>NC_138147.1:10105000-10225000 GCF_964199315.1 Orbicella franksi
ATGCAATCGATCGACAAACGCAATTACGAAACACTTGCGATGTAACAGAGTTAACGATCATGGCTGGGTTGTTCGGAAGGCGATTAACCCTAACCCAGGATTAAAAGTTAACCGAAGTACAATTTTTTCTTGTATACAAATGTTTTTCACTACTTATGTTTTGTGTAGTTTGAGATTATTCAAACTCAAAACAGAAGGCCAAACAATAAATATAGAAAATCTCACCGCAAAGTTACAAAACTCAAATTAAAATTCTCGCTTAACCTGGGCCGTTAGCTTAATCGAGCTTTGAACAACCCGGCCTAGAGCCTCGCTTTTAACCTTGGCTAAATCTATATATTATTTTTAGTCAGAAAGAAACGTTTTTGAATTTTACTATGATTCACCCTTGCTGCAGTCCCTGGATGTTTTTATTATCCCTGTAAATAAAATTGAAGGAACTGAAAAAAGTTATAGAAAATTCGGTACAACACTTTGATACCACCAAATCGCTGTGTAAATAGTCCGCCTAATAAAAGCTATCAAGATTTCAGTTGTATGGCTGCTTATTTAAGAGAAACAAAATGTGAATTGATAGAATTAACATACTACCACTGATACTTTATAGCAAGTAACATTCCAACTCATCAGGATGACATTTCAAGTTAGCTCTTTAATTGAGTGCAATCTACAAATTAAATCAAGAAAACAATATAAGAGACGTTATCTAGGAAATAAACAGCGCTACATTACTGGATACAGACAAACAAACAGAAAAGCAGACAGTTCAGAATATTGCTAAATCACTGTCCAAAACAGTACAAAACAAAGCGAGGCGAAGATGTTACACCAAATAACACCAAAACCACCAGTATGGCAAAATAGAGGGCAAGATTTCCTTATAACCCCTAACTGTATGCATAATTAATGCATACAGTTCTTCGATTAACTAAACAATGGCGGAAACAATGGAGCTCCTTTGAGACTTATCCGCTTTCAATAACTATATTTTTTTCCCTAAGTCTGGCATTCTTTTAGACAGCTTTAACAAATAGCGAATTAGGCCCATGCGCCATATTAAAAATGCTTTAGAAATAGCGATTTAGGCCTAAGCAAAGGCGGCTTGCGGTTAGCTATAGAATGTTGTTAAGGTCACGTCAGCGAAAATTTTGATTCTGTAAATTAAAGAAAATCCAGTGCAATAAACCATTTCCTTGCCTCGGTTGTGTGGTCTCGTATTTGCGAAAAGCCGTAACCTTTCATTTGCTGCGGTGTATCTCGTTATTTTCAACGCTAAGTGAAAACGAACAGTCATCTGGCCATGAAATTCCTGAAGTTCGTTGTGTCCATCCTTCCTGATAATCTTTGCTCTTTAAGCTTTCTAAAAATATGTACTTTGCCATGGTTTGGAATTAAATCTTACCAGGGAAAGATTTGAAAAAATAGTGTTTTTGGGTGAACCCCCGAAATCTTGGACCAGGTGCCATCTTGGGTTTCATTTTTTCTCAGAAAGTCAGAAAAGTAGTAGCCTGCATCACAGAAAGTCTACACAGCCGGTATGGAGGATTTTACATATGTCCTGCAGCACCGCAGATAGACTAATGATATAACTGAATTAAAGGGAAATTAACCAAAATCTAACATCGTAATGTAAAGATATACTATTTCTGCAACGTTGCTTAAAAAAAAATGGAAGAAAAAAAAATCTGGCAAAAAAGAGGGAGGGAATTGTCATTTCTCAAGTTTCAGAGAGTTCAGTATCATTGTTCTTGAGATGACAGCCAGAAATAGCTACCTGGAACATTTAGTGGCCGTCTAAGGGAAAAATAAATCGAGCTGTCAAAGAACGGCGAGTCGAAGAAGACCGAAGAACTCTGTTAACTTATCAAATCGTAGTGTATCTGTATTGGCTCAATGCTTCTCAAAGCTGAACCAAAACATTGTTTCTGATTACATAATAAATCTTATCATGCAATACAGATATAGATCAAAATGTCAAAGGCCATTTATTTGTTGGAGGCGTAAAGTAGATGCCTTCTGGAAAATTCACAGCACGTACCTAGCTAGCGAGCTAGACTACCTTAAAGTGATTAACTCTTTTATTTTGTTTCCTGTCAAGAGACTTACGATCAGATCCAGGATGATACCACAAAGAGGGTTCCTTTGACACAATCATGCTATGGTTACCAAATATTGAAAAACAACTGCTACCACAAACCAAAACATGATTTCCGCTTACATAACAAAAAACCAAAGTCCATATGGTCGTTAGCAATACAAAACAGATGACTTCAAACTGTTTGGCCACATAGCGGCGACTAGTCATTAACTTCTTCCTTTCATTTTCTGAAACCTGTTCCCTGGCGTTTTCAATCTTGGTTCCTTGTGCTGGTAAAGCGAAAACGTCGAGACATGACGGATAAAGAGCGAGAGAAGAAAACGAATCGTAGTTTCTCGATTTGTTACCTTCGCGGTTCATATTTGATTTAGAAAAAAACGTTCAAAGAACAAAGAGAGAGCACTTCTGGAACCAGTGTTTATTCTCTGTCAAGAGCCTTACATGTAGCAGTAACAGCACCTACTAGGGAAATCTAAACAGGAAAACTACGGCTTACTAAACATTGTTCTCCATATTCATAGGAAAATCTAATTACTGCAAAATATAGATCAAAAAGCCAAAGTCCATTTGGTTGTTCATGACCTAAGGGATGGACAACAACATTCTCTCATCGTGGGAGGGGACGCCAGGGGAGCCTTGAGAGAATACTCCCAAAAAAATCATGCGTAAGAAAAGGCGACAAAAAAATCGTGCATGCACATGGAACAATTCGCAAGCACATGGAACAAATCGGAAGTCGACAAAAATTCCTGCACAATTAACCTCATATTGAAAAACCTTTGCCTTGAAAATTACCCAATGCCCCGTTCAAAAATATAATGGTCTGTCCCTAAAGCCGGAGGGGTGGGATGCCTTGAGACTCCCGGTGCATCTTTATTGTAAGCTGGCTAACGGCGATAAGTCATTTAATTCACTCGTTTTATTTTGTGCTAAGAACCCTGGAGTCCAGACTAATTCCAAAAGGAGTTGTTCCTTAGCTACGACCTACCAGCGAAATCCAAAAAGAGGATACCTACACTGTATTATATTATTTTTTATTACTCATTTCAAAGATCGAATCTGAGGGAAAAATGCACTGCGAGGGAGAAATGTATGGTGTGTACTTAATATAACATTCTACATCAGCGAGTAACTGATTCAGAAAACCTTGCATAATCTGTATAACATTCATGCCCTCTTCGAGGGCCAAAAACTGCCCAGAGGCAAAGTACGGGAATCTTAGTTACGTGGTCGCTTTCTGTCCCTCTCTCTCCCTCCCATCTTACAAAAACAACAAAACAACTTTTTTCCTGAGTTCTCCTGATCCCCTTTTGGAACACTGATAAACTACGCTTAAGTCTCAGCCGGTTTTTAATGTCGATAACAAATTTACAATTGTTTTCACACTTTTCTATCAAATCATCTCATAATATCACAATCGCTCGCCTCATATAGCCTTGTGTGAAGGGTTATGAGAAGGTTTTGAAAATAAACCCCTACGAAGTATGAAATTTGGAAAAAAAAAAAAAAATAATAATAATAATAAGCGAAGCAATCAAATATGTCTGGTTTTTTCTTCCTTGGGTTGCACCTCTGATTCTGATACTTGTACGAAAAATTATGATTTTGTAAATTTTGGACGGCGATACCTCAAGCGATCTCAAATCAAACTCTAGAACATGAACTGCTTAAAAGAAAAGCGAAGTGATTTTTTGAGAAATCGGAGGGCATTGTAAAACGAATTCTTTCTGATATTTATCTAGGCGAAAAAGCAAATAGCCTCTCCGTTGCGTCTAGAAGATGACGTTTAACTGTGAATTTATTATAACTGACAGGAACTTGTCAACGCTCAAACGACAGCATATTAATTGTTTGCAAATTACTTTTAGTCGGAAACCGAGAGAACTCTTTATTCTGAATTTCTAAAAAAAAAGATAAAATAAAAATAACGAAACTTTTTAGTCAGTGACTAACCAAGAAGTAAATTTGTAGTTTTGACTAAAATTAAGGTATTATGATACATTGAAGTTTCAAAGTTCACATGAGAGCAGACAACAACAACTGCAATGCAGGAATATAAACCAGGAACAGATCATGGGTGAAGGCAAACGCTCCGTTCGTTGGCTTGTCGGTTGGTTTCGTTGTTTTGTCTCCGAACAGCTTTTCCACCAGCTTGTCGTTAGGATTCGGATCCGTAGAGTTCAGCTGCAAGCAGTCGGTTTCCTTGTAAACGAAGCTTGTTCCCCACATGCTCTCGCAAAGGTCTTTGCCACTTACGTAATAATCGCTGAAATTTCTGCACGGCTCTTTGCACGTGTTCGAACCGTCACTGCTCATGTTAAATCCGCTTATCCAGTTTTTAGCGCAAGTTAGGTCCTCTTTGCAAGCTTCGAACCAGCCATCGCAGAAACTCGCGCAAATCGGAGCTTTCAACACTGCCGATTCATAATCGGGATTCTTCCAGAAAATCGCGTTATGTGAACAGCGGTAAAAGCACTCTACGCTGACCATAAACGACTCGCACTTGCGACTCAATGTTTTCTTGCATGGAGTCCAGGAGAAATTGCCGATTTTCTTGACCGGGGAGGTGGCTAGTTGTTTGGTGAAATCGCTGGTGCAGCAGGAATTGCTTTTGTACGCTTCACAAGCGACCATCGATTCTTCAGCGGACGGTGAGTC
Source organism: Orbicella franksi (assembly GCF_964199315.1). Classification (NCBI taxonomy): domain Eukaryota; kingdom Metazoa; phylum Cnidaria; class Anthozoa; order Scleractinia; family Merulinidae; genus Orbicella; species Orbicella franksi. The sequence goes on from NC_138147.1 coordinate 10,109,757, forward strand.
CTTGTGCTTTCCACCAGACAGACATTTGTTTTCTCGTTCAAGGCATTCGGCGCTCACAAACAAGGCCGAAGCGACAATTAATACGGCTCCAATCTTCATGATAAATCAGAATTAAGAGCTGGTTCTTTCACGGACAAGCAACGTCTAATCTATTGACCCTCTCTCGGTGGTTTAACTACGATGACTTTCACAATAAGAATGTCTGTCAAGCCGCGCCGATTAGCGGGATAGTTCTGGTTCAGTGTATATGTTATACGCTGATGAGCCAATCACGTGTCGTTTACCAGAGATTTCATCAACCTTGATCCAAGGGCGATATTTAGTGGAGCAAAGTCCAGATATTGAATACACAAGGAGATAAAGAAGAAAGAAAAGTGATAGTTCACTCTGTAACAACACACTGACGTCAGAATCGTTTTCTCAATTAAACTTCCAAAAACAACCGTCCCTTTTCTTTTGAAAATCGCATAACTAGGCCATTCCCGAGTTGTCTTTAACCGCTGTGAAATTGCCTTCCGCCTACAGGCTCATTTTCAGGCAAATCAAACTCATTTTTTATATGAAAGGTTTTGCACGAAGACTCTGAGTCATTTTGAAAGAGTGGCAGAAAGTGAATTCGGAAATGGCCTATTTCCTTCTTTTTGAGCATTGATTTCAGTAGATGATTCATGAACTTCCGCTTGTGTCATATATACAGCTGTTTTAAGAAAGGTTGTCGTACGAAAGTGTAAAAGCGTACGCGACAATGTCGAAAGGTATTATGGGTAATGGTGACCAACGGTTGCTTGATTGAGGCTAAAGTCATTTCATGACGACAGAGGGACGCAGCACAAACACGTATATTTATGCTCTTCTTCCTGAAGCACTGATGATCTCAAACAAAGAACGCCAAACTATTACTACCCATAATTGGCGTTCGCTTTTACGCTTGTGTGCTTTAACGCTTACCCTTTTACGCTTGCTTACCTTTGTCGAATAAGCTGTACATAGCAGCCTGCGAACCCTAGCTAGGGATCGATTTCAGGGAAGTCAGCGCTTACTAACAATCACATTTCACCTTATAATATCCACCGAAGTGGCACTCAAAAATCGTGAGTGGAGCTCGCGCAAACGCGTGGGGAAAAAATGGGAGAAGATGTGTTGTCCCAGATGTTTTGCGAAGTTTACGGGTTTGATAGTCTCAGTCAGCAACAGACGTGCGCCTAAACAGCGACACTTTTAAAAATCGTGTGGTGCTAGAATGAACAAAGGAGGTAATAACCAAAACATTGAGTTCGAGAAGTAAAAGCTCGATCAAGTTGATGCAAGAAAAAAATGGCGAATATCTGGTCATGTCGCTCTGTCAGTAATTTCAATATTTCGAGAGGCGACGTGGTGAAAAAAGTCACTATAAAATTAGGGAGCTTAAGCGAGGACGACGACGACGATGCCGAGGACAACGACTAATAAAAAAAAAAAAGATTTGTATTTTACAAACGAAATTCGTGATTGTCTAGATCTGTTCTGTACGCCAATGGCTCTAAAAACGTGCTTAAGCTAAATATTCAACGACGGCGTTCAATTCCAAATGGAAATAGGAAACCTTAGCAGTCGTCGTCCACGTTTCGTAGACGACGCAGAACTTGGTCATTTCACGTTGTTGTTTTGCAGAGGACGGCAAAGAAATGTACAACGATTTATAACGCACGTGCACAGCTATTGTTTTTTCTTTTTATTAAACCTTTTGCTTTGTGACGTTCTCGTTGCTGTCGTCGTCGTGGTTTGCTAAAGCCCCCTATTATGTGCCATGCGTGGTTTTGTATTTATTGGGTGCTTTCGTCATGCAAAAGTCGTAGACAGTGTTAAAGCATACCTTATTATAGGAATTAACGCTCGTGTTAATTAACGTATTTGAAATTAACGCGTCTTAAATTAACCCGGATTGAAAGTAAATTTACTTCCCAATAAAGGAAATTAACGCGAGAGAGGGCGTAAAATTTCAAAATGAGGGAAATTAACGCGTCTGGTACACCAGAAAAAAAACCAAAACAAATCAAAACAAAACAAAAAAAAAAACCAGAATTTGTTGAGAACAGGAACAAATTTAATTATTTTTACACTGTAAAGCTTCAAAATACAAACAAGAATCGTCCAATTGTCTCTGAACGTATGGGTCAAGCGAAGAAATCTGGCCACTTTGAGCGTTCTTCATAGTGTCCATGACACAGGAAGATCTCCACCCTGACAAAATGATGCTTTTTTCCAGACAGCGAACACGAATAAAATTCAGTTGAAGCACAGTTAACGATTTACTAATCTGGGCTACACTTCAGAATACCCGGCCACGATTGCGTGACATTAATGTTCTGCCCCCCCCGCGCAGTCCCGCAGTCGCTAAATATTTGCATAAGGAAACAAAAGAGAAATATGAATATTCTTCGTTCTTTAATCCACTGCGGGAGTGCGGGACCGCGGGAGCACTAGTTCCAGATCCATTTAATATATTTTTTTTAATATACTTTAATGATTAATGTCATGACTGCAGGACTACGGGAGCAGGAGATTAATGTCACGCAATCGTGGCCGGGTATTCTGAAGTTGCTCTAATCTGAAAGACTGATGTGAAATGTTAAGTGCGCGAATAAAATTTATTGTTTGGCTGTGTCAAGAATGTCTGAAGTGTGTCACAGATTTGGGGGAAAATAATGGTAATTAACGTCGCGGAAATTAACGCGCAACTTAATTATTAACACAGCGCGGAAATTAACATTAACATAAATTGACGCGAATTTTTTAAATTCGCGTTAATTTCATAAAGCGCTAATTTCCTATAATAAGGTATTCATTTGTGGAGGTTGCTGGATACGACAACAACATCAATCAACCTGTTGCTAAGAATGACATCATCGCTACTGCCACGTCTCCAGTCGCCCAGTCTCCCAATCGCCCTTTGCGCTAAGAAAAAAAAATAAGAAAAGCCTGTGGAGGAGGCAGTCATCGCTAAATGTCAGAGCTTTTTAATATTACTTTTGTTTGGGCTGAAGAAGTGAAAAATAATGCAGATAGTTCTTTTATGTTCATTATTCAAAAGAAACAATCGCCCAAGCAATTGAGGTAACTTTTTACCCTCACTTTCTTTCTTTAATAGCTGTTAAAATATTTTAATTTCGGGCCCAAAATACGGAATGTGCACAAAATTTACAGCGAATTATTTACTTTACCGAGATAAATTAATGGACAAAACCATATATTACCAATAGCACTCAACTGTTTTGACCATTGCTTTCCATCACCGAGGATCCAGTTATATGTGCTAGATGACGTTTGAAGTGAAGAATATATGGGGAGGCAGTATAAAGTTCGCAATTGCTTTCTCTGAGAATTATGGCAGGTATTTAAGAACGAGACATATGCAATAGCTACCCCTCTTATTTTAAACAGCGATCCGAGTTGCCGGTCCGAGTCTTTTACCCGACCGAGTTTTGTAGACATTTATTTAATCCAACTAAACAACCTTCATGATTTCATCATTGTTTTGTTTTTTTTTTTTTTAAGAAAAAGGATAATGAAACGTCAGGTTTTAATCGAGAGGTTCGTACAACTCTGATAACAGCATTAAGCCTTATAAATATAAAGCCGAATCCTAGTTTACAACTTTTTCCTTGATCATTAGCATAGGCGCTCACTCAGTTTCTGGCCAAGGTACCAAAATATAACTTAATATCGACAGAGCGTGGTACGGTTAACAAGCCGTTCGACTCTGACCCCGATGTATTCAATACTTGTTGTGTAACGCCTTTTTAAAATTCAAAAATTTACAAAGAGTATAAGTTCATTGGTACTCTGGCCACCTACAAAGTCTGCTTTTCTCAACACCGTCTTAACCTACATTACACGCGAAAATGTCATCAATTACTAACTGTTAATAGTTTTTTAAATGTTTGGAGTCAATTCGTATTAAGCATAACGTCTTCTTTACACTAAGGCCAAATATAAACAATGACTTCAGTAACAATATCGCCGTTTTGATATTATTTCTACAATAACAACCTTATTTTCATCTCAGCGAATTTAAGTGAAAGACTCTTTCTGAAGTGATACCATCTAACACCTTGCCAATTTCTTTTGTTTTCTCCCAAGTATTGCCCATTTAGATTGGAGTGTTGGCAACGTTTGTACCACCAGGCACCGGTACATCTAACTGCACAGTTGTTAGACCTATCTTTGTCATTATCTCTGTCTTTTGTGGTAAAAGCCATGTTATCATGATATCCTAATGAATCTTTTGCTGTCCCTGAATATAAACCCACTTCAAGTCGATACTGCGCATATTCATCACCAATATTGAACTTGCCGTATTTCGCAAACACTCTAACTCTGTTCCAGTCCTCCAGCTCTACTCGCAAAGAACCGGGTCGAGAGGCTGTTAGCCTATGAATCTTGTCATTTCCGAGCCAAAACTCTCCAGACACCTGGCCAAAGCCTGCTTTGTAATCATTCCATCCACGATAAAAGTCTACCGAGCCATCCTGTCTTCTATGAAAGACAGTCCAGCCTCCACCGTCAGTGCGCATGTCACAGTAGACCTTGAATTTTCCTCTACCGTCTGGATTGACAAAGTACTCTCCACTCTGAGTATGGCCTGATTTAAGCAGATCTAGGCAATCTGTTGAAAAAATAAATAAATAAAAATTTAAGCGCTAAAATATCTTGGAGACAGTTGTTGGGAATATCCCGCTTCCGAACGTTCAGGCGAAGCTTGCAAGCATTTTTACTGATATACACAATATGAGCTCGTGTCAGATTTCCAAAGGAATCCCATTAGAATGAATGGGAGGTGGGGGTCGGAGAGTTGGGGAGGGGTAGAAACTCTCGCACTATTTAAATAAAGAGTTCCAAACTTCGCAACGTAATGTTAAATTTGGTATTAAAATTTCATCGTTCTCAGAACTTAATGTTTTCTATGGCAACCATGTTCTGTATTCCTTTCCAAATTTTGCATTTTTTGTTTTAGGAAACAAAATTTAACTTTCATGCAGTTGTTTTGTACATTTTAGTGCTTCTTCGCAATGGTTTATCGATTTTTATTACTTTGGGAGTAATTTTTGGTGTTTGGATCACATGAACTTATTACCATGTGATATAATTCATCATTCTAGGTTGCTTGGATAAAAAGAATATATTTCAAGTAATAACTGCTGCTTTACAAGGATATGTAGCTTCCAACGTCAAAAGAAAGATGTTTCTACGTAGCTTACTACACCCTCCAGGTTGCATTTTGTTTGCTTGAATATCCTTGAAGGTATGCAGGAGGGGGGAAGGGGATAGTGGTAATCTACAACCCTACGGTTGTCTTTCTTACATAACTTTTTATTCACAAATGACTCAGGACTTTTTCCATAAAAGACCTTTGATTGATAACCAAAGAACCTACAACGTCTGTTTTTCCTGGTACTCCGGACGACACTGACCTCTCTTTGTTGGTCCATTCTGATCACGGGAAACATCCATGCAGGAGACCTGAGTTAAGTTGAGACAATTATAAGAGTTATCTCGCTGCTGTATATATTATTTCACTACAACAGTCAAGGCAATATCGTGTAGTTCTATGGGGTCTCAGGGTCCAAATTGCCGAAATTTTAGGTGGCTCTGAGCTCGCTCCACAGAATTGTTTGTTCCACAGAGTTGTTTCCAAAGAGTTGTATGTTGACATGCTAATAACCCTAATCTTAACCCTAACAGCTCCATAAAAGAATAAAATGGGAGTCACCGAGCTCAGTTTTGAGTTATAAGCATTCAAAGCTAAAGTTCAAGGTGTTTACACAGGTTCGACTCTTGCTATAGCACGATATTATGCCATGAACATAACTGTGAACATAATTATGGTATTTGCGTGATACCAATATTGCAACATCACTTAATAGTACTAAATAGTGATCTCTAGCCACCTTAAAGGGAAAAAACTGACCTGTACAGAGCCATAGTATATAGATCCTTTCCTCCATTTAAAATCTCCTGACTTCATTTGTCGTGTTTTGGTATTTAGCTCGCATTTGAGTGGTTTGGCACTGTTGCCATCGAGATGAGTATTAAAAGACTTGCAACTGTTATTTCCAATGCATTTCAGCTGACATTCAAACTCGTCAACAACAGCAGCTGTCCTCATGACGTGACCAACTAAAGCATGGTCTGAAAACAACAGAAAAATGAAAGTTTCATTGATGTAAAATATCCTACGAAGAGATCTAAACAAAACTTCCAATGACCGCTCTAGTTATGTGCTATGTGTTTACTTACCGAGTTGAGTTTCAAAAACACTACAAAAGTCTTTGTTCGCCGCCACAAATAAGGACACCAGGAAAATGTTGAGAGTGACAATTACCAACTGAGTATGCCATAAAGTACCCATCAGTGAGATCTGTGGTATCTTCTCGGTGCGAGGAGTAATGCTTCTTTGCCTTCGTATACGTGGCTTTTAAAACAGCTCTGCCACTCCTATAGCTAATAAGCTGTCAGTATACATAATTTATCACAATGATAGACGTGAAGGTCCATTTACCCATATAATACTACTACGCAATTAGACAGGTCACGGGGTATAAGGTGACGGATATTTCTTGCTGTCCAATAAAATTTTCAAAAGAAATATTAAAAGAAAAATTAAGCAAAGCCTAGACAACATAGAATTTAACTTGATCTCATACAATATTTCGCCTCGCCACTACCAGTATTCTTCAGGCATACAGCCAGAGCAAGATAACAAAATATTTTGCAAGCAAGCACTTTTTAGGGTATCGATCGCGAAATTACAGCGTAATAACATATACGTTGGATAAGTTGACAGGAGGTTGATTCAAGTGTTTTAGTCTAGCTGGTTAATTAGAGTGGTTTTCCAGACGTGCCTGGCTCAACAGAGTCTCTAGAAAAAAAATTTTTTCCAACAGGAATGAGTTGCATGTCGGTAGAACAATGATTAGGGGATAAAAGAAAGTGTTTTTCACGGTTGTATGATACCTCTTGATGTTAGAAAGACTAGTAGTGGGCAGGAAAGATTTTTCAGTTATTGAGCGAAGCAAAAAGACAAACATCATCCATAATTAATTCAATTCGTAAGTCAAGTCTGTTTTGACGTGCCTAAGCGTGTTGTATTATTCGAATTTCTTTCTTTCTGTTTTAAAACTAAGAAAACGATTTAATTTTTCCTTGAAATCTTTAGCTTACAGTCATATGAAAAACAAAATTAAAACTCCTTTTCTGTTTCATTATGACATGTAATTAGGAGTAACTTTATATGAGTCAAATTGTGAATCTTCGTTTATTTAAAACCATTAACTAATTGAGTTCCTAAATTTATTCGAATATTGTTGATCACGACTAAATTTGAAAACACTAAGTCTTGAATCTTATAAGTGAATGACATTGAGATAAAACAACTTCGCTGTTATTATTTCTATCGATTTATACACATTTGTATGGAAAGCAAAGGACGAGAACGATTTTGGGCTAAATCGTATTCATCATTTATAACCTCGTTTCGGCAAGCTATTAACAAATTTCGGTATATAAGGTTACGAACACATTTCAGGTGTAATTTTAATGCAGATATTCTTATTCGTAGAGAAGGACTTGGTTTTACTCTTAAAATCAACAGCACACCAGAGAGTTTGTTTAGTTTGACTTATTTCGAATTCAGCAAAAGAGCTTATGGAAATTTTCACTGAACTACTCGAAGTAGTTTCGACAGTAGGAAATATGAGCTTCCGGGAATATGAGCTGATGGCAGCTATCCCTTAAAATAAGTGCAGGCATTAGCATTTCTACTCAAGACACTTGCCACAGATTTTTTTTTTTTTACATGTGGCGTAATTGAGGCCGTGTGGAAGTTTGCCTTCGTGAACGGCACTAAGCACCACTAACAAATGATTGCATTTGGACATTGTTACCGAGAGGTTCACATCTTTTCATTATAGTTTATCTCAACAATTCATGAACTTTGTCCTTATAAGCAATCTATGAAGCTCACAAGACAGTTGCACCTGCTATGAAAAAGCTACCTGTGAGACTTTTTTTTCCCACTCAATCAGCTCTCTTTAAGCTACCAGCTCCCTAGCCCTCAGACAATACTAGAAGTCGTGTAAAAGTACACCGTTTTAACCCCCAGTAAAAGTGTACAACTTGAAACGCCCCTGTTTACAGCCACGACTATAGTTCTGAGCTTTTCAATGTTTGATTGCTCTTGTGTGGCTGCCTGTGACAGACTGTTGCAAAACATTCTGCACTGCATTACAAACCATCCACAACTCCCAATAAGATTTCATGTGATGGCATGTTTGACTTTCTCCTAGAAGAACGACTTTTTTCTTTTCAATGTGATCACTTCTGAAATTTCATTTTTGTCAGCGAACAGTCCCAGTGTCAATCACTTTCTTTAAAAATCCAAGGTGTTCGTCTTCGAGAGCTTTGACTGTACCTTAAAAACAGGGAATCTTTACAAAAGCAGGCAAAGAGGGAAGCCTTAAACCCGGGAAGCTTAAAAACGAACAAACATAAAGACGACAACCTTTAAGGGGCGGAGATTGGCTTTACGACTCGGCGCATGTGCAAGCCATACGTACGCTCATTTGATTCCACTATTTATTAAACAATCGACAGCGAGCTGAAGACTAGTAGGAAAATTTCGAATTCCTTTAAAAATTGTGGCGGCCGTTCGTGGTAACGCTGCGGTCGTGATTATATTTCTCATCGCAATTCCCTTTTTTATGTTTTGAATTGCAAGCACCACTCAACTCCACAGTTTATGGACCAATCGGATGCGCGCAGATAAACTTGAGCACGTGTCCAGAATAAAGCCTCCAGCGCGAATAACAGAAATTCGTTGGTCAAAACTAAATCCGTCGACATCTTTCGTTAGAATTGGCCATCCGTCATTCTGCCTGTACAAGCTATATAGTTTGTGATTGCTGAACTACACGTGGTTCAGTAAGAAAGTCGAGAAAGTTAAATCAAGCTTACGGCATAGCTTGTACACTTGCGCCGAAACGTGAAATTATGCCTTCAAAACCCGGGGATTCTTTAAAGTGGGGAAACTTTAAAACGGGATATCATTGTAGTGAAAAGTCAAACAGGAAATCTTTTTCCTCGCAGCGAGGAAAGTAGAAAGTAGATCCAATCAAATTTGTCGATGGCCTTTCCGCCAAAAAGAACTAACATGCAAGAAAAATATCCAGGGGGTGGGGAGTCTCGTGTCCCGTCCACACTCTAACGCAGGGCAGCTCGTAGTCTATTGGAATGGCGTATGCTGACTGCTTTAATTTATACCCCGAAAACTTCTCTCTGCAAGTGAGCGTTTGGACTCATTTGAAAATCAGTATTGTAAAGGAGCTGGTGGTGCTAAGTATCCATGGAAACGATAAGAATGCGAGACAGCTAAAGTCCTGTAAATGGTCCTTTTTTTCTCTCCTTGGAAGCGCTATTTAAAAAGAAAAGGCTTCAACATCAACAAAAAATAAATATGTTTAGAAAAGTTTTCTATTCACGTGTATTTTGAAGAGGAATCGAAGGGATGTCACCTCAGCTTGGAATTGGAGTAGTCAGAGAAATAACAGTGAACGCATCCTTGATTTTAAAAACAGGTACCAAAAATTCACCTTCAACTCATAACTTATTCATTGCTTGTGGATCGACGTTTGAAAGTCTCACTAAAACCGTGCGTCTTGCGATCGTAAGGGATATAATAACAAGTGAGTTTTGAAACAGGCAAATATTGAAAGAAGCCGTCTGCTGTTAGTCGATTCAACACTCAGGTGGGAGAGAGAGGCGAGACCAGTGTTTAGAACGATTCTTTATTTTGGTGTGAGATGAAAAGCCTGTGGTGGAAATAGATTTGCTAGTAAAGGGTAGGTAACGGGTTGAATAAGGAACTCTCCTCCGAAATCCCTAGCTTGTAATTACAAGGTAGGGATTTCGCATCAGAACATTGTTCAGTTTTACAACTGATAACTCTAGTCTGTTTTCCGGTCTTGTAATACAAAACGAAACGAGAAGTTTCTGTTAAACACACATTTTGGTGCTCCAAATTGTGAACACAAAAGAGAATGCGATACTCGGGAAGAGAAACCGAAAAGTCCTGATAACATAGCTTGCAAAAAGGGGAACCTCGGGGAAATATGAACAAAATTTGACTGAAGATCAAACTTTGCAAGCTAACTTTCCTAAAAAACAAATCGAACATTACGATCAATGTGTCAGAAGCTTTAAAAACTTTAAAACCATCAACAGGTCATCTTTTCTCTGGTATATTCAAAGTGAATTTGAATTTTACCGGTACCACTGTCTGATGTTACTTGTGGTTTAATTTTTCTTTCTGCTAGTTTTCTAATTCGTTTGACGAGTGAAAACGCACACGAACAAGACTTAAACCAACTTTTTACTATAATTTTGGCGTCTCACTTCAAAATGTTTGATTTAAAAAATGAAACATGAATATTTTATACGCGGTAGATGTTATTCATGCAAGAATCAACGCTTTCTGAAAACGTTCAGTGAACCATTTTAAATTTTCGCTTGGCTATAAAATAATGGTAAAATAGCTGCAAAAGTAACAATAACCCCATCTACCATCATTTTTGTATTTGCCAAGCTTTTGAAACAGCTTAGAGGAAAATGCCAATGCAGAGATTCCACATAACGGTCAAATAAAACATTCTAATTGTCCTGATTTCAACATCATTTATCCACTTTGGTGTTCGCCTCTAATGGTTTGCATTTTGGATATTATGAGATAAATTCTCACTGCACTAAAACATCTCAACGGGTAAATATAACGAAAGAACTGAAAAAAACTTAGTATTCAACTAATTCTAACAACTGACAACTGAAAACGTGCGTTACAGTCCTCTACATCTTCGATAAAAAAAGTATTAGCTTGGTTTGTTGATCGCATGGGCGGGACTATTTAACATCACCAATAAACGTGGTAAATATCCTCTTTTATTCTACGATTAATTTCTGCTGAGCGAAAAAAAGGAAATTTGGGACGAAAAGTCAAAGCAGAAGAAAGACTATGTTTTATTCTTTATGATATTAGACATACATTTTAATAACATTATATTACTGTGGGTAAATGCGCGAATTAAGTCGTTAAAACACGATCATGATAATTATTTCATATACGGACTATAAGTTTACAGTTTTTTAAAATAGTCTAAATGCTGATATTACTTTTTTTCTTTATAGGGGACTTCGTATCATGAACATTACCACAACCTTGGCATGGCTAATTACAGCCCATTTTATCCATGGGCTCATAGGTGAGCTACACTCTGCAAGACCCTCCAAAAGGCCCTTTTGCACTGTGATGACCGAATAACGGTATGAAATCCGAGCGGCAATGCCCTCAAAAGCGGAAGAAAAAGAGTAAACGCCTAGGAAAAAAAATGAAATTTCTTACTGAACTTAAGAGCATGATATGGTAAATTAGATACATTCACCAAAATAATAATAATAAAAAAAGATGAATCTATGACTATTTCATTTTGTAAAAGAACGACATCTACCCTGTACAAGGTTACTCTCATTTTTACGTTTGCGGATGATGCCCCTAATGTCCAAATATATTTTTAATGAAAGCCATTGAACAGCACTAGCATGTGGTGATACTCGGCTCATATCTGCAAAATTAAACTGGCTTGGGAATTTTTTTTTTTTTTTTTGTAACTCTTTGACATTTAGCTTTATTCTAACTAGCCACTCTCCCGCGTTCTTCTCCTTATTCAGGTCTTCCAATAGACCGAGAGCTTCTTCGTGTTAAAAGGAAGGGAGGAGGAGAGTTTGGCAACGGCGAGGAACTCATCAACAAAGTAAGAAGATCACAAGACGACAAAGAAACTGAGATCAGGCACAAAAGACGATTCTTTGCCATAGACACCACTGAACATGAATCACAGGAAAGTTACAAAACCAAAATGGAGGCGAGATCGTCCCGTTCATCCCGCGAGGATAATGACATCACAGCAAAACGACCCGAGAGATTTCGACTCAGAATTCACAAGAGAAGCCAAGACGAAAGCTCTTCGATCAAAGGCGATACCATTTCTGGTTCCGGCCAACAACCAGAACCAGGCACTTCCGGTTCCGGGTTATGGAGCGGACCTTTGCTGCACTCAAAGAGAGACGATAAGCGAAGCATGAGTTCAAATTCGCTTGACAGCCTCATTGCAACATTACGGGCGATTAGCTCTCTCGCTCCAGAGGATAATGACAATTCAGATAAAGAGATCGAGTCCTCGGGATCTGGTTTATGGCTAAAACCAGACAATGCAATCGATGATAAACTGCCGCAGTTTTTCAACGAGGAAGCAAGCTCTGGGAGCGGAGAAGACGCCGAGAAAGCTCTGAACATGTTGAGCGAAACGGCGCAAATGGAACTAAGCAAAAATGGGGATGAAGTCAGCAGTGACTCAGCAGTAAGCGAACCAAGGGTTAGCGGCGAGGAGGAGAAGCCAGATAACGGCGGGAAATTGTTCCGACGTGACGTGAAGAGTGATTCACTGGCGGACGATTTAGTAGCTGCCGCTGAAAACGACGATAAAAGTGATGATTCTGAACAGGAGGATCATCTGTCTCCCTCATCAGGATCAGGAGATGAGAAGCAGGAAGCCGAAGATGAAATGTCGCAACAGCCAGATGAAGACAAAATTAAAGAACAACCGGACATAAAGACAACACGAGCGTTAGCGGATGCCCTGCTCCCTAACGCGTTTTTTCGCGTGAAGAGATCGTCTCAAGAAGACGCCATGCTGCTGTCTGAGAGCAACCTAGGTGAAAATGACGCCTTGGTTAGCAACAGTCTTGTAGCGCGCTTTTACCGCGACCAAGACGCCCTCGCCGACGCACCGGACATTACGGAAGCTTCGGTGGCATCCCTTCCTAGCGAGACCGAAGCTGTTTCCAGCCTCGATAAAAAAGTAAAGCCTGCAAAACGAGAATCGTATTACGATCACTCCGGAGACTTCTCAGAACCGAGAGTTGTGTACACAAGGGAGATAACTGAGGCCCGCGATCCAATCATAGAGCGGCCAGCAGTCTACTCACAGAGTATGGACGAGAGCGAAATGGATTCGAGTTTTGGAGGCGATGATGATGATGACGATGACGCTACTCTGACGATTCATGAAAGAGAGATTAGAGAAGATGGTACGGTGAATAAAATAGAATATTCAGTGATTGTTTGTACAAGCAAAGAAAAATAAGGGACAATAAGGGAATTTAAAGATGCGGGAATGTTTGTGAAAATGTAAACTTAGATTGTTCACCATAAAAAATAATCGATGGACTTCGCAAAGCGTCTGTGAAGACCAAGTGATTTTTGTCTGTGGGTCGCCTGTTTGGTGGGCATTCGTTAAGTCAATGATTAACCCTTAGTATTTTGACAAACTATTATAGCTTGTCAAAGTAATAAGCCTCACTATTCGTACAAATGTATAGCAAGAATAACAACTATAACATACTACCGTCAAATTTCTATTTTTACAAAAGGGAAATTGTCAGCATTCAGGGGCGAAGCCATGATATTTTTTTAAAAGGGGGGGGGGGGGTCACTCTGTGTGAAAGTGAGGGTACTCACCGGATTGTCGTGTCGTTTTCGCCACCTGTTGTAGGTTGTTTGCTTAAAAAAGGCATACAAAGGGGGGAGGGGTCACGGGGAAACTCCAGGACCCCCCTAGCTACGGCCCTGGTAGTGGAGTGGAAACAGTGCCTCAGTACAAAAGGGCACTCACTTACATATTTGTTATACATGGATATCTTATATCTATATAGGATATGTTGGTTGCTACGAAGACAAGTCTCCTGACCGCGATCTTCCCACAATTCTTTCGGTGCCAAACCTGACTCCTGACTCGTGCCGCAGTGCATGCCAGGGAGCTGGTCACGCGTATGCCGGAGTGCAGTATGGGTATTTGTGCCGGTGTGGTGACTCGTACGGTAAATACACCAAGGTATCGGATGAGGAGTGCAATGCGCTGTGTGTTGGGGATCGTGCTCAGAAATGTGGTGGATTCTGGAGGAGTGCAGTATTCACGACCGGTAAGTGGGATCTACCGCTTTTCAACACTTATGTAGAGCTCCATCGGGTCAGGAAAAATACAGCAACAACAAGCTAAGATTCTGCAACTTGGAATGGTTCTTGGTAAACCAAATACCCTCCACCTCCATGATTAATAAATTATGATCCTTCCCTAATTTAAGTTATCAACGGGTTTAACTATTGACCACAACATGCCAACCGAAAAATGGGATTAATATTTACTGTGAAACATCAGTCTGAATAGGTGTTAGCGTCGAGGGTTCCATGGATAAAGTTTAAACTTAAACCCGAAAATTGCCAAATGAAGGGCGTTTAATTGTCACTTTTAAATGAGGGTCTCAACGAGTTGAAATGTTAAGGGTTCAATGGACTGTCAACCTTTATAAGGTCGCCACCTTAATGTGACCTACTTAAGGACAGCAAACCATCTTTTTTTCCCCGGGTAATGTTCTTTGCGGTTGCGATGAATACCATAATGCTATAACATATCTTCCCCTCATTTTCCAATACACAGCCGGAGCAATGCAACCCTCAAAGCGCGGAAACTTCTTCCACATTGAAAGCGTTCAGCCAATGACAGAAGGTATGGTGCTGACATTTCAAATCTTTTGTCCACAAACTAGAAATTACTAGGTTTATAAAATTTATTTTTTCTGCGACGTTCGGTTTTCATTTTAGATATCTTCGACATACCCCGAAGTGAAATCGCCTCAGGGGTGCACGACGCACAGGAACACCAGTCATCAACCATACTAACAGAAACCTCGCATGTGACAGCCTCAGCACCCCTAGCTCCTGAGCTATCAGCATCACCTGCCTCGGAAGCTACCACACCCGAGTCATCTGGAGCATATATTCAGGAGATACACCGTGAAACATCCCTACAAGAATCTCCAGTGCCATCAACTCCGGCGCAAACCGCCAAACAGGAAGATTCTGCTGCGCATGCCTCTGGTGACTCTACTCCGCTGACTCCTGAGTCCGAACCTGCAAATGACCCTACAACTGCGCATACTCCCGACGTCGTATCTGCGCCAGCGATCTCATCTAAGTCTCCTTCTCAAGCCTCTCTCTCATCAGAGTCTAAACCGTCTCTAGATCCGCCCACTGTAACCAACGACCAGCCACCGAAAATTGTTCGCCCTGGGAACAATCAAGCACCCCAAGGTACCCATGTGAGTCAGCTTGTGTATCTGCATCAGCAACAAGACATTTTATCCAAGCCGACCCCGAAAGCAGTCATCGCTGTGGCTCCTGGGAGGGTGAAAGCGGGAAGTAAGTTCGTAAAGTCTTAGATGTTAGCAAAAGCTGAACCACATGTGTAACCAAACTGTACCAGACTTCCGTGTGGGCTAATTTGCAAACCTCTATTCCAAAGGTCTTAGAAGGAAGAATGTTGACTGAACAATAAATTCTCTCGTGCCATTTTGTTTTGTTTTGTTTTGTTTTTTTGGTTTTTTTTTCAATTAAATCTTTGTTTTTGTTTCACTTCCAGCTATAGCATACACAGGAACAATCAAGCTAAAACAGAGCTGGCTGGATCAGTTTGAGGATGGAAATAGTGCGGAGTCAAAAATTCTAACGGGGAATATCGAGCAGGCGGTAAGATTGACCGTTTCAATTCCTTCATAATAATAATAATAATAATAATAATAATAATAATAATAATAATAATAATAATAATAATAATAATAATGGATACCCTCAAACACCATTTGTTTCACAAACATTACGCATCTTATTTTCATCTCCTGCAGATGTTTCGCATTTTATATTTCATATCATTTTTATAATTCCTTGGTACGTTGATTTATTTCATTTTCATTTTAATGTAACTTATTTAGTAGTATTAGTACCGAAAAGCCCCCATGGGGAGTGCTAATAAAATTTGTATTGTATTGCATTACATTGCATTGTATGTTGATTAATTGATTAGGCCAAGAACAAACGTCAACCTTTAAATGAGCCGCAACGTATGAAAATGCGCAAAAACACGTTTTTGCTCATAAGTTCAACGAGTGACCACGGGCAAAATGTCATTCATCTTAGCGCCAATCAGTAACACAACCATCACCAATTTCTGTTGCCCATGGCTAGGCGTGCTGCCTTTCACAGCAAAAAATTCATCTGAGCTAATTTTTTTAATTTGAATTCGTAGCGGGATTCACGAGTGTTGTGTGGTTTCTGTCTGGTGATTAGCAGTTTTTCCCTGACGATAGAAAAACTCCAAAGTCTATTAATGCCAAGGGTGTTGGTTACGTACAAGTAAACTAATGACATTCATTTTGCTCCACAGTTTAAGCGTATTTTCAAGAATGAGCCCAAATTTGTTAATGCTGAGGTGGTAGGCTTTAGGTAAGACACTACTGAGAAAATCGATAGAGTTTGCATGAAATGAAATACCATATGTAATGCTGCGTGGTGCGGCGATGTAGTGTAATGAGACCACTTCATTGCAGTGCCTTGTATTAATTTCATGTGTTGTTGGATGTTTACTAAAATCGTAGAGCTGAAAAAAAAAAAAAAAAAAGAAACACCCTGCATTTTGATTAGCGACATGCTACTCGGTTGAGAGAACTGACAACAAGTCACCACAAAAAAAAAAAAAAACCTTGAGATTGGGTTACTAAATACGGGAATTAAAATCTATCTCATATTCGGAGATCCAGGTATCCGAGTTAGGGGAAAGTCAAACGGATGAAAGCAATGAGAATAAAAGTTGGTAAACGTTTGTTCGCACCGCTTTCGCCCGTTTAACGTTTACATACTTAGTTGTAAAGCTGATAAGACGTTAATCATCAGAATCAATGGGAACGCATTCGGATTCTCATTCGATTTACAGGAATCAGCTATTTATTTTCAATTTGCTCCATGCCTTAAAAGCAAACAAATCAACAAACCACAACAACAACCTCTATGTATAAGTTCAAGTTTGAGATCGTTTGACAACTGTACTTCAGCTTACTGTCGTGTTTATGGAGATTGCTCGCGCACATAAACCAACGCAACGTCTTAAAACAACTACATTTCTACACTTATCCATTCTATTCTTTAGGGAGGGGCTGGTGAAGCACAACCCTAACACTATTCGAAAAGTCATAGCACCTTTCATCTTAACGTTCAAGAATGGCGTCAAAGGCATCGAAGAAAAGTTGAAGAACATGGTACAGAACTTGGGAAAACTGGACGACATGCCAGTCTACAAAGATTCCCTTCAAATAGCTGGTAAGTAAACAACAGATCGTGATATTAGAACGCAAGTAAATTCAGTTTCATTGGAAGCCCTTTTTCGATCACTTCTTGAGCCTACGGGTTTAGTCAGTTGATAAGAAACATGACATATATTGTAGCGACATGCTCACATGGCAAATTTTCCGAGTCAACAATCTTTAAAGCAGGATTTCTTTAAGCTAGCGTTGCAAAATGTTCCACTGAATGAACGAAAGGAGGCAGAGGGCGAGGCCGAAAAAGCCTTTTTAGACCCAGTGTTAGTACCTACAAGTTTCTTTACTTTTTGGAGATATTAATGGAAAATAATTTTCTTTTGGTTTGAAGAATACGGCCATTCACCAGCTGCAGAGAAGGCAAAGACTGTAAACGAGATGAGCAAAGCTAAACACGAAGACCAGGATGAGAAGCGAAGTGCTGTGAACGTTCCAAGTAAGAAATGATTAGTTTAAAGAACGTCAGCAACCAGTTTTGTTAATCAAAAATTGACGAAACAGCGTAACGGTGCTACTTTCAAAACATGGATTCTTGCTGTGAGGCAAAATGCCAGATTTCCACTTAATTTCCAACAAATGTCTAGTCCTCGTTGGTTCAAGGTTTGAAACGTTTTGGGGTTACCTTTTCCCTACACCTTAGTCACTCTAGCTCCAAATATTCGTGTAGACAGACCGATTCCTATCAAAGGTATAATTCTAGTAATATATCAAACACGAAAGACCGTGTTTGACCACATTTCCAAACACCGAGGAGAGAGTCGAAAATACGACGCGCAGCAGAGTTGACGAACTTTGATGTGTTTGGATATGTGGTCAAACACGGTCTTTCGTGTTTGATATATCTTCTCAATCGAAACTAAAACTAAGGAGTAAATGGAGAATCAAAATCGTAAAAATGTATGTTAATTAAGATCAGATATCCAAACACCGTCAAGGTCCTGATTTCCTGAGTTTGAGAATGTAATTGCAAAACCTCATAACACCCTGTCGTATGAGCTTCTGGCGCACGCCTGACGTTGCCTGGTCATCCTCCACCGTCTGAAACAGATCGTGCAGTTAGTTAGTGTTTCGGAACAAATGAATTTAGGGTCCGTCCACACGTATCCGGATATGTTGGAATCTGCAACTTTTTCTTTCCGGATACGGCTTCTGTCTACACACATCCGGCAAAAAAGTTGCGGATTCAAAAATATTCGGCAGCGATCCGGATATTTCTGGATCCGCTCTCCAGAGTGGAAAAAAAAAAAAAAAAAAAAAAAAAAAAAAAAACCGCAACGAATCCGATAACGTATGGACGGTGAATCCGGATATTTTTGAATCCGATGACGTAGCAAAATCGTGTCTAGTCTCTTACCGAACAATAAACCAATATGGCGGTACAACGTGTAGGCCTAGTTTCTCCAGAGTGATTTCGGATAGCATTGGATGCGTGTGGACGGGGCCTTAGACTAATTTCAGATCTCTCTTTTTCAGACGGTGGCGTTGATCCATTTCTTAAAGGCATCTTTAGTCAAATTTCGACGTGACAACCTTAATTCTATCTATCAAAGTTTCTAATACAGGTAAGGAATTGTCCCTAATCGACATGACCAATTTTTTAGGTCTGCCGTGTGACGTTTATTGCTATCCACGAATGTGTACTAATTTTCATCTTTTACTGATTTCAGAGAAACCATACACCTTACAGCTTTTTCTGATGAAAGACTTCTTTGGAAAGAAGAAAAGAGCCGCACAAGTATTAACTCACTAAATACTGAGTTGTTCAAGAAAGGCTTGCCCCAACAGCAACATTTTACGACATAACATTAAAATCGCCTTTGTTTTCGTTTTCAGAAACTTACAAGGAAATAGTACGTAGAAGGTGTACAAGTTATACTTCTTACGCATTGAACTTCAGAAGCAAAACCTTGAAATAAGTAATGTTACTTGGAAAAGGGATCAAAGTACGTCGAAAGCAAGATGAACTAAGTGTTCGTGTGATGGAAATACCTCTTGCTAACGCCAGAAATCTCACTCATGCATTATTTATTGATTTTTTTTTTAAGTGGCACACAACAGCTGAGCATAACGAATAAAAGGAGTCTAGTGATCCTGAAATGACAGAACTGCGATAATTTTTGTTTACTCTGTACATTTTAAAAAAATAATAAAAACAGAAGGAGAACAACTTTATCATTTGTTTTAGTGTTTTAATAAAAACAACACTAAAATGAGGCAACAAGAAGAAGTACAGCATGCATCCATTGTCTGAAAACGTAAATTAGAATACTCTTCTAATATTATCGAAGTGCCGTTTCCAAACACTTGAAACGAGTACAGTTCGGACATCGTTTGTAGAAAAAGTCAATTTTACAAAGTTTGTTGGTTACGCTGGTTTCATCTCCTTTAATCTCATAACTCGTTTATTGAGTTCGTGTGGCTACAGTGAGAAGAGCGTGAAACGAATTGTCATTGTACCACCACTATTTAGACGGAAACATATATATATCGCAAGAACATTATCCTTACAGTCAATTTCCTCCTACCTTACGGTGAGAGGAAGATCTAGCAGAAGCATCGTAACTCACTTAGTCGCCTCTGAACAATGTTACATATATATATTCAAATGATTACCCTCTCATTGATAAAAATGTTTTTCTTCAGATTAAAACAGAAGCGAAACATTTCAATACTCATTCTCAATCCTAGTTGCGCTAGGTAGAACAAAAGACCGTAAAAAAAACAAACAAACAAACAAACAAACAAACAAACAAAAACAATTAAAAGACAAAACAAAATATAGCGCCGTAAGAAACATTCCATTACAAGTTCACATATGAGTTCACGAATTGGAAATCCTGTTCCCCAAAATCAATTGACGGTTCTTGACAAATGCATATTTTAACACAACTGTCAATACCATTTTTACGTACAGTATATTTTATCGAGCACAGCGGACATACCATTTGCTTTCTATACATTCAAATTACCCCTACAATGCTCCATGCACACAAGTTCAACTTACATCAACAGGCATTGTCTACTAAAAAATATATATATATTTAACAACACGACTTGCCACCCTTGTGGTTACGTGGTTAAATTTGCTGTTCAGGCTCGTTGGGAAGAAACCGCACTGATCGTCAGTTTAAATGTCTAGGGCAGGCCACTACAATTGTTTGTAAAGTGAAGTGTCACACACTTTAGCACATTACTAACTATGATTACAGGGATAAATGATGGCCGGGTACCTGAAGATTCTCATTGTGTGATTCATTTTGCAGAACGAATTCATTTTGCAGAACGTTTGCTTATACCGTACCACGAGGAATCGCCGTAAAACTAAACGTTATGTCCGTGGGTCTGTCAGGAAACAAAGACACATATGGTCTTTTCCCAGTAGCATGAGAATGTTGCCATCAGGGTGGAACTGCAGAGACGTGATTTGGAACGTTACTGAAACGAAGCCACACAATTTTTAGTATTAAAATCATTGAGGGCGAGGCAATGAAGATCAAAGCACAAATACATGCTTTTATGGCTTTAAGGCAATGGCTACCGAGCGCAAGTGCATGTCCTGCGGGGAGTAGGGTCAAAGAGCTTGGGACGAAGAAGTAATGGGGGGGGGGGGGGGGAGGGGGAACGGGGTGCAAAGGTCTAATAGGGAGAAAACACGATATTTTCATGTGTTCTTACTCAACCCAAAATTTCATCCGCTACCACGACACGCCCAGTCCGAGAAGGAAGAGCGATAGACTGGGGGCGAGGAAACCAGTTAGGTTCTTGTCAACAGAGCCAACACTAAGATTTGACTGAAACCAAACAAACAAAGAACCAAACACAGCAATATCGTTACCTTCTGTGGGTACAACCACTGACACACAGCCTGCAGGGGACCACATGTAAAGCTTGTTATTCGCCGTACAAATTACAAGGCGCGGCTGTTTAGGGTCCCATTGGAAAGCTACGACATACAGAGATTGAAAGAAATCAGATTTAAGTGGGTTTTCAAATAAGCTTACAAAACATTTTAGAAATCGCTACTACAGCTTTCAAAACAGCTGCAAAATGACACGTTTCTCGAGTTCAATCATATGGAGACGTTTCGCGTTTAACAGCTCTGCACAGACTGACTGGCACATTAAATGCAATCAGCACAAACCTCTGACAGGACTGGACTGTAGTAGCATTGCTGTCAGACATAACTTGGAAACTTCCCACAACCACACAGCGTTCGGCATACTGTCTGCAAAAGCCACAGAAAGATATGTGAGTTAAAAAAAATTGAACAATTCCAAAAATCAAAGTAGGCTCGATTTCCGCCGTGCTCTTGAGCCCCGTCTGCCTAGTTCCTGGACTGCTTTCTCTCAGGCCTTCACGGTCAATTGATTTCGGTGACTCGAACCACGTGAACCGAAAACGATTGACCGAGGCGAAATATCGAGGCTTAGGAACTAGGCAACGTCCCTTTCTGAAAAGAGTGGAGGAGCGCGGGCTCCTTTCACGAACAGCGGCTGGTAAACGAGCCTAGAAAAACAAGGCAACAGTCCAAAAAACCTGCAGTCTTCTCCATTTTTCAACAGAAGTTATCTCTATTTCCCATGCTCTTCCAAGGTGTGGGTAAACGGGTTAAAGAATTCCATGCGTTTTGAAGAATTCCATACTTTTTTTGCTTGGCCCAAAAGCCATGGTATTCACTGTTTGCTCCACTGTACTTACCATTTTTAGTCGCCAGATATCTGTTGTCTCGACTGAAGGCAACTTGGCCAACTCCAATTTTGGGGTTCGCTTTTTCTGGGTCCGGTTTAACATAAGGAACCTGAACTGGGACTGGTTGCACCTCATCTAAAAATTATGAATAGAATTATGAACTTTAGTTTTACAACCCGGATTGTTTTACTTCAAAAACTCAAATACGTTTTCCGATTGGAGAATCTAACGCGTTACGTGCGATGGGTCAAAACTGGCTTACATCAACTTGAACTTTCGACTCGCACATGATCAGCTTGTGCACATTAAAACCGCGGCAAATTTGTGTTCCAGCCGGCATAAAGCAAGTATTTTTTTGTCGCAGTTTGTTCTATTTTTGAGTTGGGAGGTATAACAAAACACCTAATGACTGGCCCCACGGGAAAAAGTGAGTTTTGTTTCCTATCAACCCTCAATGTTCCCCTCGGCAAAACAAAACTCCTTCGCTTCGTACAACATTGAGGGTCCAGGGGGAAAAAACTTGGCGCTCATCATTAAGTGTTCACTAAATGTAGCTGAAAATCATTCATTCCTTATGGATTACAGCTTCCAGGGCATTAGACAGTGTTAGCTAAGAGCAGTGAACACCATCCTGAGGAGTGAAAAGGAGAAGTTTTGCGCAACCCACGAATTTTCTCTATCTCGCTACTGACAAGATGACTCTCTGTGGCTGTACTGGTTTTCCTTCGACAATGTAAAATTAAAGCAAAGGATCTCGCCATAAAATAAATGAATAGCTTGAGCACAGACCACGGATGTCAATTCTTGCTTCTGGCGTGTTCCCTACCCCCATGAGCTCTGTGGTACGTTTATTGAGAACGTTAATTTTCAAATTGTCCGCCCTCACATTTACTCTGTACTGTAAATCCTCCAGGAGGCATACTCTCTCCTCTGAGCAGAGGTGGCTTTACTTCCACCTCTTTGTATACAATCTAAAAAAGAAACAAATCACCAATAATTATTGATTACCACAACAAGCAATGAAATATTTCCTTTGAAATACACAGGAGCACAGGGTGGATGCTGAGCTCTTTGCAGCAAAACATTAACTAAAAATAACGTTGTAAAGCAGCTAGAGAATTGGTAGTGAAGATCACGATGGAAAAAGAGGCAAGATTAGAGTTCAAAGTTCAAAATGTAGTTTTTAACTCTCCCCTCTGACTTACCACAGAAGGTGAATCAACGGTGTGTGTATGATTGTGTTCTGCGACTAACTTCCAAGTAACATGGTTTAGCACTCGGCACTGAAACAAAAAAACAAAGGATTGGTGTACAGTTATTAATTTAAGGTGGCTCAAAACAGGTTCCAACACTTAGATTTTGATGGGTCGTTATAACCACTCTTTATCAGTTGATGCTACAATCACGGTATCAAAAAACTGCCCAATCATTGGTGAACACGTTGTTATCATTTTTGTGACACAATAAGTTACCATAGCAACAGTAGGACCCCCACCCTTAATTACAGCTCTAGGGGCTTATAATTCAAAAACGGCACGGTGAAACTTTTTTATATTCTCAGCTTTTGAAAAGCATGATAAGACGCAACTTTTGGCAAAGTTTAAAAAAATTCTGTATACAGAGTTCAGAGCCACCTTAAATTTTCGAAAATTTAATTAAATCTAATATCTGTTTAACCCGGCCCTGTTTACAGCAAGTTAGCCTGACATGATCCTGCGATCCAATCGAAAACCAGCACTTGGTCAGTGGTCAACTTAAAAAGATAAACATGTGACCTCGATGAGCACTAAACTTGAGCCCACAATATGGTCATGTGATACTGGTCAGTGGATACCTTGTTTGACAGGTGCCAATTGACCATAACATGGACGCCTAATATCAAAGAAGGACGCTATAAACAAAGGATGCACGTCTCTGTCATCCTATTAGCTGGAGTATGGCCGCTATCTTGCGCGACTCTGTCGCCGGCGACGACGACATCGCCGTCGTGCGCGCCACGAGCAACAACGCTTTATAACTATGAGAGAATCAATTCATGGGTTTCCTTTCCTTTCCTATATTTGTAGGTGGCTCTGTTTCTAAGGCCGCTATAACTAGATGAACTCAAGAGAAACACAGGGAAGCCAAAAGTTTGTATTAAGTGTCACATGACTGTACATGTATTCATGATGCTCAGAAATCATCCTTCTTAATATCTGGCCAAGATTTTGCCGATAAAAGAGTGCTGCTTGGCCAATTTGAAGTTTAGAACTCATAAGTAGACAAAAACAAACAGAATTACCTAGAATGCTCTAACCGCTAGTCCCCTAAAGTGCTCGCCTAGTAAGCAAGCTACAGTCAAACCTGCACTAGGCGTACACCCTCGGGGCCCGTGCTAGTGTCCGCTTAATAAAGGGTGTCCGTTGAAAACAGGTTCCCTCAGAATTCGTCTTAAAAGGGTCATGTTAATATTCGTCAGTATTAAAAGACCTTGAAGGGGTCAAATGGCATTCTCGTGAACGGTCAATAACTCTGAAATACAGTATTTTCATGAACAATGACAAGTAGATGAGGTAAAGCAATTTAAGTATACAGTAACAGTATCTATATTGATCAAATCAGGTGAAGGTTCACAAAATCAAACAAGAACAAACGTTCTGTAAAAGCAAAACCGAAAAAAAAAATATTGCATTTCTGTGACAGCTCAGTTTGTTGGCAAACTCAAATGACCGATCTACTAAAACGTGAACAAAAAGAATCATACACTCTTTTCGCAGTACCCGTTTGATACAGTTTTCTGACAATAAAAATGACCATAAAAGTCAAGTTTAAGGTGTCCGCGTCCGCTTAATAGGGGTGTCCTTTGAATACAGGTATTTCTTACAGTGAATGTGGGAAAAGGAAAATGGGACTTGCACTGCTGTCCGCTTAATAGAGAGTGCCCGCTTAATATGGGGTCCGCTTAATACAGGTTTGACTGTACATACATGTACATAGTAAACTTGTACATGTACAAAGACTTAAACTCAGTCTCCCCTTTAGAAATTATACCATACCATCATGACGTTAAAATACAGACATGTAAATCTATGTAAAATACCTTCTCATCGAAGCTGCCTACAGCTAAAAACTGACTGGACGGAGACCAACAAACAGATTTGATTCCAAGAGCAAACTCATAAGCACTGTATTTCGACAGGCAACGACCATCCATTGAATACAGCAACAACTGATACTAAAAACAAATTTACGTGGAATTAAGCAGCAGCTTAATAAGTACATTTGAATAGATCGATGAAAACAAAATCTAGAGAAAGTTACAAGAACAGATGAAAGGAAATTTGATGTCAGCTTCAGTTTAGGTATAACGTAAAGACGTCTACAAAATATAGTGTCTACAGTCCCTCATTTTTCTTAGGCTTAGTGAACTAAGGGAGCACACAGGGGGAATGAAACACTTGTGAACCGCATTTTTCCTTTTTTTTATTTTTGCTTGTTTTGTATTTGCTTTGTTTACTTTTGTTTTTGCTCTGCTCAGAGGTTTTATTAACGTTATTCAGCACGAGGACAACTGGTTTTCACAGGCGGGGAAAACTTTTTGAACCTACATGTACCTAGAACATGAGTCAACATATCTTTTGTAAGTGCCTCACATTTTAGAACCACAATTCAACTTATGCCTGTTTTGATGTCACAGCCTGACTAGTCCCAGGTCAGGCTAACCCGTGACCTGAACCACATTTTCAGATGGCTAAAATGCTGTGAAAAACAAGAAGATCAATTTTTTCGTTTTTGATTTCCATATCACGATCTTGTATATATTCCATAAATAAAAGCAATATCTGTCATTATAAGCCATGAAATATTTTCGCTCGCGCACGATTGGTCTAAACAAGTCACATGCGTGAATATTCCCCAGTCTGAACTGGAGAATATCCAAGAATATTCCCCAATTTTCAAAATTGTGCGCGTTGCGAAAAAGATTTGAAGAATAATAAATACAATAGCCTTCATTTGGGGCTAAAATATGCTTGGATATTTGTCCTTGGACACTATCTGCTCCTTGAAGCTCACAGTTTTCCTCGAGCTACACTCTCAAAAAACTGTTCGCTTCTCAGAACAGATAATGTCTGCAGGCAAATATCCTAGCATATTTTTGCACCAAATGGAGGCTATTGTTTATTTATACACTTTAAAAGGAATAACATACTCTTAACAGAGAGTCCCACACACAAAGAACCCTTCCATCAGGTGACCATGCCAAATCAGCCAGGTCCTTAGTTTCCACTTCAAAGTGCTATAAAATTAATAAAAGATGAACAATGCATATACCTTTAGGTATTAACTGCAGCTGACTCATGATAACTCAAACCTTCTAGGGAAATTGAAAAGGTTTGAGTTATCAGGAATTCAAGTTATCAGGAACTGAAAATAAATTCTTGACTGGAACTAAGGAGAAAACAGTGTTTACTGTATTCTTTTCAGACAGTCAGAGTGTACATTTTAAATATCTAATTTAATTATAGAGAAGTTGAGTGAAAGTGGAAGAATACAGACAGTACTAAACTAGAATGCAACATAACATGAAACAAAACAAAGCAAAGCAATGCCGCAGGAGAAAGCCAGTTACTCTGAACTTTCGGTTTAAAAGAGAACAACATTGGGCTATTGCCACAAAGTTCAAGCTTCATGCTTTCCCTGGTAAAAGCTATACTGGGATGTTGCTGATCATCCTTGAAGATCCTTAATGATTTTGCCACGGATCATGGTGTACATAGGGTTGTACAAGTTTCTATTTACTGCTTGCACTGATTAGTTCTCAACTGTCTTGAAGCAGATCAAGTAGGTAATTGCCATGATATGGAATTCTGAAGATGTTCAAAATTTGTACCTTAACAAGTTGCCAGGATGTGCAAGCAAATATACTGATGCAGTCTTTGCAGTTTCTTCTTTCTGCTAGAGCCATGTATTTTCCGTCTGTAGTGAAGTCAAGACCTATGGCAAAATTTGGAAAAGTCAGGAAAACAACACTGAACAACAACAATAGATCTGTCCGTCAATTACTGCCAGTCTCCAAAGTATGGCCTAGAGAGTAAATAAAGGTACCTTAGCTTACAGTCCAGACATAAATAATTTATTCAACGACATGCATATCCAGAATGCAGGATTAGCCATTTAACATACAGAAGCTTTTACATGTGCATTATTTTTCAGCTGAATGGTATGCAAATTGATTTTGATTTTGAAGGCTTATTCTGTAATCTGAAATGTCCGGAGACCACCAATCCATGCAATGATTTATAACTGCCCTAAAATATCATTGGTAATATTAATTAACTTATTAATAGTTTTTAACTATGGTATTGTCTGTTCACAGATCTTTTAATATTCTCCCTACGATTGCCTAACAGTTGCTTATGACGAAAAAAAAATGGCTGTGGACAGACTTAATATCTGTGGCAAAACAAAGCACAGGGCTATATACTGTATGCTCATACTGTAAGTGGGATAAAGCCAGTTACCAATGCACAAAAAATTAATTAATACCTGCATTGGCATGTTTGGGATACTTGATGTAGCTCACAGATTTGCTAACCAAAGACCAAACCGAGATTCTCAGCTGAAAAGAGTACAGTGTACAATTGTTAGAAAAAGATGTAATGAAATCAGGTTTGCAAAGAAACATTACAAATAGCTTCTTCCCAATCACTACTGCATTCTGTAAGTATGCTCTGCATGTTTCTACACATTAAGCACATACCTGAAAATCAGCAGTAGACAGAATATGTCTTCCATCAGGACTCCATCGCACAGCTACTAGTCCTGCTAGACCCTCATCAATTTTACATGTCCAGTCTGGTTTCTCGAGTGACCAGACCTATAAAATTTAAGAAAGAATCTTTAATAAGCTTTCTTTGACATGTAAAGATCTACGTGTACATGAATATACTTGACTAGACATACAATGTAACAGGGTTGTCATTATTTTTTTAGTCACCTGAAGCCTTATTCTCCACACCCATAGCAAATTTATTACATACATGTAGTGGGTGAATTCTATAAACAACACGGACTTTCACCCGTAGCATCAAGGGAGAATCAAGCATACTCAGCGGTAACAGGTGTTACGGCTTATGGCCCTTAATGACAGCCCTGTGTAATATGGAAGCCGATGACTACAATAGGCAAGTCATGACAGACAAATACGTACAATGTAGATTTATATTAATAATGAAGTGCCACACATTGATACTAATATAGCCTTGTTTGTCCTGTTACTGAAAATACTGCCAATACCATTCAGCACTATTGAACTTAAAGTACACGTGAAACGACGCTGTGACAAACAAATGCAAGACATCCCAATATACATGTACATTTCTAAGGTATACATGTACATTGTATTTGAGCCAGAAATGGTTTTTCATTGAATGTGAATGTTTTCATAGACATTTAAGGATTGATTTGGACCAAACTTTGGGCTTTTTACCCAATGACATAGATCATTCTGACATTCTCGCCACGAATTGAACCACTCACTGCCAAGACAAGCTAATTACATTGGTGATAAGATGTGCAAAAATACATGTATACATGTACATGTCATCAAAGGAGAGGTGGGTGGTTAAACAAATTGGATACAACTTACATGTGTACGACCATGGAACTTAGAGCAAGTAATCGTGAAAGGGGCAAGGAAGTCCCTTGGGTGCTAAAGGGTAGTCAATCTCTGTTAGAACAACAGGAGCATAATAGCATTGCATGGGACAAGTTTTGTAGACATTTTTGCATTGAGAATATTCCAGCATTTCAAACAAACATTTTGTCGAAATGTGATTTTTGATTCAAAATTTTGGGACTAAATTGACCAAGGATTAACATCACTAAGGAATGATGTACTATACAATGTATTAATGGTACTCTTTTTTACTTTTAATAACATAAATCTTCACTATTACTTTAATCTATTATTTCATTTAATTTCATTTGTCTCAACCTTGGAAATCAATCAATCAATCAATCAATCAATTAATCAATCTTTATTTGTACTCACTCTTGCTTAATAATATAAAGGTTACAATGTTCAATGAAAATATTACAAGTAAAAGTTAGAGTACTCGCTGCCTGGAATGTCCATAGGGGCTAGCGGAGCCAGGCAGACAGTTCAGGCAGCCAGTTCCATTTTCCAAACAGAACGTGTGTATAACTAACCAGACAGTAACATTATGCATGAACTTACTTGCACAAGTCCCCTTTTGAACATTCCACATAAAATGTATAAGGAATCTGAAGACCACTGTGCGTGTATGTATAATAAAATCAAACAAGAGTTACACAAAGAAAACAATTAACAATGAAAAAAAAAATGTGCATATATAACAAAGTTTAATTGAGTCTGAAGTAAACTTCAAATGTGTAAATACTTCAAAATTGATGTCAAAAGTATAACCACATCCAAAAATTCACTATACCTCTATGTATTGTATAACATCTAAACAGGTGTACAGTTGAAGAATCTGAAGGGTTTTCACATCCCTCACTAACAATCGATATTGAACACAATTACCCTGTAAATTGCATAAGAAACAAGTGAGCTTGTTCAAACTCTAGAGGACTTATCACGGCAATAAATAGAATAAAAAAATCACTATGATCAAGAGTGCATGAGGAAATTTTCATATTTATAAAAGCTTATGCAAAGTTAGTATAATTTAATACCATAAGAAATGCACAAGTAAATTGTGCTTTTCATGCATTCTGATTGATTAACCCAAACACGATTAGAAAGTATTATTCAACTCCGAGCAGCGATTTTGAAATTTCGCGGGATTTGTCAGTTTATTGTCAGAAATATAACAAATTAATGTTTTTGTCCGCTTGTTATTCAGCTTGTGTGGCACAAGTATACCCCACAGGTACTATAAAAGCTTACTGCTGCTTACTGAAACAATTATTCACCTCAGAGTCGGTGAAAGTGGCAGATATTTAAAACGCCGCTTCACCGCTCCGTCAATACTCACCACTATAGACCTCCATTTCGGGGAATAATTGTTAAACAGGTTATCAAAATCCAGAAGCTAATAACCAAGGCCCATGGCATCATTTGTAACCTTGCACCTCTAAAAAAAAAGGATCAGAGGAAAAAAAAATGAAACTAGTAACTTACCAAGTATTTTCCATTTGGAGAGAACCTACTCAGCTGATTTGTCTGCTTAAAAAGCTCTGAGAAGTTCATCGTTAGGGAGATATGCTTTCCTGGTACAGTTCAGTGCATTCTTTGTGGTGAAAATATCACAAAATCTCCAATAACGAAACAGCCAAGAAATTCGAAGGAACCCGCCATAATAACAAACTTGGTAACCAAGCTTGTAGGATGGTCGTTACCACGCATTAGCTCCGCTGTATCCGCTGACTGTAAATATTGTTTTCTCGTCTCTTTTCAAGAGACGTGTATTTATCTCATCGGTCACTTTCAAGAAAGAACAAGGCTAACTTAGAACGATGAAGCTCAAAAATCCCTTCAAAAGCATCCCAACGCATATGGTAAGTTGTTTTTTTTTTCCTGATCTCCATTTCGTAACAGTTTTACCTCAAGTCCCCGCTTATTTCAACTCTATTTATTCTGCACCCACGGTGTGATGTTCTGTGTCTTCTGTTCAAAATATAAACCACCGTACAAACTAAATTTAAGCTTAATAGAGTAAAAGCTTATGAGCAGTTACATTAATTTATAAGTTTTATTCAGTAACTTCATCAAGCAGAGAGCTCCACGAATTTATAGAGACAAAAGAGGTGATCAATTCATTAAAAAAAAAAAAACACCCCGTAACTCTAGCAATACCTGCAGTGTACATGTAAGAGGTAACCCGAAAACACTGACCCCCGGTCCGCGGACCCCCACTACAGACCGGGTCCGCGGACTACCTATGGACCGGTCCACAGACTCCCCCTACGGACCCCCTCTACGGACCACCCCGAAAATATAATAAAAATAATAAATAAATATTTCAGTTGCGGGTTGTCTAATAGATTACTCATGACGGCGAAATTTCGAACATTACATTGTGCAAATGGGCAGACCCAGATTCAGGCTCAGGTGCAATTTATATAATTACACATTGCCATTTCCTTTGCTGTGGCCATAAAGTATACGAAAGACATGTACGGGAAAGCCTCCAGGAAGCCTTGAAATTTATGTTCTTTCCCCTCTGCCATTTTGTTCAGCCCATCCTCCCATGGGCTCGTGAACTCATTCCAGGCTTCACAATTTACTCAGTGGAATAACGGATACAAACAAGAAAAAACGGCCTAAAAATATAGCTTCCATAGCCAGATCAAGCCACGAATGGAAGGTAAGAACTTTCCTTCTTAACATCGGCATTCCCTTACACTGAAAACGGCTTTTAGGCAATTTTTTTTTGGGTGGGGGGGTGGGGTGTTAAAAACCCAAGTCTGTTACATTTGCACAGTGTAACACTTGAAAAATCACCGACACAAGTTTGAATCTATTAGACAACCCATAAGTGAAATCTTTATTTATTATTTTTACACTATTTTAGGGTGGTCTGTAGAGGGGGTCCGTAAGGGTAGTCCATGGACCGGTCCATAGGGTAGTCTGCAGACCCAGTCCATTGTGGGGGTCCGCGGACCGGGGGTCAGTGTTTTCGGGTTACCTGTTCATGTTAGTGTACGATGGGACGATCTTGTGTAGCTGCTCATTTTTATTATTATTTTTTTTTTATAAAGCATTGATCATTTGGTAACCAATCCCTTATGACTGCTTGGCTACACTGCATGGTACCATTTCTAAAACTTTAATGTTTATTTGGTCTTAACTTACCTTTCTAAGTTGTGCTACAGCTCTTTGGAAGTTTAATTCTTATGCTCTATAGGCCTACATGTACTATTTCTTTCTTTTTCAATGTCGTGTACAGTGTAGCCTCTGAGCAGGCTCTAGTGTTTGGCTTTCACACTCAGGTGCTACTATCTTGACTTTTCACTTTGGTGCGTGAGCGAGTTTACAAATGACGCATGGGAGCTTAACTAGAACATGCACAAAAGCCATTAAATTTTGAAGTTCCTCCATTCGCCCATGAATGGAGCATTTTGATTGGTCAGAAATGACAAGTGCCATTAGTATTACAAAAACTAGGACAACAAAGTCAAAGCAAACCAATGCAACTCAAAGATTATCTGCCCCAAGAGTACATGCCACTAGAATTAGACTGCAAGGGGTGGAATGTCTAACGTTCTCACAGATATAATCACTGCTCAAGGGGCAGAATTCAGAGTTCAATTGCTTTCTTGCAGGCTCTCAACTACTTCATACACTGAATCTTCTCTTGCAGCTTAGCTACATTTGTGCCTATCTTGTGGCTTCACTGCTCGCATCTCCGACCTAAACATGAGAACCTGCTTGCAGGCTACAGCATTTACAGTAATTAAAATGCACGCAGAAGCAATTAAACTTTGCATTTTCAATATAGGCTGAAAAAAAAAGAGGAAAAATAACAGCAAATTTTTTGTTAATATATACGTAAGTAGTGTTTCCATAACCTGTTCTCTCACTAGCACCTTGTGAAATCTTCAGATAATAATTATGGCATGGCCAAATCACAGATACAACTTTTTGTCCATAAGGAGGTTTGTCATTGAAGGAAATAGGGATCTTATGTATGAGTTGGGTATATATCTATATGTACATGTATATGTAAGTACATTGTAAGCGATGTTTCAAAGGCATCACTGAACTTCTACCATGAAAAGGTGATGGGATGGGATAGGTTTTCTTCACTGCCAAACTAAAGTTTTAACCTGTGCATGTACTTGTATGTTATTTGGTTGTAGACTAACATGCATGTAATTTGTACAATGCTGTTGCAGGTATATATTCTTTTTAGTACATATGATATCTCTCTTTCGTACTGTTGTAGGACTATGAAGGTCAAAAACTAGCAGAAAGGCTTTTCCATATCATAATATTGTTTTTCGGGGTAAGTAAAATGATTAAATAAATATATTTTGTTCATCACACATTTTATCTTGAATCATTTCATGACTGTAAACCCATTTTTAGGTATATGCAAGGTGGAGGAGTGTGGAACATTATTTCAGTATTGTGATGAATAAGTGACGCGAAAAACATGCTATTACTTACGAGATTTTCATGAGTATAGATTCACCTTGAAGCATTTCTTCCACCTCCACAACATGCCTGGTTTTCTAAAGTAAATTCTTTAAGATGTAAAGCAGTTAATATAGTCATAGAGAGCAAAGTGTAATTAGTTGCAAACATCCAAAAAATAATAAAAAACAAACAAAAAAGGAAGTCAAACGTTTGAAGAATTCAAATAGCAGTGTATTTCCATAGCACAGAATCCTTTCCCTGTGGTAGTCATACAGATTGTATCATTCTGGTGTTTTTTTTTTTTCCTTGACAGGCTGTTGGTTTTCTCTGGGGTTACTACATACAGCAGTTTGGTGCGACTATTATCATTGTTGCTGCTGGATTTATCGTTAGCTGCATTGTAAGTAATGGAACAATAAAATTTGTTGTCACCTTGCCTTAAAATTGTGATAATATTTTGATAGTATTTTGTGCTTCCCCCTCCCCCTCCACACTACCCACCCACATAGTAAACCAAATCAAAAAGAAGCCCCACCTCCAAAACTTTCAGACTCAAAGTCAGAGTCAGGTTGATCAAAAGCTGATTAGTGCTAACCCAGGATTAAACGTTAACCAAAATATTAATTTTTCTTGTATAAAATGTTTTTCTCTGCTATGTTTGTGAAGTTTGAGATAATCAGATTATTCAAACTCAAGAGGATAAACAAAAAAAAAAAAATAAACAAACAAACAAACAAACAAACAGAAAACCTCACGGAAAAGGAAAAATTATAGAATCAAAATTGTTGCTAATCCTAGGTTAGCTTAATCAGGCTTTGAACAACCCAGCCCAGAGATGCTGGTATTTCAGGAGAGAGTAAATCCAGAGGACCCAAAGAAAAACCCTGAGGGCAATGCGGGAACCTACAACAAACTCAACCCACATACTTGTATGACACTGGGCTGGAATTAAATAAAAGAAATAAAATAAATTAACTTGGGCACATTGGTGGGAGGCAAGCACTCCCACCACTGCACCATCCCTGCTCCTGAAAATTAAGCCTCACATAGACATTTAGTTCACGCTATTACTACTATAGGAGTTCATCTATATTACTCGTGTGCAACACTATTGTCTGAGCAGTCAACTGAAATTGCTCTTGCATGTTTTGTTACAGTTGGTGTTACCTCCCTGGCCCATGTACAGAAAACATGCACTCGACTGGCAGAAACCACGCCCAGAAAAAACTGACACAAAGAGAGAAGGAGGAAAGAAGAAGCAAAAGTAGTTGCTTTGCTTTTTTAGGTCTTGCTTTGTAATATTAAAATGAAATAGCATTAAATATCGGTACAATTGTACAATAAATATAAACATGTACAATTCTCTTGTTATTGGCATTTTTACAGATTACTTTTTATTATTATTATTATTATTATTATTATTTTTTTTTTTTTTTTTTACGTAAGGGACTTTTTCGTGATCTGGTGGCAGTAGGTTGTGGTGAAGGCCTTCCCACTTTTGCACTGCCATGTCTCCACCAGTCTTGAGGGATGGCCTTATTTTTTAACTTTTCTTGAATAAGCAAATTCAAACTTTACCAAATGCGGCTCAACCGCAGGAAACCCTTGCATACAATCAATGTAAACGTCCCCTCCCTTTAAGCCGTTTTTGGTTTTATTTCTAATGGGAATACAAAATGGTATGAGTTTATTTCAGCGTGGTGATAAAAAACCAAAGCGAATGCAAATTACTGTGGACACTCAAGTAAAAACCACTCTCAGAGGACAATTTGTTCATTTGTCTGTCTGTAAGACCAGGTTTTAACGAGCGTGGGAAGGGTGTTTTTTACTGCGGATTTCTGTCTTCAACAGTTGACTTGAGACTTTGTATAAGCTTCCAAAAAAATGCCATCATTTACCTTTTCAATTTGCCATGGGCGATATATGGTTGTTTGTCTTCTTCTTCCTCTCCTCCTTTCTGTGATCCGAAAAACACGTCAAAACGCTTTTCTGTTTACATTGTGACCAAAACAAAAGAATAAAGCGCGCGCTGTTATAAACCAATCAGGTGTAAGGTCCGCTTCTTTTGTGCGCGAGCACGAACGTTAAATAACGAATTATTTTTCTGATAAAACTACATCGTTTGTCTGGACTCGTTTCTCAAAGAGAAGAAATTCTGTTACCAGGGAATATGTTTATTTCCATAAATATCAGATATCACTGAGAAAACAGCAGCAGAGGAAAGTGTCGTTGAAAGAAAACTAAAAAAAAAAAAAACGGGTTCTTATTTGGAATATTCGTCTGTACAGTTTATCGAGTGTCAATGACCTAAAATAAATCAAGAGATTTATAGCAGTGTTAACCTTGGATCAGAACGCCAGATTGCAGGTAAGAATAGAGCGACACTGCCCGTAAAGAGCACCACCCCTCAAATAAGCGCTCCCTTCAAAAAAGCGCCCCTCCCGGCGGGCAAAGTTAAAATAAGCGCCTCCCCTCGAGTACTGAGACAGTAAAGGATGTATAGTTTTGGTCGTGTTTAACTGCAAGCAACTCATGATTATCGACTCATTAAAGCACTGCGAATCGACCGTCGTAACGGATGGTAGTGAAGATCTGCTGAGTTATTGCCTAAAGCCCGCAACCTCGTTCCCAGGGTCCAAAGACCCTGGGAACGAGGTTGCAAAGCCCAACCAACTTTGTGCAGCAGGTGAAGACCGGCTGAAAGGGCTACATTACTAGTTCTTCAAGAGGGAGAGAAAGGATCCCTCTGAGACTGAGACTTCTGAGACACTGAAACATACATATATTACAATTTGGAAAAATTAAGTAAGCCCCCCTTCAATTAAACGCCTCCCTCGAATAAGCGCCTCCCGTCTTCTCTTAAATTTGAAATAAGCGCCCCGGGCGCAAATTCGACGATTTACGGTATCTTGTTCCTATACGGCTTTTCCCAGGCCTTCACCGTCAATTGTTTCGTCAGTAATTGTTTTACTAGACAGTCTCTTAGCTTTAGTAGCGAAATTACAAGACGTATGACGACAAGTGGGAGTGTTTCCCGCGCAACAAAGAAGAAAGTAAACTAAATCTTGATTATCGGTTGTAGGTTTACGTCGATAAGTTTAAAATTAGAATACAAGTGAACTAAATTATACGTCGTTAGGTAACAGTCGACTAAAGCCGCATGGTTTCGATGGACAGCATTGTGGTAGTTTTCGCGGCGATGTATATACATATGTAACTAATCATGGCAGCTAATGAAGAACAGCGCGATAAACGCACCTGTTTGGAGGGACTTCTGCTGCCACGATCACTTAAGGTTTTGAACTGCGCTTTTAAGCTTAATTCAGTTAAAATGCAAATGTTTCTGGTAGATTTAAAACCATAACACAAAAACCTCCATATAAAAGTCCTTAAGCTCATGATCAAGTGTACGTATGGTTATTACTCTTCAACACTTGGAGCGGTCTCACTACGGAGCCAAGTGACCGTATTTCACATCTCGTATGCATGGTGCTAGTTAGTGAAAAATTTCAGTTTAAAGCTTACCGACTAAGGCTGCTACGAAACAATTTTAATGATTTTTAAGCGACAGCTGAAAGAAATTTGAAAAATCATCCGAAAGGCGTTAGTTAGAAGATGAGGGGTGTTCGTTTCAGTGTTCAGCCATTTTGGCGGGAATAATGCCCGCCACATTATTTCAGATAAAAACTCCCGAAAAACGTGTTCGGGATGTGGCGAGTACCCGTAAAGCTTACGGGAAAAAGCGACGTGATTTTCGCTGGCCCGAAATTTTCGTGCGCTTTGAGAAACAATCGAAAGTCATTTCGGGGGCTTTACGGGACAGTTTTCGGACCCGAGAAGTTTTCGGGTCTTTGAGAAACGCACGCCAATAGCGTAAAGAGTTGATAACAGGCTACAAACATGACAAGCTACGGGGGATTTCAAATTTAAGACACTAGATAGAGTAAGACTATTATGCATGCTCTCAGAGTTAACCATACAAAGTAACAGTGCGTCAGTGAATAGAGCTACACCCAAATTATCGAGTGATTTTGTAAGCCTTGGGGTGTTGACCTGATACCAGTGCGAGTTCACCCCGGTTTGCGGTTCTGGCTCTGTAACACGGTACGTGATACCAGCTTAAAAGGGAGTTTAAGAAACCACGGCAGCGACGCCGAGGACAGTGTCGATAAAAAAACGATTTTATATTTTACCTACGAATCTCGCGATACTCTGAAGTCATTTACTTTGTTTATCACTGCCAAAACTATCCCAAAACTAAATCCCGAACACAGCGATAAATTTGAACTAAAAGTTTAAAACATGACCGTTGGTGGTTCACGTTCTCCAGACAATGCAGAATTTGGTCATTTCACGTTGTTGTTTTGCAGAGGACGGCAAAGAAATGTACTGATTTATAACACACGTGCACAGCCATTGTATTGTTCATTAAATCTTTTGTTTGGTGACGTTCCCATTGCCGTTGCCGTTGCCGTCGTGGTTTTCTTAAGCTCCCTAAAGTAAAATATGGAACGAATCATATATCTCAGTGCGATTCAAGATTTTTGCTCCGAAACGAAAACCCGAATTAGTGTCATGTGACGATGAATGCCCAATCCCATCTATTTAATTAGTATCACATCAGCTGTCTCGTGGCTGAGTGGAACGGGTAGTGCATCGTAGTGCATGTGTAGCCTTCAAGGTAGTGTCAATGAGCCACGTTAGAAGTGGCAAGCGTCCCTTCGCGTCAAAGCAATAGAAAGTTAGCAATCATTCTCGCGTAGAACGAGCACCTCTTCTTATCACACGCAAACACTTTCTTAGTTATGGGTTTACCATATTTGACATATTACCATATTTGACGACCAGCGTTTGTTAAAGACCTCGTAAACTGTTAAAAGACTTTTTTAGCTTGCAGTTTGTTGCCCCATTTCAGAGCATGTGATAATACTCTTGAGAATTCTTGCTGGCAAATTTTCAAATAGTCGCGTTTAGGTGAATGAATAATTTTAAGATGGATTAATGAACAACTTTCTAGTGAATATCACATGGTCTGTACTGTGAAAACACACCGCCCAAACTAAGAAGGTCCATTACATTACACAGCAGCTGGCTGACTCTGTAGCCGCGTTTGGACTCGAGTCGTTTTCCGATGCTTGCTTTTTCACCGTTGTATCTATCGCCGTCTTAATTTTAACATACCGTATAGTTTCTGCCCGTAAATGTTAATACTTTTGGGATTTTTCCGTTGATTCTACACTCTTTTTCATTTTATATATAAGAATATTGTTTTTCCGGCCCAAGCTGAATATTCTTATTTTTCTGTCGAGTTTAGTCCGAAAACATTCTTGTGAATATTTTTTGATTATGGCGTATGACATTTCGGTTTTATTGACTTTGATGGAGTCGAAGTAATTAATTTGGAGCCAGCCTGCTCGTTATGATGTACATAACTTCTTGCAGAAATGTTGTTAGCATCGAGCAAACGGCTTGTGCTGTTACTGTTGTTTTTTGGCTAGTTTTGCCCTTTAGAGGAAGAATTTTACACGGTTTCGTTAAAAACCTATGATTGTATTGCATTTACAAATTTTCAACACACGAAATTATAGCGTTTTCAAAATCTCAGCCTCGAGCTTATTCTTAAATTATTCTTAAAATTTCGCAAATTTCAGCCTCGGCTCGATATTCTTACAAAATATATTCTTATACTGAAAATAAAGATGTATCATTATCATGGCCTACATCACTCAGTCTTTAAATTTTTCTACTGTATTTATTCAATTTTATTTTACTTTATTCTTTGTTGCAATTGTCAGTGAATAAAATTCACTATTGTGATGTTAAGTTAAGTTGGCAAACATATGTTTGTTTATCTGATCTCTACCCCAAAGTTTGGCTTTCAGTTTCTCAATGCAAGTACTTTCATGGTCAAAGACTTTGACATGTAAAAATGGCTGAATAGCTATATTTCTAAAGGCACGTGCATAAATGACAATGGAACCTAAACATTTTAAAGTAGAATTGGTGTTTCTGACAGGTCACGGGACATGTCACGCGACGTTTAGCAGAAAATAGCCATTTATTAGAGGAATTGGTGGCGCGTTTTAGAAATATCATCCAACAAAAACGCGTTTTAGATGCAGGTCAGTTATATCCATCCCTTCCCACGTCCCTAACAACAACAACAACAACAACAAAATGGTACGTGAGCTGCTTATCATGTATTCTCCTAGCTAAAAGCTTACCAATTATACCACCATATGGTATTGCATGACAATTGACCAATGGGCCCGTTATCACCGGGTTAATAAGATAACATGTCAATCTATATATGAATGCATTAAGTTTTTTCTGTTTTCAGAACTCCAATACATACACGTATAAAATGAAGTTGGCCTTCGTTGCCTTGTTTCTCCTTCTTACTGACTACATGGAGTCAGCAGGCACAAGTAAGTTTTAAAGCTCAGTGTGTTTCTTTATATTGAGTATGATTCTTTCCTCGTGTACTGGTAAACAGAGGAATAGGCATTTTATTTTCCTTGCTTAGGAGTCTTTCTTTAGCTGTATGTAGTCATGGTATCGTTGGGTTTTTTGAATCAGTTATTCTGCATCAGTATACAAGCTACAACTGAAGCTAGGATTATCGCGGATTTCTTTAAGGAAAATGTTGCCATTCACTTCGAACGAAAATGGTTCCATTTGAACATCAGAATGTGTAGGTAATTTGGAAACGTATTGAAACATGTTTGCAAATGGTCGACTACGAAAATGATATTATCAAAACTGAAAAATCCTCTCCCAAGTGTACTTATTCTACTGAAATACTTGCACGAAGGCGATATGTAAATAAATGAAAAAGTGACGAGAAATATAGGGATAGTGCAGAAGGAGTAGACCATATGTAAATTTTTACGTTGACTTGATGCATATCAGTCATGTTTCTTGTTGGAATGGATTGCTTAGGCGACCAATATCCACACAAATGCATGGGAGTCCGGGTAGTTACATTGACATTTTTCGCGTCATTAATCATTCATAACGTAAAACTCGAATTGTTCCAATCTAGAACAATTTGATGCTCCTGTCGAGAAAATTGATAAAATAAAATAGAAATTAAAATAGCAATTACATATGGCAGCCCACATACAAATACCTTCCTTTGTTTTAAAAAGTAAATGAACGGAATATTACTTGAAATTTTGGGCCGAATGTATAACAAGTTTCCACGTGAATATTTATTTTCTTAGCATTTTATTATGGACACATAATTCATCTCACAGAGAAAAGTTCTCCATACAACACACTGTCTGAATTGATTATTGTTCAGCCTATTCCGACGGAAGAGGGACGGGGGGGGGGGGGGGAGGGAGGATCCCGGTGACCTAAGCTGTTTTCTGTTGTTGCTATTGTTTTTGTCATAGTTTGTTTAAATTGATTTTTATTAGTTTTGAGACATTTTTGTGTCTTTCTGACATTTCTAAACTATCAGATTATTCAAGATGGAGCTGTTTCAGATATCCCGACATTATCACCACTTGATATGTCCCGATCATGCCATATTGCTAACCTTTGGTGAAACATTTTAATTGAGACGAATTCCTTTCAGTGTAATTATCATTGCTTGAAAAATGTCCTTGAAGTTACGCATGTGGGTGTTTAATTAACCCCCCCCCCGGCAAATGTTTGGAGGAAAACTCGTTCAGGGAACTCACATGATTATAGTGACGTCATCGTTTTCAAAATGCTCCACTTTCGAACCGTTTTCCGTCCGCACTAAAACGTTAAGCTGGCGTTTTCAATTTCCTCCGGTTTGACTGAAGATCTTGTTCGAGACCTTTTCGTGGCGGATTAGCTTGTGTGGACGGTAGGCCTAACCCTAGAAATAAAGCTGCGTCTTCAAATTTCTCCAGCGTAGTATGGGCGGAGCCTAAAACGGAATATCTAATAGTGAAGGCGGAATTAGATATGCCTGTTCTCAATTGAACAAATTGACGTCAGTTTTTTATACGTCTGTCCTCTTATTGATGATAAATTGCGTCATAACATTGTCAAAGTGGCTGTGTTACCACGAGCCGCAGGCGAGTGGCTCCACAGTAAACTTTGACAATGTTATGACGAAATTTATCATCAGTAAGAGGACAGACGCATAAAAAGCTGAAGTCAATTTGTTTCTTACAATAACAAGACCCCAAACAGGTCAAATGCCGGGAATAAATGAGGGGAAAAGAAGTATAAACTTGCCGTAAACAAAGATAAGTGAATTTTATTCAAAATGACGCGAACATTGTCAATAGCTTTTCTCGTTCTTTGATTGGCTACTTAAAAAAGTCCATAAAATCTCCTTGGTTAAAAAGTTGAACTTGAAAGCTTGCATAAATTAACATTTTATCCATCTGTACTGTTATTGATGATAAAAATGGGCCAATCAGCGCGCGAGAAATTAGACAGTTATGGTAAAAAGTAAATTTGTACGTAGCTTTTGCTGCTGAATTTTAAATTTTGATGCTTTGTTTATTCCTTACAGTTGAAGATCTGGTTGTCCATTACTACGACAAGAATATCAGCACAATTGACCTTCTTAGAAGACTGAACATGAGTTACGCGCGTTTTGATGTGCAAGATATTAAATGTCCACGTTTGTTTGAATACTCGTGTGAGACAGTGTGCCCTTTAGAGAATGAAGACCAGGAAAGAATTTACCGCAAGGCGTGTTACTGCGATAAGTTATGTGTTGAGCTTGGTGACTGCTGTTTTGACTACTTCTTAAGGTTAGTGGATAAAAATGATTATCTTTCCGATAGTGATATAACTTCAATATAGTTTGGATATCATAAATATAAAAAATATTCCTGTTCTTTGGCCATTTCAATTTCAGAAGGAGAAGAAAACAAACATCAAATGGGACCATTTTGAAATCCTCGCTACTGGAAAGTCGGACTTGCGTTGTAAAATTGAAGAAACGCTATTGATCAGTGACTTAAAACCCTCACTTAATGAAAACATTGGAAGTGATGAGAAGCTGTTTCTTTAGTAATTTCTACCGGAAGTATCTACTACCGGAAGTATCAATTTTATCAATAATTTTTAGCTTGACACCGGTGCCTCGCTCTATTTTTAAATTCATAACTTTTTGTTATACAGTTATAACCGTCGCTTCTGAAGAAGAGACTATCCGTAAGGCCAGGGAAGCTTTTTTAATTCAAAAAGGCAGAACAATTTATCCCGATGGTCTGAACATCCGTAAAGGAACATATTAATTGTTTCCTTTTATTATGTTCTTTTATTATTTTACCTTACAGTATGCTTATCTTTAATTTACACCGTCAATTAGTTTTACGTATTTCCAATATGCTACATAAAATCACGTCCCAATGTAAAATTCTCATTGTACCTGAAGAAGGCTGGTTTGGCCAACCGAAATATAGTAAACCTTCAAAAATTCATTCCACGTTGTGTCGGTCGGCTGCTTTTGTATTCTTCATTTTATATGTAAAGCCGATTAGATCACTATTGATCCAACGTATACCAGCAGGATCATCGTTCCGGTTGCTTGCATAAACATTTTATTGTCCTTCTGAAGATGTATGTTGTAACATACGAAATGTCAAACTAATACAGTCAAGATTTTTCAGTAGACCATGCGTTTTCCATTTGTAATGTTTATAACCGCTGTTTGTTTCTTCAACTTGAAAATGATCTCAGGGAGATCGAAACGTCGTTTTTTTACCGCTAGTTTTTATTCTGAATTGTTTTCTTTTCTTTCTGAAATAGTTTGGATAGCACCTGCCTTTTTTGAAAAATGACTTATCTGAGAGTTGATTGAAGTTTTTCCACCGAGACTGCTAAGCAGTGATGACGCGTTCTCTTTAAGCTACGCTACGCGGAACAAGTCGGATTTTCTTACTTACCTAATGCTTTGAATTTCTTATGATTTCGTAACTAACGACAACTGTTGCTATTGTTTTCCGAAGGTGTACCGCTGCCAAAACAGCCGGCAAGCCTTGGGTTCCTAAATTAACCTGCGTAACCTGCAGTTATAACCAGCTGCCATTCATTACAGATAACTATGGTTACGCCATGGTAAGTAGCTGTTCACAACATAACGCCGACAAGAATCTGGAATCTTTGTGTACATCTCCTAAAGCTGACTTCTTTGGAATGCTGCCCGTGTCAGACTTTCAAAACAGGACAACATACAAGAATGTATTCTGCGCCAGTTGTAATCAAGCCAGTAACCTGACGTATTGGATTTTTGCTGCCTCGTGCGTAGGTTACACTTCTTATGACATTCCAACAAACAGATCGCTGATGCTGGCGTTCATAATGAGGAATTGTCAATGGGATTTTGAGCCACCCCGCGGTCATAGTGAAAAAGTGTGTCTAGCCGTAAAGGAAAATTGTCCAGATTCAGAACTTGTTGATAAGGAACCACTGCTAAGAGATTTATGTTCATTTTACTCCTTTCCAGTCTGTCCAGACTTCCAACCAAAGAACCCGCATTGCGATATTTGCAAAGGAAAAGACATAAGCCAGTATTCATGTATATGCAGAGAGACCTCAGGCGAAGTTGGAGGCCTTACACCACCGTCTTTGAATATCTTGTTTGCTTTTTCGTCCTCTTCTCAATCAGTGGAAGTGGGAGAAAGGAAGAGCATTGTAAGGAACAAAGTGTGCGCTGAGGGTTCCGTGTTTGACCCCTTCAAGGAGGAATGCGTACAAATTCATGTACCCATGTCAGTCCCCGAAAGGCCTAACATAAA
Organism: Orbicella franksi; assembly: GCF_964199315.1. NCBI lineage: Eukaryota > Metazoa > Cnidaria > Anthozoa > Scleractinia > Merulinidae > Orbicella > Orbicella franksi. The sequence goes on from NC_138147.1 coordinate 10,153,581, forward strand.
CACTAGAGGTTCAATAAACGGACCATCTATTAAGGGTTTTCCAGATGGAACTTTCATCAATTGTTCCTATGTCAAGATGAACATCAGTGCGGTAACTATTCTGTCTAACGGCTCGATTTGGATTCCTTTACACAAAAGAATATACAACAAGGAAAGGTACGCCATCAATGGCTCGGCACTGCTCCTTTGCGCAGACTTCAAACGCGTTTACACTGAAACCGAGACGCTTGTTTCCATGGAGATAACACCACTTCAGATATTAACATACACGGGCTGCACCATCTCCATGATGTCTTTGATTTCCCTCCTGGGTATCTACATTGCTCTGCCGGAACTCAGAACATTACCTGGAGAGAACCTCATGAGTCTATCATGTGCAATGCTTTTGTATCATATCTTCTTCTTATTGACCGGTCAGACGGACAAACCAAATCTTTGCATGGCGGTATCAGTCCTGCTTCATTACTTTTTGCTGTCTTCATTCTGCTGGATGGGCGTGATGGCTTTCGATGTTGAAAAGACATTTGGAGCAAAAGGTAACTGATTTTATATCGCCCCAGTAGTACAGTAGCGTAGATTTCTAATGAGGTGATCACCCTTAATCATTGACTTCCAGATCTATCCTGTGCAAAGCACAATTCAGTGCAGGAGGGCATGTGTCAAGCATGAAATTAAATTATCTCGCTTTGCTTTCGAAAAGGGGACCTAATTATATGCTCTTCTCTAAAACGGGCAATAACAGCGATGAAACATACAAATGCTTCAATTATATCTTGGATAAAAAGGTAGGGTTAAATTATACAGTAAAGGACTGAAGATAGTCAATAAGCATGGCAAGACAATTATTCTCCACATTCTCAAGCTTGTTTGCTAATTCTTTTTTTGTGTTTTGTTTTTTCCATCAAATACATGTAGGAAAAGCCCGACCTCGTCATGATGACAACAGAAAAACGTTAGTAAAATACAGTATTTTTGCCTGGATCACACCAGCTGTGATCGTGATTACTAGTGTAACTCTCGATAAAACAAACACTGTCATCATTGGATACGGTGAGTTGAATTATAGATTGAAATAAGATCAAGTGAGATGTTAAAAGATTTAGTCATATAGCATGCATCTTTTCCTTGTTGCTCACACCTATCGACCAATGAGCGCGCGCGTAGTGTTTCAGTCCTTCTATAAAATATTAAGGTTAAGAGCGTAAAACAAGAACGAACCGAATGCCAAAAAAAGGCTAATGATAAAAATGTTCAGGTTAAAATCATAGAAGACAAGTGAAGATGAACAACGCGTCCGCTGAAATACAAGCCTGGGCAGTTAACTTGTGTTGTGAAAAATGAAGTGTAGTCTACTCGGGATGCGGAGTACCCGGGGGGGGGGGGGGAGAGACCTCCGTATGAAAAAGTCGGGGATGCTAGTCGTAAAATTTGAAATAAACCCTAAAGGAGACCAAGCTGGGCATAAGCTTTATTTCAGGCCCCCAAAAGATATCACTTAAAACGGAATAGGCTTCCTCTGTTCAGGAAAGGAGACCGCGCTAGTAGACCGTTTTCGAGAGAACGGCAGAAGTCGAGCCTAAAAACGGAAATAAGAGCGTTTATTAAGTATTCTTGTTTCTTCGGTTGCACCCTTAGAGATACTTTGAAAGCGAAAAATAGTGGCGTTTCGTCATGAACAAACAAAGTGACACCAGAATCCCTGATTTGTATGCCCCTAGGTGAGATGAAGAGCATTCCCGACATTTTCATTTGGGAGTCCAAGTATACCAGGGACCAAGTATACCAGTTAACAGCCGCATGAATTTGTTCCCGAACTTATTGAATGTTTTAAGTATTTTTTTTTCAAATTTCCCCCTCACTAGCTGAAGTATTCTGCTGGATTTCGAATGGGAGAGCACTGCTACTGGTTCTTGGTGTTCCTGTGGCTATGATTTTGTTGTTTAACGTCGGGGCTCTTTGACGATGATTTCTATTTGGAAAGTACAAAAGGTACTATTAGAATGTTTTTGTTATTATTATTGTTATTATTATTATTATTATTATTATTATTAAATGCCGCTGAAAGTGAGTAGATGTAAGTTAGGTTAGTCACAGCTGTAGGTAAATAATGCCAAATGAGCTTGATCTAATTTTGTATACATAACTAAGTAAAGAAATTTCCCTTAAATTTGCTCAGAAAGCTTCTTACAGTAGTTCTATTGAATTTGCCGCAAATGATAAATTTAGCAAAAAATGATCAATTTCTTCGTTTGCAAACTGACTCGTTTCAAGTCATTCATACCAATACTAACTTTGGCAAATCATTCACTGTCCAATAACTATAGCTTGTTCTGTGGTGAAGTGATTTCGGAACGATTAATACTGAACTTAGTATTAGCAGTGATTATAAAGAATTCTTGACCACATCAATTTACATTTTTTTTACTGCGTTGAGCTAAAACCGCCTATGTCAGGACCGTTCTGTCTGTTATTTCTGCTTGCCTCACACAGACCACCCGCCGCGTGACAGATCAGAGTAACCAGACCTGCCTGCCTATCCTGTACATCAAACTGTCATCAGTAATGGGATTTACCTGGATATTAGGCTTTATCGAACCATTCACGAAAGTCGAATTTCTTGCTTATCTCTTCGTCATTTTAAACAGTCTTCAAGGTAAGTTCTAGCACTGTGGTGAAAGAGGTCTACTGCATTAAACTGTATTTTTTAAATCAGTCTACTCAGATAATACTAAGATAGAGCATCTTTCATTTGAGCTTGCAAAGTAATTTATGTTCGTTTGCTTTTGTTCTGTACATCGTGCGATTAGCTTAAAAAAAGATACTCGCGCCACTTTGTTATCCAATCATCAGAAGTAAAACCAAAACCAATCTTAACTATAGAGTAGTTTAATTTTCATTGAGTTTCGCAAAGGAATTCGCTTTGCATTACTACTGTACCCAATAGAGGTTTTGCTCGGCAGCCATGTCGCATGGCAGGAACAATAGATTCTTTTTCCTTTGGGAAAAAATGTTCTTTCTAATTCAAAACATTTTTATTGTTTCTGCAATGCAACGTGGCTGTTCTATAAAACCTCTATTGGCTTACAAAACTCGCGCCACTTTTTCATCCAATTAGAAGTAAAACCACAATCGTGACTTGTTCGCACACCTTTTCCCGCGCCTCGCGTCAGCTACATGTAATTACTTCGAGTTTTGATTGGTTGACTTGTCTGTGTCCTTTGTGATTGGCCAGAGTGATTACTTTGGTTTTGGGTTTACGACACTCAATTGAAAACCACTTTGTTCAGTGCTACACTCAATTGAAAACCACTCTACTGATGCTGGTTTTGACCTACATACCTACTGCTACTATAAATTACACAATAGACTTCATCGTCTCATCAAATGATTAATTATAGTGATTAATTATAGCTTTCATAACTAAGTCCCATACAGCAAAATGACCATTATACAATGCAGCTACCTCATTGGCTAATAATTATTTCTTTATTAATTCATGTGTTCATTTATTTATTTATTTATTTATTTATTTAGTTCGTTAATTGGTTAGTTAGTTATTTTTATTTCCTGTTTATGTATGAAAAAATATCTGTCCACAATAGGTAAGGAAACATATGAAACTGTCCACTTTGCTAGTGTGTTTACTCGGATGAACATTTCTTTCAGGGTTCTTTATCTTCCTCGCTTTTGTGGCAAACAAAAGGACGTTGAACAAAGTGAGAGCTGGCTGGATGGCACGATTTCATCGATTGGGAAATACAGATACGGCCACACCCCAGTCCAGAGAGACCCGCCCCAGCGAGCTCGTCACGTCGACTTTGTAGTTTATTTGTGACAATTGAGTTTTGCACGTTTGTAAATTTAACGGCGTCGAAAGGAAAAATTGTTGGTAACGTTCCCTAAAATTTAACTGAGAACAATTTGGCGTAAACTCGATTTTCCAATGGCAAGTTAATGCTAAGCTCGGAGCAGTTGAATAAGAAAAGAATGAGATTTTGAGGCCGTTTTTGAACGCCCCAGACAAAAATAATAATATGCTTATTCAAACCTCTCGCAGTACATAAGTAAGTACTGGATTACAGGTTTGGTCAGCAGTAAATAATACCAATAATTATACTTCAATATAAATATGAAAGTCACGGATGTCAAGCAGTAGTGTCACAACCGAGGCACACTTGTTTGTGACGAAGTCACCAAACCTATTGGCGGCACGGACAGTTAATTAAATTGCTAGGTCTCAAAGAAAAAGAAAAAAGAAAAAAAAAAAAAAAAACAGTCATGCGGAAGATTTGTGAAAGCTGTGACTGAATTTTTTGAGGTTAGAAAATCATTTATAAATAGCTAGGTTACCATGGTAATACAAAATAATCTCGTCCAAATTGTTAAAAGAATTACCACCAAAATGTTTTTTCAGGATTTCGGATCTCACGCACATAGAGATGTGTTTAGTCTGTCTTTTTAAGCTACATGCAACCGCTAACAGAATTGTAGAGGCTCTGCTACAAGAATTATGTTCTTCCTAAAAAAAAGGCATCGTCATGTACTCGTTTTGTAATGATTCTCTCGTCAGTAGGGTTGTTAGTTCAGTTACCGATTGCGAATGGATATTTACATGAAGAAAGACCAGAATACCTCTAATGAAAAGACAAACAATTGATATTTTACTGAACGAAGAGTAACCATTTGCAGTCTCAAACCAGTGTAGGTATAGCTGAGATCCTTCAATTTACATAATTTTACCTTAAGCTAGAACTTGCGCTGATTATCAATTAAATCTCTGTTGCTATTCGTTTCATTTGCTTTTTGTTTTGTTAGTGGTGCGCATGCGTTCAGACTGAAAAATCAGGCGTACACATGCTAGATGATCATGACGTCATTCTTGTGACCAAATATCCTCGCTAGACTGAAATAGAGAATTTTACCATTGATTGTACGTAAATTTTGTCTGATCCAAACTGAGCTCTCAGTATGACATAAATTGCTTCTCCGAGAATAAAGAAAGAAGACGAAAACGTCTTAATGAATGAACCAACGCGAGATCATATGAATCAATAAATAGATGGATGTCTCCACCCACCAACCAGCCATCACACCCACCCACCATAAACCAACCTGCCAAACCACCCACCCACACAACAACCAACCAGACCCAGTTAAGACCCAGACCCAGCCCACCATTCGATTTTCTCGGGTAGGTTTGACAACGATAACTGAAATAGCTGTAAACGAAACAAGAAAAATCACTAACTCGAATTAACCTGGTTTCTCTTTCAGACTGTAATGTCTGCAAAATGTGATAAGCGCGCGCCATTACTTAATCGCTAGCTAAATGGGGTTCAGCCAAGACTATCCGTCAAAAAGACCTCGCGGTTGGGTATGGGGCGGGGATGGCATTGTATAAGTAATCTAATGCAGTGGCATTGTCAAGTGAACACTTGCGCATTAAGCTCTTCCTCTTTTCAGTATACACCTTTACAGCTTTTCAACTTCTAATCAAACTAGCACTCAATTCTTGCTCTGTGCCTTGCTAGAGCTTGGAGGGTAGCTTTCCTCAAAGCACTAGCCAGTTTCAGAGGATTTCTTTAGAGAAGTTGCTGTGTAGTATTCTTAAAGTTCTATTTTATTAAGGTTTTGCATCATTTCCTTGCCCTTCCTTGTCTCCGTTGGCAGTTTTCTTGCAAATTACACCATATTAACATTAAGGTATATATTAATTAACTTTTCTCGCTTTCGACTTCCATTTCTCCAACCTACTTGTTGGGACCAAAGTTTACTACCCCTCTCATGGCTAATAAATGGTTCAGCAATCTTCCTAATCATCTTAAGCCAGTTGTACCTCTCAACCAAAAGCCATAGGTTCAATATCGAGCGAGGAAATCACAATAATTTATTTCCTCATCTTAATCAGTCATTCCTGGTTGGCCTAAAACCCCCTTAAACAATCATGTCACTTTCAAAACACTGTCAAAACCCAAATTATTGAAAGAATTTTTTTTTTCGGAAATGCGTGTGCTTTTCATCGTTCGTGAAATACAAAGAATGTCAAATTACTTCTTTGACATGAATTTGTGTTGGCAAACATAAATGTTGGCCAACATAAGTTGCATATGGTCAGGAAACTTTCAAATGCGATTAACTTGTATGAAAAAGAACTATACCGCAAACTGCTGCTTATAAGCCCTGCCGCTTATAAGGCCCATCTACCTGTAAACAAAATATCACTTCCGATTATAAGCCCCACCCTTCAAGATATAAACCCTCCTCTATTTTAAAATGAAGGTATTCGATTTATTACGATGTTTTAAAAAACAATTAAAAACCCGTACATGAAAAATGTATTTCAATCAACATTGCTGTAGCCAATTGCAAAACGTTTCTTAATTCCGATTATAAGCCCCCTGGATTTAAAGGTTCCTAGTCAGCCTCTCCCATTTTCGATGCCATCAAAATTATTGATATTGCATGGTGAAGCAAAATTGATATTGCATGGTGATTATTGATATTGCATGGTGAAGCGAAATCTTATTGCTTTACCATAAGTTGTGTTCCTGAAAGTATGTTTAACTGTCTTCAGCAGCTTCACAGTGATTTCCTTCGTTTCGAGATGCTCCGAATAAAATTTAATAGCCAAACTCTCCCAAACAAAAACAAAGGTGTGGCTGACTAGGATCCCGTTAAGCCCCTTCGTTTATTAGCCCTTTCAAAATCCCTCACAAAGTTTCATAAGCCCAGGGCTTTTAAGCTGCAGTTTACGGTATCTTAACTTGTCAAAGGTTCTACAACAACACTGGCTCGCTTTGAAACAACTGCAGATAACTCAGCAGTGACTCGTCACAAAGTTGGAGCCAAATTAAGCCAGCTAAGTTATTGTTGACTTACTTTAAATTCAAATATGAAAACTTTTCTTGAACGCAGTACGAAAGTCTTTAAATCGTTGCTCGTCTCTCAAGTTTAAACCCTTAAGTTGGATAATTACATTCTCTTTAAATTTGCTTTAAACAGCTGACTGCTAGGAACCACGCTATCCCTTCAGGTTGGATTGGGAGTCCGAAACGTGTACGTCACGCGCGTTAGCCACGCACCAAACTGAACTACTACCGGAAGCGAGATTTACTCTGTAGACGATACACTTGCTCTTTCCTTTAACGTATACCCTTATACCCATTTGTTTCTTTACAAGCTAAGATGGCAAGGCTACAAAATACAAAATACACTCCTTTTGTCCGGCCTACAAAATCAGCCAGTTGATTGCCAGGTATTACAGAATCGTTCCCTGAAACAACTAGCGAACAAAGCTTAGCAATACTTCTAAAATTCATCGTGTAGATATCCAACATAGTTAGCCATGGTGCTCCCAGTAAAAAGCTGGTAGTTCATAAGCATTTCTTTTTCTGACAAGTGGTCGTCACGATTTCTGTCCGCCATTGATATCAGATAGTTGCCTTCGTTAATCGCTCGCTGCTCGTGGGTTGGGTCCAAGTACTTGGTTAATTCGTCAACCGTCACTATACCGTCTCCGTTTTCATCCATGGATGTGAATTCTTTTTCACGTCTGAAAAAGATGAAAGTAGAAAACTTATAGGAGGGTCTCATTTCTCTTGTGAGTAATAGACATCTTAGAACTGAATTACCATTGCTTTTTTTTTTTTTTTTTAAACTTAAAAATAAATTCTCATTGTTTAAAAAGTTACAAATTTATTTTGATGACATTACTTGACGAAATTCATAAACAATAACATGACAGATGCATAAAAATCTGACGTCAATTTGCTAAATTGATAACAACTCCCCACCCCCCCCCCCCTCCCCACTCTACCGAAACCCCTTACATCAAGAATTGTACCCCTCTCAGAAACATTGTAATCACCCTGGCTAACAGTTGACTAATAGAATGGTCAACATTCTTACATCTGCAGCATCTGTACAGCACAAGTTGCTTTGTCAGTAGAACTCAAACCAATAATATGTGAAAACTAAATGTGCATACATATATACATGTCTATATACATCCAAAATTTGTATTAATAGCAAACATGTATGCTCAGCCACACACACACACACATCATATTCTAAGCAGGTTGCATCACTGCAACAGTTGTTAGCAAAAGTTATCCCTAACCAAGAACAGCTGGCGACAGTCAATGGAGGGGGAGATGATGGAAGCAGGCTTCGACTAGCAACAGTTAAAGAGACATTCCTAAAGGACCTGCATGTGCATGCCCCCCACGGGGTGAAAGGGTTTAAGTCAAGTAAGTCAGGAACAAATACATGAAGGAAACCTACTCTTGAATGTATTCATTGTCCTGCTCTGCATCTTCCTGTGTATCCACTTCCCCTGGAGGTAAGTGAACAAACTCTTCCTTTGTGAGTACCTGTGTGTAGGATTTACAACAGAGTTGAAAGGCTCTTCATTATACAGTCGAAGCTCTCCTTGTGACCACTCGCATAAGCAACAAGCTCTAGTGACCACCTCTTTTTCAAAGTTTCTGAGGGGGTCGCTTACGAGAGTATTTAGATATGGGGTTATTTTGGTGTAAAAAACTGAACGTAAAGTTAGGCCATGTATATCAGATAGAAAGACACTCATTACACATAAATTTCTTTTGTTTTTTCCCCATGAATTATTAATGAGTTTCTGAAGCTCTCGTAAACGACCACCCTCTATTATTTTACAATGCAGTCGCTTGTGAGCAACCAGCTCTAGTCACAATCTTTTTTTCGAATTTCTGAGGAGATCGCTTACAAGAGCTTTGACTGTCTAGTAGACTGTTACCTTGAAATGCTTACAAATACCCATTTAGCTACAAAGCCAACACTGTACAACATACAACATACAACATATACATGTACAATGTAGCCAAGCCAGCCACACAGTATCTATGCACACATACATGTATATGAGAAGCAGTGAAAACATTTTTGGATCTAACTGCCAAATTCTCGGTGGGCTGAATTCATGCAAGTTGGATTACAGGTTTCCCACTAGTATACAGTCATGTAGGGTGCAAAGAAAATCATTTTGAATTCCACGTTGTCCTTTAAACTAGCATAATCAGTTGTTCAAAAGCTAAAATTAAAACTGAAATAATTTTATCTCTTACAATATGGCAATCCCCCCACCAATGAGTTTTCTCACACTTTACTCCAAAAACATTCACTTGCCCACTAGGCAAGAATCCAGTTACCCGACCAGTCAGTCACCAGTCACCAGCCCTGGAATATTTGCAGGCTTCTAATAGTGATTCAGAGACCCAGAGTGATGTCTCACTGGTGTGTGGACTAAACTTTAGTTCCTCACTGTGACATGAAGCAACTAGTGCTACTGTTACTATACACTGTAGTGCTGTCAGTGGGATGTTATTCCTTCACCCTCTCCTCCCCTCTCTCGCTAACATTCCCACATCAGAAACTACATGTATAAAGGAAGTATGAAGCTGTAATTAAACAGAATTTCCAGTTTCTCCTTTTCACATTTGAAATTAACTTTTGTTGCAAACAACCTTCCTAGGGAGGGTATGGATATTTTCTGGAACAACACAATGTGACAATTCATAAATGTAGGTGCGAAGTCCTACGTTGGGATGGAGAGACAGAGAGGGGCACGGTGATCAGTGAAGAAAAAGCTTCTCTTGTCCAAGAACACTACCTAACTACACGACCAGCGCTTTCCAATTTGAAATCAAACACAGTCATTAGGCCAAAGCACCTAGCAGTCTCTTTAACTAAATGACACCTGAACATAATACAAGATAATTTTTTTACCTTATCCTGGTTTTTGTCAAAATTTGAAATCATGTCTTCCACCAAATCCTTGATGCTCTGTGGATTGTGCTCAGGGTGTTCAAAGTACAGGAACTCTGTCTCCTCAAGTTTATCATCGAGATTCATGTCTCCTCTTCTAAACTTACTGTAATATTCTGAAATTAATTCCTCTGGATTGGCGATGTCATCTACAAATGGGTAAGAAAAAGGTCCAAGATTACTGCTCTGTAACTTTCCATGCATTTTATTAGCTTGGATGATACATGTATATGGAACAGTGAGATCCAACAGTGAAACAATAATCATTCTGATAATTTTTCTTCAAGAGTTCCATCGATTTTGGGATGACAAAAGGATATTCACCAAATTTTCACAAGCTACATTTACATGTAAACCAGGTCTATGTTAGTTTTGGGACGTATTAATAAATTACAGACTCATTCACAAACCCCTTAACTTTTTTAATAATATTGCATGCCCTTCTCCCTTGAGAGCAACCAAGAATACAACAAGGTAGTCCAGTTGTTTACACACACAATTAAATAGCCAATCTTTTTTGTTTCATCTGTGATAGCCCTTTGCCTTTTACAGTGCAGGAAAGTAATGCTTGCCTACTCACCAATGCAAGTGTGAAATGCATCGGGCAAGTACAAATCATTGATCATTCGCCTGTTTGGCGAGCATGATTTTCTTTTTTGGGAAATTGTAAAACATATGGTTTGTGAATCATTGGGAGATTTTTTTGGAGAGGGGAGGCATTTTCTGGGTAAGTGAAATTACACTGGGCGACTGCATTTTGAGAGTTGCTCACCTGAATGGCGAGTGCTGTCAAAATTTAGTTTCCAACACTGCTTTTAGAGCAATTGGTTGATCATTTACGAAATATCAAGCCCTTGCATTTGGAAAGAAATTTTACCCTGGAACACCAAGTTAAAAAAATGAACTTTGCAACTTTGTCAACTAGATAATGGTCAAACAATATCATGTAGCATGCATGAATGATTTCAAGAGTTCAGACGATTTCTGTATTTTGTTTCTCCTTTCCATCATTTTTAAATGAAAATTAATCAAATTACAATGCTTTGCACATGCTCCTGAAGAGGAAACTAGTGCCAACTGAAACAGATATCACTTTTGAAAAATTATCCATTCACTAGGAGTTCTTGATTTCTGGTGTGGTTGTTCTGAGTTTGAGCCAGATGATCATTCCGTGCTCGTTGGTTAATAAAGCAAGTAAAAATTGTCAATGCCCATGTTTTCACGAGAGATGTCTACCTTGGTTTTGTTTTAACTTTACTGAAGTGAAATTTTTAATCATGTAAACACAGTAGCAAACCTCGGTAAATGGCAGCAAAATCAAAAGTAAGCCAACCTAGGTTTGTTGACAGTTGAACGCCTCATCAGGCATGGTATAACTCAGAGACCAACGGTAACCGAGGAAAAGCCAGCTGAAAAGCAGACATTGTCGCAATATCTTGGCACTAAGTGTTCACGCGAGCAGCACGTACCGTAAAGAGGAGAAAAATAGACAAAGATTCCTCTTAATGTAAGTAGGTTTCAAGTCAACCGGCAAAAAATGCTTAATAAACTCAGGTTTAGGCAAAACCTGAAAAAACCTGAAAGAGCCATCAGTGAAGAATGCCTTCATCTCTCAACTCAGAAATTGATTTCAATCCTTGGCGGTTCTGTCTGATGAGCCCGAACCTGATGAAGTCAACAATATATGGAAGCAAGTGTCATTCACTTTGACAGAGAGCAGCAAGGCATGTCTAGGTTTTAAGAAGGCAGTAAAGAAGAAGAAGTGGATAAAGCCAGCAACCTTAAGGTTGCTAGAACGCTATAAGATCCAGTACAGAGAGGCTGACCAAAGTGTTAAGAGAATGGCAAGAGCCGACAAATGCGCATATATTGATGAACTTGCTAGGCAGGCAGAGAATGCAGCTAACAGAGGAGAGCAGGGAAAGGTTTACAAAATCACAAAACTGGTATGTGGCAAGTATGGGGGCAGAAAGGTAGCCCCTGTTAAGAATTTTCAGGGTAGACTGCTTACCACTGAAAGAGAGCAGGAGGCTTGTTGGGCAGAGCACTTTAAGGATGTCCTCAACACACCCCCACCCACAGTTGAAGCTGACATTCAAGAGGCTGAGACCGACCTGGATGTGAACACAGATCCTCCAAACAAGCAGGAAATCATTGCAGCCATAAAAACCTTAAAAAAACAACAAAGCTTCTGGCCAAGACAACCTGAATGCAGAGCTTTTCAAGGCTGACCCTGAACTTTCAGCAAGGATTCTACAGCCCCTGTTTACTGCAGTGTGGGAGCAGGAGAGAGTGCCAGATGACTGGACCAAAGGTACCATCATAAAGATCCACAAAAAAGGTCCACTAAGCGACTGCAATAACTGGCATGGCATCACCCTCCTATCCACCCCAAGTAAAATCCTGGCAAAGATTATCATCCAACGAATCTCCAGTGCAGTAGATCAGCAGCTCAGGCAAGAACAGGCTGGATTCTGCAGGGGTAGGGGTTGTGCAGATCAGCTATTCACACTGCGTAACATCATTGAGCAATGTACCGAATGGCAGAGGCAGCTGTACATAAGCTTTGTAGATTTCCAAAAGGCTTTCGACAGTATACACAGAGACAGCTTGTGGCACATACTTCGAGCCTATGGTGTTCCTCAGAAGATTGTCCAACTTATACAGAGCTTCTATGAAGCCTTCACTTGTAGCGTAGAGAACAGTGATATCAGTTTTGAGGTAAAGACTGGTGTCAGACAGGGTCTGCACATGTCTGCACTGCTATTCAACTTAGCCATTGATTGGGTGATGCGCCGCGCTATGGAAGACCATCGCAGGGGCATCAGGTGGACCCTCTTCTCCACCTTAGAGGATCTAGATTTTGCGGATGATTTAGCTCTGCTTTCTCACACCCACAGCCACATGCAAGAGAAGACCAGCCTTTTAAGTAAATATGCACACCAGGTGGGACCAAACATCAGCCTCACCAAAACAGAGGTCATGACCCTTAACATCTCTAACCCTCAGCCCATCAAGGTGAATGGAAAAGACCTCCCAATGACCGATCAGTTTAAATACTTGGGCAGCATCATCAGGCAAGATGGTGGTGCAGGCTTAGACATCCAGAGCCAGCTAAACAAAGCCAGAAACACCTTCAGGATGCTGAACAATGTGTGGCAGTCGTCACAGTACAGTACACATACCAAGCTCAAGATCTATCAGAGCTGCGTTCTGTCTACCCTTTTGTATGGGTCAGAATGTTGGCAAATGTTAGAAAGTGATCTGGGAAAGCTGTCAACCTTTCACACCAAAGGTCTGTGAAAAATACTTCGCACCTTCTGGCCTCAGACCATTTCCAACAAGGATCTGCTTTCGCAGTGCAAACAGGAGGACATGGGCACTATTTTTATGCAACGACGCTGGAGGTGGATTGGCCATGTCACTCGAAAGGATAATGAATCTATCACAAAGACAGCACTATTCTGGACTCCCGAAGGCAGGCGCAAATGTGGCAGGCCTAAGAATACAAGGCGTCGTACTGTAGAGGCAGAATCGAGGGGCTTAAAACAGAGCTGGAACAAGATCCAACAGCTGGCCAAAGACAGACAGAAGTGGAAGAACTTTGTTGCTAGCCTATGTGCCAGTGGGCACAATGGGCAGTGAGTGAGTGTGAGTGAGTTAGGCAAAGAAATTGCAGACTGCTGTTTGCCATTCATCGTCAAGTGCTGTAAGCAATTCCTTTCTCTTAGAAGCTCAGTAGCCTAGTAGCAGTGTACAGGCAGGTGCAATTAGAGTTTGAGGTTTCAAGTCAACTGGCAAAAAAAGCTAAATAAACTCAGGTTTAGGCAAAGAAATTGCAGACTGCTCTTCGCCATTCATCGTCAAGTGCTGTAAGCATTTCCTTTCTCTTAGAAGCTCAGTAGCCTAGTAGCAGTGTACAGGCAGGTGCAATTAGAAGAAGACCTACCACAAATAGAGAGAAAAATTCATGATTGAGGTCTACGGAGAAAAAAAGCAAACGTTAGAATTTAAAGCAGTCCCGAATAAGAAGAAGTACCAGTAAACATTAATGTAGCCCAGGCTCCGTGACAGATGCCATTTCAGGTTTTTTGTGGGAAGAGGCTCAGCGAGATATCAAAATTCTCTTTCCACTATTCATCTACAAAGCTTTACATTTAAGGAGAGTTTGGCTCGACATCACTGCAAGCAAATTGGCAACTATCTGCGTTCAGCATTGGGGTAAAGTCAAATTTTATAATTCTCCCACAGTTTCTGAGCAACATTGCAGCAATTGCTTTCTGAGAAAACCTCAAACCATCCGTTGTATGTGGTCTACTTTAGTTAATTAGTTTTGTGTAAACAGCTTCTCTAATAACTGTGGTTTAGTTACTAAACCTCAGTAAGCAGTAACTGTAGCAAACCTCTCTCGTGAAAACACGGTAAGTGTTGACATACATGTACAGTGTACATGTAATTCTGGCACTTATCACTTACAATCACTTATATGTAGTACATATTCGAAATCCAATTTTATAAAATGACTGACTCTCATTGGTCCATAGGTGTGTTTAATTAGATGAGAGTACAAATATACGGTGATGGACAAAACACTGACCCCCAGTCCATGGACTACCTTAATGGACTACCCTAAAATGGACTACCCCTAAAAAACACTATTTCAGATGAGTGGTATGTTAAGAAGCTGCAATTATATACTTACACTGTATGGAGGATGCTTTTCTTTTCGTTCTGCATCGCCTTCAGCTGCCATTTTGAATAACTATGCAGAATAAAACAACTGCTGAACAGAAAACGCATAGATTCAAGCCACTTGAAGTGTCAGCAGAACATGCCAGCATGGACAGCTCAGGTAAAACCTTCAATAACAAAATCTGTTTCCATCTTACAACTTGAGTAGCCTGCAGTACAGGCAGATTAGCGGGCTCTAGCATGATACACGAACGCGTGTGAAGCGCGAGAACGAGCGCGAAGCGTGAGGCGAGAAAAATCTTGCCTTGCACTTTGTGCTTGTTCTCACGCTTCGCACGTGCTCGTGTATCATGCTAGAGCCCGCTAATCCGCCTGTACTGCAGGCTATAACTTGAGTTACAACTGGACGTTGTCGATTGTACGTATATTTGAATTAATCCTCAGATGAAGAATTTGATGAGTTTAGTAAATCACATGGGAGCAAGATATTTGATTTGATATGAGTCTCCGCTTTTTGTGTGCAGCAGTTATTCAGTATATTTATTCAAAATGGCGGCTGAAGGCGATGCAGAATGAAAAGAAAAGCATCCTCCGTGCAGTGTAAGTATATAATCGCAGCTTCTTAACATACCACTCATCTGAAATAGCATTTTTCAGGGGTAGTCCATTTTAGGGTAGTCCATTTGGGTAGTCCATTAGGGTAGTCCATGGACTAGGGGTCAGTGTTTTGTTCATCACCCTCTCGGGTTTGCATGGCTAATGTTGCAAACACAGAAAAAGTGCTCTATTGCTTAAATTTAATATAACAAAACGATTAAGGGGCTTTGATTTAGTCGCCCGTAGGGCTGCAATGATACTTTTCCCCACGATACGATACCTGGAAGTCAATAATAAAAGCTCTTTAATTATTTAAGTACGCAAACTCCTAAACTAAAACATATGTCACTTCTGCATGATGTTCAATATTGATGTCCACGTACATAAACTTAAGACTAAACTAGGCTTGCTCGAGATATTCGAGCAGCGAAAAAGATTTGAACTATCTTAAGCAACCTACCTAATTCTCTGTGGACCTCGAGCTTATTAGTTTCATTGTCTTCTTTTAGCTTCTGTCGAAATTCCTCCCATGTAACAAAACCGTCGCCATCTCGATCGACCTCTTTAAACATTCGCTTATTGTTCTCACGAGCCTCTTTGATGTGTTCTTTGATTTTTTCATGAATCCACACGGTGATTTCAGCCCTGCTCACTAAATGGTCTCCATCTTTATCCACCTGATGAAAAAGATCAATCAACCGCCTGTAACCGTCCATGTTGTCGAATAGCAGGGTCCCATCTTCCACCATCTTTCCGAGGAAAGCTTCGTGGTGGTAGTCTTTGTTGACATGGCCGTCTCGTTCAAGTTTCAAACCTTTGATGTGATCTTCGAGTAGCTGTTTCTTCGTTTTGATAGATTCATTTGCAGTTTCAGGGGAAAGCGTTCTACTTGTGTTTACTGGCTTGCCATCACAAACTGAGAGCAAACCCAAGATACAGACAACAAGGCCTTTCACGACCGCCATCTTGGGACGACAAAGGCATACTCGTCCCAGACTCTTTTAGCACACGTGTAAAGCGTCGGACGCTTTTTTTTTTGCTGTTTTTATGTTGTTTTTATGTAGGAGACATTTTTCCATTTTTGTGTGATTTATTTAGGGATTAAATGAAAAGAATAAAAATTCAGAGGTTATCTTTGCCGTTTGACGTCTGCCGTTAACGTCATGCTTAAACTCTCTCTTAAACGCCAAGCGGAACACTCATATAGGAAAGAAAAGGATTTTCTCATGGTTGTCATGGCTATCGTACTGCTCGTGAGCGCGTACGTACGACGACGAAGGCGGTGCAGTCGCGCAAGATGGCAGGCGTACTAATAAGTTGAAAGAGACATGCAGCCTTGCTTGGTTTATAGCGTCCTTCCTTGATATTGGACATCCCTGTTATGGTCAATTGACACCTGTCAAAACAAGGCATTCGCTGACCATTATCACGTGACCATATCGCGGGCTCAAATTTACAGCCCATCGAGTGGTATTTGCAATGCATGAATAGGAGGATATCGTTGTTTGTTTTTGTGTGATTTACCAGTTAAGGATTAGAAGAAAAGAAAATCACAAGGAATTTTTGCCGTTTGCCGTTTGCCGTAAACGTCACGGTCGACATATTTAACCTCTTATATTCCAGCTGTCATGTGGGAAGGGGTAACCACCTGGCGCCGAACTGTCATGACCTAAGTAGAAGTCACATGGAGCGACGCATGACATGCTGCACAAAATAGGACTAAATGGAAAGAGATTCCTGTTGCCTCGTGTCCCACAGGGGAAGACGAAGATTAGGTTAAGTATGTGGGGAGGGAAAGGAGAAATTGGCGAGGCCGCTATTTGTCAACCGCCCCCCTCCCTATGGAAGTCCCGCCCAGTCAATCCTTAGAAATTTCCAGGGCTTGATTATTACAACACACAATATTACTTCCTCACCCCAATATTTTATTCGATTCACAATAATTAGTAAACTTCATGAAGAAGTCAAAAGAGGTATCATAGACGTTTTGTTTTAACATTTGTTCCGTGCTCCAATGTAGTCGCCTTTATTTTAATCTGAAAAAAGAAACGAAAATATTAATTAGATGGCGATTTTAAATGAGCTGGAAGGAAATGTTGAAACAGTAATATCGAAGTTTGGCGAACTTATCCAGGTTAAAACGTGGAGACTGTTGTTAAAGAGGGGGGAGGGGGTGAGGCGAAACGGTGTCCTGATTGCTGATCATTATAGGTATTCTTTTTCTTCTCTATTTTTTTTAATGCTTTTACGCAAACCAAAGATCATCATCTGACGAATCAATAGACAGACAGACAGACAGACAGACAGACGGGCAGAAGGACAGTAGACGGACGGACGGACGGTCGGACGGATGGATGGATAGATACAAAATGAACACTAGGACACTAGCTCAAACATCATACGTGTCTGCGTCAATACTCGGCTATGGACACGTTCCATCTGTGAAGAATACGTCATCAATAGCAATGTCTCCTTGATAACCGTTTCCTCGAATGCCAACAAATTTGATCTGAATAGAAACAAAGAAAATAAGGAGTCAATGTACCTTAGCTCCCTTTATCTATTTGTAAAAAAAAAAAAAAAACTGATCTGCATCACCCAAACCGAGTAATGTCAAAACGTGACAAGAAAAAAAAAAACATAGGCAGTCCTCATTGGAAGAATCTTCTTTAAAATTAGGTGTCGTCATTTGCAATATTACTGGTACAGTTCAGTAGTTTTCTGCTGACTAAGTTGCTGTTCATGTTCATTATGCATTTGGCAATTGCAAGTCCCTTCCTTCAATAAAGGACGTACTTTAACAAATGACAAATGAGACATTCTTCATTGGAAGAATTTTTTGATTGAGCGTCTTGATTAATAATTTTAGTGGTAAACTAAAGTAAAGTAGTTTTCTGTAGTTCAAGTTTTCAGTTGTTACGCTATTCATTGACCTGTTCGTTGTGAAATTTGACAGGTCTGTTACAATTGCTAAAATTTTGTTGACTTGTTAAGTTTTTCGGTACCGTAGCTAGTATGTACATATCTCTACAGTGTACTGTAGATCTCTACAGTGTACCGGCGTAGCTTCATGACCTGTTTAGTTTTCCGGTGCCGTTGCTATGCAAAGATGTGTGCAGTGTTCTGTAGTTTCATATAGTCATTAAAGCACAACTGTTATTTTCAGTAATGGTTCAGATCCAGCAATGTTTGGTAGTCCAACGTAACACCATAAAAAAACCAATTATTAACTGGGGTATAACGAAAATTTTGATTGTTTTCCGCAAATTCGTTGTATCGACGTTTTCGATATAACGAACCTTCGATGTAACGAACAAATGGCCAATAGACCTTTTTACCGACACGGCGGCCATCTTGAATTTCATTGTTCCAAATAGCTCGAGGGGCGGGGCAAATTAGTGTGTGTTTGCCCCCTAAGCAATCCACGATAGCTGATCTAAAGCAGTGGTATTCAAAATGGCCGCCCTATGGGTAAAAAGGTCTACTCCCTCTATGAGATATGCCTGCAGGGAATCATGGTAGTTGTATTCATTATATCTTGGACTGGATATTTGTTTTGATGGATGCAACTACCATGATTCCCTGCAGGCGTTTCTCATGGAAGGAATTTCCATTCCCCCAGTCCCTTGGCGTTTCATTCAATCGAGGTTCCACTGTCTGTACTTAAATGTTACCGCGTTTTGGCGTGACAGTAATTTAGGTTCTTCGCAATAAATTTACAAATGGGCACGTTACATGTATTTGTTTCTTCAGTGGTAAAGCTCACAACGATAGCTTACCCTATAGAGGGAGCCCCAGTAAGGAAGATAGGAATTGAGGTTAACCCGCGCCAAGTGCCACTGATTTCCTTGGTTTTGACTTTTTTCCCAAATCGTTACATTATTATCGAGCATATCTGGTGAGTATATCACTTTCAAAGTGTCAATGTCATCTCCATACATGTGATAACAGAACTGTAAACACCGCTCTTTGGGTAGCGGAAAGAGCTTGCTTTGCAGGACAGCATAATCACCGAGTTTGCGGGGTTTTGAGGTCTCGATGTACATGAAAAATCCTGTGAAGACGCATGAAAAAACAAATTGTTGAGAAATTTATCCATATTTTTAATATATTCATTTATGTAGAAGACATCTGGATGCAGATTGTCAATATTCTTTGTGATGCATTCTCGGAATTTGTAGTAAAAAGCATACGTAAATGGAGAGACCGGGAAGGCACTCCCAAAATAAGCAAGTGGGGTGTGCGGCCCGCTTCCCAAAACCCTTACCCTATTCCCTATTTATGATCAAAATCTGTGACTTCCCTATCCTATTTTCGACCTCACCAAAAATTCAATACTCTCTTTATGACGACCTGACCCTTTATTAATACACTGTTTCAGACCTGCCTTATAATTAGTTCCCTGGTTCAGACCAATGTTAAAGGCTTTACGAAGGGTTTTTGGCGATGGTCTCATCGATAATGATGAAAACGTAGTTTCATCTTAAAAACACACCCATATCAAGACTACAGTGCAAAAACCATACCCTATTAATGACCAAAATGGCCAAAATCGATACCCTATTTATGACCAAAACGGCTGAAAAACCATACCCTTTGTGGCCGCACATACCCATATAGCCCGTATAAGGGAGTACGTCCCTGGATGGAGATCATGTACATCTGCATGCATGATAACTTCTTGACTAATTGTCTTAAGCAAGATTTAGACTTACAAGGATTACTATAGTTTGAAGCTCTAAATTGAAGCTCTGAAGCTCATATTACAGTACTACGCCGTAGAATTTGATTACACGCAACAATCACTAGCGGCAGAAACGTTTGAGTGCACCATTGAGGGCTAGGGTTTAACACATGGTTATCAACACGTCATCGTTTTCGAAACCCCCGTTTTCAAAGTGTTTTCCGTCCGCAATAAACCGCAAAGGCGGCATTTTTTGAAGAGCGTTTTCGAAAATAAAAGCTCCGTTTTCGAGACGAATTAGTGTGAACGGTAGGCTTAACCTTAGAAATAATGCTGCGTTTTCAAATTTCCCTCGTGTAGTGTGGACGGGGCCTTAGAAACTTTTACAATCATTTGGTAATGATTAATCATTAAGTGTATCATTTAAGCGTATTATTAAACTCACCAAAGCGGAGAGTCGTGTGATCGGTCGCGGGACCGGTATTTCCACTGGGGGTCTTACCCATGCGAATCGTCCAATCAAAATAGTCTCCATCGACATTGGTCCATCCACATAAGCCATTTTCAAATGTACAGTCGTCAGGACCTCCCGGGAAATAGAAAATAAAATGATCTAGCTGAAGCAGGTGAATAAGACATACGGTTTACTTAAGGCGATAAGCCTTTTGTTAAGGTTCACATACAAATTTGAAAGACCTCATATTTCGTTATAGCTATATTCAGATATCAATCTCCAAATAATACACTTTCTCATAGAACTATATAAGAGTACGTGACGACAGGAGATATATATATAAGACTAGTTGAGATACGAAGCTGAGAACAGTTTTCGATTAACTTCGCCAACTTTTGCTGGGATCGAGGTCTGCGGAAGCAACCGAAAATACAAATAGGCAAAAATATTTGTAATTTACAGTTACTAATTTGTTGCCGGGAGAAAGCTAATAACGCAATGCGGGTAGCATGAAGACTAGGATGTCACCACAGCAATCGCCATCACAAGTGTTCGCAATCTTTCTGTAGGCTTTTTTCTTTTGAACCACGTTGGTTGGTTTAGTGGTTTAGCTGTAACAATTTACCAGTCAGTAAACTCGTAGCCCAAGCACGAATTGTCGAAGAAAAAAAATGGAACATATGATAAAATCCAAGAAAGCAAAGCTAAGATGATCGAGAAAACAATAAGAGGAACTGTCTCCGTCCCATTTAATGAGTGTTCATACTAACTGTGGCTAGATTTCAACCACAACTAAACTAAACGTAACTTATATTCCAATTTTTCTTTGCAGCAATTCGTAACAAACTGAAAAACACAGGATTCCCTTTCTCGATGTTCAGAATAAATAATTAAAAGCCCCAGCCTTCGGCCTCTTCTACCGATAACACCTTATCTCGCCTTCGATTATTCTTAAGACCACAAAAAAACGAATTATGGTCTATATGTGTCAGTGTTTTACACTTCTCTTTACTTACCATTAGGGGGTGGCTGAGGGGAGGGGATCACTTGAGGTCTGGTGGTTGTCCCTAAAGAAAATGTCAATACTCAGTTGCAATTGCAATTCTTAACTCTCAATACATAATTTTTTTACAATCCATGTTTGTCAAAAGGTTCAGCTATAAAGTGAAATAAAAAATAAAATTAGAAATAGCGCCGAAGGCAAGCGAAAATAGATAACTGCTGTTTTATGTTTTAGAAACCGCTTCGACACTGGTTGTTATGAAATGAAGAGATTTTACTGTCGCCTCAAGCGACAGTAAAATGTGCATGATTGACGTCTTCAATCCTTCTCCTATACCAAAAGTGTAGAGTTTAAAATTGTAAAACAAGTCGTAATCAAAATGTTGCTTAGAAAAGCAAACAGCATCGATTAAGAATGGTAATCAATGAGGTTAAGGTTATTCCTTAGTATTGTATTGCGCATCCCTACTGCGCACGATTTTCGCGTCATTAGCGCGCGCATATGAGACCGCGCGCGTACAAAACGTAAGAGATTTCCCTCAAACTATGCTCGTAGCGAAGTAAATGCTCCTTTTCTCTTAAACGAGCACGGTGACCCCCACTTTTTATTTCATAATTTCAATGAGAACAATATCCTCAATGACTGAGAAAAAAAAAAATAGCAGAAATCTATGGCTACTTTTTTGGCAAATGAAATAAATACTACAGAGGGAGACATAACGGGCCCAACAGCGCATGTCCAAATTATGTTTCCTTTAAAGGATAAAAAATGCAGGGTATTGGAAGGCATTTGTTCTGGGACGTAGATGAATAAACAATCAAAGAAAGTCAAACTCTGTTTGATATGACACACTGCATTGAAAAATAATCGAGCTTACTTGTTGCGCACGGAGATTACTAAAAGTCACCAAAATAACCGTATTTGTCAGCATTGTGGCGTGAAAAAAAGCACGGCGACCCACTCTTTTTACTACGTTTTTAATATCTCCTTGTCGTGTAACAACAGTATACCAAGTTTCATCGGAAATCTATGGCGGGTTCTTTTACTAGGGAATCACCTTAATTTGAATGTAAATACATTAGGGTTATATCCACAGACATAGTACAGAAGTACCGCAGTGCCACAGCTTCATGCATGCTTAAGCCGGTGAACAGGCTCCGGCTGGAAGGGTCTGACCGCGGATCGATGGAAGGGCCAAGAATGAACTGGCTCAGAGCCAAGTGGCCGAGTGGGGAATAGTGTGGGGGCTGGGGCGTGGGGGCTCTACCCTCCTTTCTCTTCTATCTTTCTCTTCGCCCCATCCTCGACAAGAGAGCCTCTTCACAGGGTATGCATGCTTTGGGTGATATCTTAACAGTAGGATTACGTTTATCGACCGACCCACTTCTAGTCTCATAGTACAGCTTACCGTGGCATTCATATAACAAGTCTGCCTGCTTGATGTCCATGGGACTTAGACCGATCCGCTGACCAAGCTGAACGACTGACGGTTCTTTGGCGATGATGGTGGTTCCGCCATTGCCAAACGCGGTAGACGAGTAGTGCATGACGGACAGGTAATCATAAGGAACTCCCAGGGAGTCCACCTGTGTTCTGTTGTACTTCCGAAAGTTGTGTTTCTTGTCTGAATAGGACAAGAACCTTTACAATCAACTGTGAAAGTTATTTCTGGTCAGATTGGCGACGAATCGTGGTTTATAAAATAAATGCCGCTGGAAGATATCATGCATATTAATTACAACACGCGGTGTAGTGTATTAGGACAGCGTTTGTACAGCGAAGTTCATGTACATCCGGAAATTGAGTGAGTGTGTGTGAGCGGGAGACAGCGAGCGGACGTGTACTCAGAGTGTTCTGATGGCATGCCTTAGTAGCTTCACAACACTACAGTCAGATAAATGAGCTCAATAAATATTAATAGTAATAAAAAATCCTCAAATGTGAAGTTTTAATTGGAAGCATGGGTCTTAGAGATGGAACAGACATCGACAATTTGAGTTTAAATGTCACGAATAATATATTTCAATAGCATATTTAATTGCAGGGCACGAAATTTGGACTAAATTTAAGGCTAAATTAGCTTATAAACTGAGCCTAGAAAATTGACTATAATTTAAGGAGTTCTTTTTGTACATGGAACCAGACAGTTCGCTCGAATTTCACAAAATGCCCTTCAAAATTGAATAGCATGGGCCATACAATTTTGTGAGCGATTGAAAACATGACTGGTACTTTTTCATTCTACATGGCACTCGAAATAATCATGTGATTGCCTTTAGATGAACTCATGGCACGTTTTAGCAGCCGTTGACATGAAAGGTAATCCCTACCTTCTGGTATATTCTTCCAAATAATTTCCACGTGTGAATCTCTATCAGGTCGACTCTGTTCATGCCAGAATCCCATAGCGTGCCCTGCAGCGGTCAATAGTTACACACAATAACGAATTATTGACGTTTACACTTATAGCAAAAACTCGTACATTACATTACCAGGATTATAATCTCTTGGCATTATCTGTATATGCGCCCTTTTCTCTCGTTCAAATTACCTCATTGTTATTGACTCGACTTTGACTTCCAAGATGAAACATATAAATCACCCTATACAAATCCTTTTTAAGACGTTGCAATTTAACGGACTCTGAACTTGTTTTATTTTCTTCGCATTTATTTGCATTGTTAACTTTCTTTTTGCAATCTGCGTTGACCTCAATGCAAAACTGAAACCGAAATACCGTAAATCCTCGAATTAGCGCCCGGGGCGCTTATTTCAAATTTGGGAGAAGACAAGGGACGCTTATTCGAAGGGGCGCTTAATCGAGGGGGGGGGGGGGGGTTATTTAATTTTTCCCAAATCGTGGCCTGACATGATCGTTTTTTTTAAATACATCATCTGCGCGTAAACAACAACATAAGCTCCGTTTATTGACATAAAAAGCTGATCCTTAAGTTTAAATCGCGGTGTACTTTAATAGTTAGCAATATTTTAAATTGTAGAAGATTAATCTGTATACATAGTCTTTCGTAATAAGTTGTAGCTTTTATATTAAATTGTTAAATTGTTCATGTATTTACCGTGTTTTTAAATAAAGATGATGATGATGATGATGATGATGATTAACGTGTTCAACGTGTTCACTTAACGTGTTAACAAACTGAAACAATGTACAAATCTAATACTACATGACGAAAACTATACATCCTCTGTTGTCTCCTTACTCGTCCATAAAATGGGGGGAGGGGAGGGGGCCGCTTATTGAAGGGGGGGGGGGGCGCTTATTTTAAATTTCGGCCGATAGGAGGAGCGCTTTTTCGAAGGAGGCGCTTATTCGAGGGGGGGGGGGGGTGCTAATTCAAGGATTTACGGTAAACCAACCTTAATCGGAGTTTCCTGTTTTTTCTTTGGAAGTATTTGTTTAGCTCCAATCAGAACGCTTTTAGAGAATTTAAAACATAGTTTCATACCGCTAAATTAATCATCTCTACCGATGTCCAAAATACAAACCAATCTCGTGAATAACAGTCCCTTGGTGCCAGCAACCGCTGGCCAGTGAAATCTGCTGCATTCCACCTTGCCGTCCAACATACGACCAGCATCTTGATTAGAGAAATCACGAGAAACAATTTACATATATATATATATATATATATATATATATATATAGACTAAGCTAAAGCAAAGCATTGATTGAGAATCTCATTTAATTGGGTCTGATGTCAAAATTAACACCTAACATCATGAACTTAATGACTTAATTTACCGTTTAAATATACCCGAACCCTTTTTTTTTCTACTGAGAAAAAGTTGCTTAGTATGCTATTTACTTAAGGTACTATTATGCCAAAGAAAAAAACTTTGCATAACAGTCTTTACACCCTGACATTCCCTTAACGTTCCTAAATTCCTAGCCACCTTCCCCATCGTTCCAGATACAACCGCGCCCCGCCCCCCGGTTACCTTTGTGTATTTGTGCCCGTTTTCACAAAACATTATGTTACCCGCTTCCTTTGAAAAACGCAATGTAGTTTTTCTCGGTTGTTCGTCTCACAAACTTCAAGCAAGAACTCTGTTCCCATTCTTGCATGGCGCTGAGAATAACGGCTTTGGCCGTGGGATTCTCATCTGAAACAACAATGTCAACGGTGGTTGTCAGCTATGTGTAACTAGAAAAAAACAAAACAAAACAAAAAACAAGCAAAACCAAACAGAACTGTGAGGATAGAACAGCACAAAACAAAACAAAACAAACAACAACAGAACAAAACAAAACAAAGCTGAAAACAAAAGAAAATAAACAACAACAGAACAACTCCGACAATAATTAGATGTACGAGTTTTAACCTGGCAAGTAGATAAGAAAATGAATTTTCTGTCAATGACACAAGCATGCTGCTGCTGCAACAACAACACTGAAATTATAATTCCTCTGTGGCAAATGGGATGTAAAATCACTATTAGTTGGAAAGGTTAACGATCCTACAAGAACACTTATCACAAAGACGAAATTTAAACAAGGTTACTTATCATAAACCATTTCGAGCAGCCTTAACACATGAGGCGTCTGATGTATTTTGATAAACACGGAGGACAAACAACAGCTATAGAGAAGAACAACTCATTATAATATTTTAACAAAAGGCGGACGGGCTAGCATACATGTCGTTTCTGTTGCGTCCGCAATCTAATTTCCCAAAATTGCTATTAATAATGAATCATGTTATAACAATAAAGAATGCTATCTCATATTACATAACGGTACGACTAAATCTTCACATCTGAATTTAAAAAAGTGGGGTATGTCATTCTTCCATCAATCCAAATTAACTCTTCGTGAGAAAGAACGAGAAACAAAAGGGTCAAGAGCTAGAAGAACTTGGCCACCCTTTATTAACACCTGCTGCATGGTTTATTTGTATTTTGTCAGCTGCTTATGGTACAAATTATTCGCAACCTATAGTGTATATCGAAATCCTCCGAAGTGCAAAAAGATGGCGACTGGTACATTTACCCATAATTCTTAGCTCACGGAAACTTAACAATTGGAGCATTTACCCATAACTCTTAGTGCACGAAAATTTAACAACGCTCATAAAAGCGTACAAAAAAGTTTTAAAATCTTCAAAACTAGCATGGACAATGTCGTTAGCACACGCGCGTATAGGTATTGTGGTAAAATGCACAACCAACACCTTTTTTCCCACAGGGGATTGGACACTATCTGAGACTCGATATCAATGACTGACTGTGACTGGTTAAAGGATAAGTGTACCTAGTTCACGTGATATGTTGTATGGAACCACGTTCGGGACCCACAGTAGCTTCTTGTTATTTGTTATTCCTCTAGCGCCCAAGACCGGGGCGGTTGGATCTCCAAACAGCTTAAGGGCTCTTTGCTGATTAAGAGACAGCTTAATGTCACCTTCATGAAGTGATTCCTCGCCATTTTCTGTGAAAAATGAATTTTGATAATCCTGATGTTAGGATCCAAGTAAAAATGGTAATAAGATTGTGTCGTCTGTAGATAATAAAGCGAAAGCTCTAAAAGGTGACCAGGCAACTTGCATGAGGAATTTCCGAACTGCATCCCGGAGAACGTAAGAAAGGAAACTGGAATTGGGAGGGAAAACTTTTTTTTTTGATGTTTTCTGAAAGAAAACGATCTGAAACGTCCAGGCAATACCAAAAGGAGAACAGAAAGGGCCCTTTCAGTGGAAAATTTGAGAATTAATTCCGATTGATGGCACATCTCATGTTTAGAATGAACTAGTTGAGCCAACTAATCATGTTTAGAATAAATAACTCCTGGCAGGGGCACACCCACAAATCACTATGTACCTTAGGTGTAAATGAAACTAGATGGAAGAAACAACAATGAAAACAAAGTGAAACAAGCTGGTGGAAAGTTCCTTACAGAACCAAAGGAAATTGCACACTGAGCTCAACATGAACTTCAGTTGCGTAGAGAGTTAAGCCACTAGATATCATTTGTTTTCTAGCCCCGGAACCCCTAGAATACGTGCTTCTTTCTCGGGAAGGAGGAAGATTTGAGTTTGGGGAGGAACAGAATAAGACGAGGAAAAATAGACTCAACCAACAAATGGCTGTAAGCTGGAATCAAATCGGCAAACACAATGGTAGGGTTCGAACGGTTAAAGAGTTAACTAGGCCATTCCTGCTCCCAATATGCAACCAAAAGAAAAAGAGAGTGAAAACATTACACTGAAAATAAGAGGTGCCATCGAGGTGTTTGTATTTCACAGCCCTTCTTTCCTTGGAGGCCTGTCTTCCCAATTAAGGACGAGAGGGTTCACATGCGCTTACCTTCCTCCGGGAACTGAAAGGTGGAACGAGGAATCGTAAAAATCACAAAGATAAGGAACACAAACCTAGCCATTTCACTAGCTTGGATGTCGTGAAAGAAAGCAATGATGCACCCAACTCTTGGACTAAACCTGCGCAAACATTTCAACTTAGCTTGTCAATATTTCTTTGTATTAATTAAAAGGAAATTGTTTTCTTTTCTTAGAAAGCAAAGATTGAACACAAAGAACAAAGAAGTCGTATTTGTTCAGTTTCCTTCTTTTTCTACACATTGCTTTGCGCAGTTTAACCTCAGTACAGCATACATGTACCGAACAAAAACATGAAGGGTCTATGTGATTGAAATGAGGACAAACGATTCTCAAAAAGTGACTATTATTTGAATATTTCTTGATGGAAACTCTCTCTCTCATTTTTTTTTTTTTTTTTTTTGGAATAATCCTTTTTACTACATTAGGGATGATTCATATTGTCAAATAAAGTGTAAACAAGAATTTAATTTTGCGTGCATCTTACACAACAAAACGCAGAAAAAATGTTTGTCCAGATGGCCAGGTGTGGAATCTTACCTTAATGCAAGGTTTTCCTTCAATTTCTCTAAAATAAGCTCTCTCGTGCCATTTTATCACAACCTCTAACTTTCTATAAAGAGGCCATAGATCGTAGTGAGCGTAACGTTTTTATGTAATTCTACCTGGTTCTAATTCAAAGATTGCATTGAACAGTGCGCTGCTGATTGGTGTGCGGAAAGGATAGCGAAATTTACGGGACTGTCTTGATAGTGATCTCATTATACTTATCGATCAATAAACAAGTGTTATCGACTTTGATGGTCGTTTTTGTGGATGAGGTTTGCTTTAAAAAAAAGAAAAGCCCTGTTGATAGTTAAGGAACGTCGCAGTTTGAAAACGTTGCGAGGACAAATAACAAAGAGAAACCAATCAACGAAAACACATACTGAATTAATCAATGACACAGGTTAACCATGAAACCAGAAAACCAACACAATAACTTGAAACAGCCATTACCTAAGAACAAATCGATGGATCCCTAGCATGTCACGATTTGATATTTTGTACACGTGAAATTACAGTTAATACGAACTTGTCATTTTATCATTTCCTTCGTAAAATACGTCCTCGCTGAGTTTCTTCTAATTGAAAGCGGTTCGTCAATACAAATGGATACTGGTAGAAATTACTATTCAGTGAACGAGTGGTAAGTGCTCTCTAGGTTAAGAATTTTCCGCTCAACTACTAAAGGAATTCTGTATATTATTCCTCAAATTCAGTGGTTTTGCAATTTATTCATGATTTAGTCTGACGAAATATACTGTTCGAATTATGTTTTCTGAATGCCGTTAACATTGGTAAAGAGGAGCAATATCTAATGGCCAAAGGTTCAATATTTATTTATAAGGTAGAATAACTTCCACATAAAAACACACCCAGTTTTTGGATATCTTAATCATTCGCAGCCTACAGTTGAAGTAACTTTTACTATTGAATATTACTGAGTCGTGTTCCTCCGGCAAGTTCAGGCATGCAGGTTGTCACCAACATTCTGTGCTGATAATCTCCTGAATTTTCAAAGCATTGGTCACATTTCATAGTGCATAGCATGATACAAAATCAACCAAAACTGACTAGTTTTTAACATGTTTTTATTGCTTGTATGACTACTGAATTAACACGTTTTATGTCTTGCTATAGTTTTCTAGTTATCTACCTAATAATTAACATATTGACATAAATATTGCACTATAATAAGCCGGTGAAGTTAAGAATGCTCAAGTTAATTAATGACTACCAGTCAACCGACAGATGGGGTTCCAAAGTTGTTAAATAAGCACCTCTGAGCATTTATCTTTCTTCTTTTTCTTTTCTAGCATATTTAACTCAGTCACAAAAGAAGCAGCTTAAAAAAAATTGCGAAGTCTGTTGAAATTGTATTTTATTTAAATTGCTCTCTGCTTTGTAAATTTTGCCATTGTTTATTTTAAGTACTCAGAGGTTTAACTTCCGATGGGAACTACCTGCTCTTACGTTGACAACAAGCTTCGGAGCGTATCAATATTCAATGTGGTTTACCATCCTGGGCTTTTTGCATCCTATTTTTTGATAAATGGTACTGATTATGTACACTGTTTTAAACCCCATGTTTTGAAGTATTTTCACATTTAGACCTGAAGATGTTTCCTTGTGCTAGTTATAAGAGGAGACTTAAAAACCCTGTGAGCCTTATCTTAAAAACGTATGCTTAACTGATTGCTTGCAATATATTACCTTTACGTTCGTTCTTTGTTTTTATTTTAGTTGTTTTAAATCTCTTAAGAGAAAAAAAACATAATGCCAGAAGATCAGAATATGGCCCATTGTCAATGATTTCATTTGTGTGCACATTGTTGATCCGCGAGTAGATATTTTAAACTCGATGAATTAAAATGGGCGATACCATAGCAAATTTTTTTCACAAGATTCAGGCTTGATTCTACTTATAACCAAGTCATTACCATAATACTGAGAGGAACTCATACAAAATAATGTCTGAACCCTTGCTGAAACCTAATTAACTTGGTGATACCTTGAGGCCACTTATATCTTTGTGAACTAAATTTAGTTGATTTTATCTGATTGCAATCGTGGCCTTCAGATGTCAGCTGGACACAATATGTGCGTATAAACTCCCTTGCAGGGTAGGTGAGGCAAGTGGCCCTTTGAAATACTAAGAAATTTTCTCTTTCCCACTCCCCAGAGATTTCTTAGGTACCTATTATGTTTTGGTTCAATGCACATTCTAGGGGCTAGGAGAGAAAAAAGAAAATTGATCGCAGCATCCAAAACAAACATGGCGTCGTGTGTCGTGATCGCTCCTAGACAGCAGAATTCTGAACTTAGAACCAAAAAACACCTATAAAGAGTTTGAAATGTTAAGGAATAAGCATCAAGAAGACTCGATCGATGGTAAACAGGGCGATAATGTCTTAAAAGCAATGATATTGTCCTTCGGGTTACAAGAGGGTCGGAATCAAAGGTCTTCCTGAATATATATGTAAAATAAAACTGCGCTACGGAACACTGCGGAGCTTAAAATGGACTTTCTCATCTACGGCATGGAAATATCGCTAGTTCAACCGAATGCCTGGCTTATTAAATTAGCGTTCTCTTCTAGAGGAATTGCTTTGGTGTTATTAACATAAACTTTTGAGCTGACTTTTTCGTTCTCAACAGATGGACAACAACACGCATTTGGAGAGCACAAAATTTTCTTTTGGAGAACACTTACAGTGTTTTTCGTGAAGATCCATGAACACGATCTTTATGTCGTTCACCTATTATTAAGTGAAGCTTTCGTTCGGAAACGTTCGTTCAGAGTTAACTACCATTATAAGGACAACAAATCTGTTTAAAAATGTTTCGATCTGCAAGAAAACGTGATTGTCTACAGGACTGCGTATTAACATTGACTTCGTAAAGGAGATAACTATTTGTTTAAAAAGCATACTTTACGGCGAGTCTGATCATTCATAAATAAATCAAAGCTGTCTGATTTCAGCTTCATAAGTCTGATAGTAACTCTCTTTAGTTTTTCTTTTAGTGACATAGCAAAGCAGACCTCTAGAAATAAAATCTTACACGCCAGGGTAAAATGCAATCTAGTCAATTATTCATAATGAAGATCGGAAGAAAAACAGATGTACATTTATACTTCTCTACTTTGCTTGTACTTTCACGTCTGATAACAGCATAACGTCATTATAACGGGAACAAAAGTCATTTCATCGCTAAACAGACTAAACAGTACAAAAAAATGACGCATGCTAAAAGTCTGAATGGCATACTCAATAACTGCGGTTGAAACATGAAATGATACGTTTGGAATCATCTTCCAAGTTTATAAAAAAATTTATCCTCACTTCGTCTTTCTAAAAGTTTTTCTTTCCGTTTTTTTAAAGTGACTACTCTCTCACTGCCAAGTTGATGTTTTAGTCACAAGTCATATATTTGTCTTTTAAATATTCCTTACGTCATCTTCCTTCGATCAACAAAGAAAAATGCTCTCATGTGGTAAAGATTATTTCACACGTTTCCTAAATAATTTAAATTAATATTACTGAATTAATCTTTGATTGAAGAATATTCATATTTTGGCGGGCACAAATGAATATTTTATCTGCAAAAAAGAATCAATATGAATTCGAGTGTCTGCCACAGTCTGTGGCTCGTGGCGGTTTTTTCGTTCCCCACCTTTGCTGAAAGTATCATCAAATACTTGTAATTTTTGATAAACTTAGCTGAGAGAAATAAACGCCACCCCAGTGACCATATTTATGTCAGAACAGTGAATATGAATTGTTTGTCGAACTTGCTTATCAGGCGTAAGCAAACGAATGCGACCAGACCAGTCCCCAATCCCATCCGAAGAGTAAAAATGGAAAGAGATAAAATGAATATTTTATCAATCAAAAAGAATCAAAATTAATTTTAATTTGCTAAAGCCAAACATATTGACAGTGGTACTTTTAAGAATATGAAATCGCTGTTAATAGACTAAGCCATTTGTTTTGTGTCGTTTAAATATCAGCCCCTTTCACCTCTATGACAAGATTTTTCAAAACCTTAATTGGAAAAAAAAATACCGCCAGAGACTACTGATGCCAATGAAACCGCATAATGGCAGGGATAACGCTATCCATTTTTGATGAACAATCTCTTGATATTTGATTTACATCCTATACCGGTTTTAATTTTCGTTTTGTAGGTTCGGATGCAGTGACAACTCCTAGATGATACTCCAAGCAATTGTCTTGGCTTGTTCCCTCTGCTCTCTAGCTCCGGGCTCAGCAACACAAACGGATGAAGATATTAAAGAGTAAGTGTACTTTCTCTGTATTTTTATCGCAAATCGCGTAACAGTAACAAGACACATGCATTGATCGATATAGCGATTATTGCAATTGGTTTAACAGATTCGCATTATTTCGTTGTTAAACTGGCCGCTAATAGTGTGTTGTAATCTAGTCAAATTATACATCCTCCTGTCCATGAGGTGGCAGTTTGTCACCCTTCCTCTTCAATTTGAACAAATATTTCAGCAGATTTGAATGTTGCCCTTTTCTTTCCAGTACAAGTAAATCTCTACGCGTCATTACGGTCAGTTAAAACGAACTCATATTAAGGCGGGGGTACACATGAATTTAAGTGAAATTTTAGGAAGTTTAAAGAGGGATTAAAAGGATAAAAAGGGGTTTGGAACACCACCAGTACGTCTACCAATTTCTAACTTCAAATTCTAATTTTAAAACAACATCAAATCTTGAAAATTTCCTATTCCCATAAATTTTACTAATCTTTTAAGAAAAACTATTTATCACCAAATATACCCAAAAAACACCAAAAAATTTACAAAACAGCCCAAAACGTAGCTATGTGAATTGAGCAGAGAGATTTTTCACTGCTTGAAACGTGAACGAGATATTTGCATTCAAACCATAATACCCAGCAAAAATATGGCCTTCATGTTAACCCCTGCCTTAAAGCAGTGAATAAAGGTCTGTTAGAACCAGAAAAAAATCTTTTGTACTCGATCGCAAGATGATCAAATACCTGCCCCAGATTTTCTCATTCGTAATGTTTCCTGAAAAGCCACTTTCGAGAGGTTTAATAAGAGTATTCATATTTTCGCCTGAAATCTATCCAGTATACCTTTCGATCAAA
The DNA here is from genome assembly GCF_964199315.1 of Orbicella franksi. NCBI lineage: Eukaryota > Metazoa > Cnidaria > Anthozoa > Scleractinia > Merulinidae > Orbicella > Orbicella franksi. The sequence continues at coordinate 10,186,853 of NC_138147.1, forward strand.
CTGCATTTCGAAGAGAATATAATCTTGTTAAAATGAAGTCACATTTCTTGTGAATTCCTTATTTTGACCCAGAGTGTGAAAACTGAACAGAAATGTCCAAAAATGAGATGAAACTAATGATTTGGCATTTGTTTCTTTCGTCGCCTGTTCCTGTGTTCTGGATTGCTTGTTTCTTTACTTGGCGTTTTACACAAAAGTGCTTACAAAGCTGAAAACTGAACATGTTTTCAGTTGTTAGCGCGAAATTGGGGGAAACTGAATTTATTTGTTATGGTGGTAGGCGTTATATCTATTTTAACCATTTGTTCCTGCTGGTACCAAATTAGGCATGCAACAGAGGAAGCGAGAACGAGAAATGCCACAGCGACCTTGAATATGTTGTTGAAGAATTATGACAAACGTCTGCGGCCAAAATTTGGAGGTAAACACAGAAACTTATTATTTTTTTTAAGGATGGGTGATTTATCTATTTTACGTTCCCTAAATATATAGCTGGATCAAAATCCAATATTGCCAACGGATCTATTTCTATTAATTCTTGCCAACTGTCCAAATTTAAAATAAATAGCATAGTTTTTGCTCGAACGTTTAGTTTAGCTTTGAACAAATGGTCCAATTTGAGAAAAATCTGGATACATTTTATCAACTAATAAAATGTCAAGATAAATAAAAGAACCGAGTATTTTCCAATTAGGTTGCAGCTATTATCACTGCCATCAAACTTCAGCGAGCGATTGTAGCTCGCTAAGTTTTATTATGTTTTGATAATGGCGGAATTTCCAAACTTTTCTCTCCACCTTTTTGACGTCCCAAACTTTCAAATGGAGTCTAGGTTTCCAGAGATAGATGCTACTGATTTACACGAGACGAGGGAGAATAATCAGAAAAAGAACACACAAAGAAGCACAAAAACCCGGGTTAAAGTGTTTGACCTGTGACGAGCTGAGCGAAGCGAATTGAGAAAGCTTGAGGAGATTCCCGAAGACGAGAATGACGATGTTCTTTGCCGATTTTATGCAGAGATAAGAAAGCAAAACGGAGATGAATACAAGCCAGATAGCCTTGCTGTTACGCAAGACTCCTTAGACCGCCATCTAAAGAACAACGGCAAGAGTTACAGCATACCACGAGACCGCAAGTGGCAGTCTGGCGAAATTAGAAAGCACTCTGCAAAAGCGTTATTATGTTACAAGAAATTAGTTTTGTATTTTCCTGTTTTCTCCAATATGATGCTGCATGTAGGTGATTGATTCAAGTGTGATTGCAATAAACATCAGATTTTCAAAGAAATATCTATTTTCAAATTTTACTGTACTTTAAAAGGTCAAATATTTGCCTTGTTCATCTGTTTTTGGATGCTATATAATTAATAGGTAACAGGACTACATGCTTGGCCAATTTGAACATAATTGGAAGAGAAAAATCCCTACGGCCTCTTCCAATTTGGCAGTCCTCGGCATTTTTCTCATCCAATTATCTTTCCAAATTGGGCAGCATGTAGTCCTATCACATATACAAATTACACACTCCTTTGAACAATGGAACTCCTTTGAGTTTTCGTTGTAATTACACAAATAGAAATTATGCTTTTGATAAGCAATCATCTGCCTGTTTTACGAGATGAGATAGTTATGATCGGTCATGTGTCTTGTGACGACACTTGACGTCATCAAGTCCGTCATCTTGAATCCGCCATCTTGGATTTCATTCTTACATGGATTTTTGGAAAGCAAATCCAAAGTGATAATGAAATGCAAAAGGTGGTAGTTCAATTCTGTGGTAGAAAATTGAAAAAAAAGTATTCGGTGAAAACAAAAATGAAGTTTGGCTCAGCCTTGAGTAAAGAAGAGGTTACTATGACAACGAAAAGTGACGCAGAAAAACAGCTGACACATTAAACTTCTGGTGATGGATGAACGACCAGAGCTAGCTACTGAACGTCTCAGTACCATGAGCCATTTCGAAATTCTGAGTAGCAGGTCTGGGGTATTTCTTCCCCCACATTCCTGGTGCATTCTGTCATGTAAAATCGTCCACACATCAAAAACGGTGCTGTGTGTTTTTTTACTTTTCAGGAAGACCGGTCACCGTGTATATCGACGTGTACGTCGTAGACATAGGAGAAATTTCTGTTACCAACATGGTAAGGCCTAGGGCGTATCTGTTCTTGGTTTCATGAGCTTTACAGAAATATACACATATTTTTTGTTATCAAAGCTGAAAAGCCTCAACTGCATTCAGAAGTTAGTAAAACTCTTGGTGTTGATACTCGAAGAAAAAAATGGGAGCTCACGAGTTTGGTTGAGAAAAAGAAAAAGAAAGTTTCGAAGCATAGCTAGACGAAGTTCCGGGCAACGACCAAACCAATTCTTGTTGGCGTAATGGACTTAGAGTGGAGGAGCTCAATGACTCAAAAAAAGTGTAATTATTAACATTCTGCTCCTCCTTCACCCTATTCCCCCCCTCCCCCCCCGTCATCCGCTCCTATTTCTCCTTCTCTTACTCTTTCCTCTCCTTAGCGTTCTTCCCTTCCTCCTTCTCGTGAAATTAATAAACCTCTCCTCCTTTATTCCATTACCCTGTCCTGCTACCCCCCCCCCCCTCCTCCCTGGATGCAGTGCAGCACGCCTTGATTGGTGGCTCACGTTTCGCCCTCCTCTGCACACCTTTTACTATTCGCGAACGATGACTTCCAACCAAAGGAACATAAATGTTTTCTCACCAACCTATTTTCATTTATTAAACCTAGGATTACAGGATGACAATATATCTGCGGCAAACTTGGGAAGATCCCCGGCTTAGGTTCAACGGCTCAAATCAGATTGTTGCACAGGGAGACATACTGGATAAAATTTGGATTCCAGATACATACTTCAACAGTGAGAAGAAGTCAAGCTTTCACGAAGTTACCAAGAAAAACTATGTGCTCATATTTTTGCCTAATGGAACAGTTTTCTTTAGTATAAGGTAAGCAGCACTAACCAGGGGACAAACAACGAACATGTTTGAAGAGAGAGCTGATGACACCCGTCTTATATAGCCAGAATATACCTCTGCTTTTATCGATACTCTTAGTCTATAGTAAGCAAAATGTAAGTCAGCCAAGAATTTCGAGTTTTCAAGAATGATTTTTAATTAATACCTCTTCTCAATCTCCTTAATAATTCATTGAGTTAAAATAAAGGAAATCATGAGCATAACGGTTTTAGAACGAATTTTCACGACTTTTTAGTTTCGATTGAGAAGATATATCAAACACGAAAAAAAGTGTTTGACCACTTTTCCAAACACCTTGAACTTCGTCAAAAATACTCCGCTACGCGTCGCATTTTCAATTTTCTCCTCATTGTTTGGAAATGTGGTCAAACACGGTCTTTAGTGTTTGATATATTACCTCCACTAATAAAAAATAGCTTCGCATGTTTTTTAGGATTTCATTGACAGGAGTTTGCCGCATGAACCTACGCAAGTATCCCATGGACACTCAGAGATGTGTGCTGAACATTATGAGCTGTAAGTTAATGTTATATTGGGAGCATAAAACAAGAATTGATTTATATGCAATTATGACTTCAAACTACGTGAGAAAAAAGATCATCAAAATATATACGTATTTACAAGAATTAACGGCAGAATGGTAATGTTACTAAGAAAAAGTAATATATTTGTAGATGTGTTTCCTTTTTCAGTTTTCATCCCAGTAGTATTAACGAATTTTGTGTTATCATTTTTTTAACGTCGATCAGATTCCTATTCGGAAACCGATGCCAAGTACACCTGGAAACGAGGTCACGTGAAGTCTGTGGAAACATCCACAGATATCTCCCTTCCACAAATGGATCTAGTCGGTATCGAAGCATCTGAAAAAACTAATACCTACTCCGTAGGTAAATACTGGCATTTGTAAAAAAAATTAATCGGAATGCTTTTCCAGGAAGATGGTAGCAAAACAGGAAAGAATTGTTGGTCGATAAATAATATTTGCTGATATTTGAATGACGTTCAGCGTCAGCATGAAAAGAAAACAAACCAAAAAAAAGTATCAAGGCAAAACCACACGCATTTAGGTCAGGTATTTCAAAGTTTAATTTGCTTTTCCAAGAATCAGAAGTCCAATTCAATCACAATTAAATTAAATCGTGAAAAATGGTTCCCAAATGGTGAAGTAGCCATAAAATGGCTACCAATGGCACCTCTTCTAATTGGTCCCTTCTTTAAGTTAAGGATCCTCTTTTTTCCCTGGCCTTCGACTTTATGGCACGCGTGCTTCGCGCTTGAGCAATAAATTGAGCGGGAAAAAGCTCGGTCGGTAACTTACAACTCAAACTCCGATAGGAAGAGGTACTTGCACAACAGATCTAGGCATTCCACTTTGCATGCTCTTATATTAAGGCTAACTATGACTCTATGAGGGCATAGTTAGGGGATAACTCGGAAACCGCACGGGTTCATTTATCCCCCTGGCTCGACTTTAAGCACATATCTTTTCCCTAAGTTATTGTAAGTGACTGTAATTTTCTTTGCAAATGTGTATTAAGTGTCTAGAGTAGATAAAGCATTGTTGTTGATGTTATCAATTGTTTAGGGAACTTTTCGAGACTCAGTTTGATGTTCACGTTCAAAAGGAGACTAAGTCTGTTCATAACGGAGACGTACATCCCGTCCATCATGATCGTGGCCTTGTCCTGGGTTTCCTTTTGGATCAACTACAAAGCAGCACCGGCAAGAGTGGCCCTCTGCATCACAACGGTCGGGCTCTTTAATACAATCAACTTAATGCACGATTGAGATCTCGATTATCCTGTAGTCTTCGTCCGAGAGTGCTGGCTACAATCCTGATCAAAAGTCTCGGAACTTTTATCAACATTCGATCTCTCTGATCCCCTCCTCCTCCCCCTCCCCAAACCCCAACACAATGCTGATGTTGATTCATCCAAAATAGACCCACTATTCCGGCACTACTTTGGGCGAGAGGGGCCTGAATATCGGGCTTTCCACTTCAAAATAATGCTCCACCAGTTGGCATTTTGAAATGTGTGCCAAGGACTTTTGGCCAGGATTGTAGGTGTAGCTCAACGCATTGACCAGTATAAACAACAAACAAACAAACAAACAAACAAACAAACAGTACAGGTCAGCGTGCAAACTGTTCATAATTTACAGTCCATTTTAGACTAATTGAAAAGTGATAACGTGGTAATACAATCAATGGAAATACTAAGTTTATTGGTTAGTTAATGGGTACTTTGGGTTCTAAACGATAATTGAAACTTGTTTCGCAAATGAAATACCAATCATATTCAATTACACACCTTTCCTCAAAGTGGTCACTGCCTTCCCACTTCACCTGATTTCGAAGAAACTTCAACTTGAAGCATTAGTTTATCATAGTCCAGCAAATAAACACATCATGATGACGTATGTATGACCGATTTCATTTTATTATGCTCGTGTAAAACTTAGTTCTTTTAGCAGGTTCTTACCATGATCACCTTGACTGCGGCAGTGCGGAATTCTCTGCCACGAGTGACATACACAAAGTACAGTGACTGGATATTGATGTTGTGCCTCGTGTATGTGTTTGGGGCACTGGTAGAGTTCGCTGTAATTAACTTCCACGAAAGCTTAGAGGCAAGAAAGCGAGAGAAACGTAATAACGCTCTGAGATCTATCGACGTGGAACGCGGGGTATGGTGTGCATTCATTTCATTGGATATGAGCATTTTTGGCAGATCATATGATTTTGTAATATTAGTGTGGAAGAATAAACCTTGACTAAAATGAGCTTTTCGATACAAATACATTGTTTCCATTGTAAAACTATTTTTCACGCTACAAATTGGCATTATCGTTCCCATATATGCCATAGTACCATCACACTAAAAATGGTCTATAGGCCGATTATTGCTAATGGTCTGATTTGCCTATATAGTTCACAAGGTAAATTGGACACAGAAAGTCCAGTGTTTCTCGGGTCTTTTGAAAATAGCTTGATCATGAGCAGTGTTAATGTTTTGCTCAGGAAATTTAGATTTAAATTCAAGAAAATTTCAGTGGGTATATATTTTCGGCAAGAGATTATCAAGGTAAAAAACATGTCTTGTTTTTGTATGATATGTAGAAAGTTACTTTGTCTTGGTCGACATTTAATTAAGAAAACAAAATGGTCAATTATTTTAGCATGAAGTACCGTCGTAAACAAGAGACCATGATTTGTCGGTAACTGTTCCTAAGATCAGAAAGCTATTATTGGTTCTTCGGATTAATAGACAAAAAACTACGTACAACTTATACTATATTTTATCTTTTATCATTTATGTTACTAGTTGGTACTTGTTTTGAGCGTGACATTTTATCGTTTCAGAGTGACGCCGGGTACAAAGGTCAAACGGAAAGCAGTGATCCAAAAACAAAATACTTACAAAGACAAGTGTCTTCCCTGCGCGAAAAAATCAAGGCATTTTCCGATCAAGATGTCAATGTACAGAAGATTGACAGCCGCAGTAGAGTTCTGTTTCCACTGACATTTCTCATCATCAACCTGATTTTCTGGATTTACTTTATTGTTGACTCGACCAGCGGATAACTGTGGGAAACAGATTGCTAATACATCGGTATTTACCACTTGTAACAGGAGTGCTGGCTTATTCTCCGTCTATCTCGGAGTCATCGGAGAGACTGGGAGCTAACCCAGCGTTTCAGGAAGTCTGGGATAGACTGAGTAGATTAATTAACGGATCCAGGTGATCTGTGACGTCATTGCGGGGGCCTGGGGAAAGAAATTTTAATGCCGTATCCCATAAACAAATGCGCGCACCAATTTAATCTGTTTTCGAATCATGGCGGCTGGTCGGCGTGATGTGAGCTCGATGTTTTAAAAATACTTCGCCATCAACGAGTGAGAAGACTCGTCACTGGGTAGCTTGTACAATGCAGTTATTGCCAAGAAGAGAAACTCTGCGTTGTTGAATGCTTTGACAGCTTTTGGCGAGGAGCGTTGCAGACAATCCAAAACGTAAGCTCGATGTACTCCTGCGTTGTATGAAGTTAGCTTGTTCATTTCTTTGTTATGTACTGGACATTGGCTTTATCAACAGTAAATGTTACTCGTAGGTAAAGCTGTTATTGATTTTTGGGAATGGTGTGTTTGTCTTAATTTTATTTTTTTGTTTGCTGATTTTAAAGAAGTTTTGATGGAGCCTTCGTTGCTCTCTCGAAGTCAGTTCCATTGTCGCGGGTGGCACAATTCTTGCGGGCATTTTGACGCGGCGACATCCAACATTTAAAGTACTTAAGTATTGTTTCTTTTGCCGGCTAATTGTTTTTATTATGGCTTTTTATTGTTTGTTTGGATGTCTTGTCGAGCTAAGGAAAATGTGCTTAACGCCGAGTCAGTAATTCGTCTTCATTGCCCATTTCAAAACTGGTAGATTTTACAAAAAAAAAGAGTTTAAACGAACATCTTCGTCTTTGTTCGGAGCACAAACCGGGTAGCTTGCCAACCTCCCGGAAACGGGTTTCATTTAGACAATGCGCAGAAAAATTTCTAGACGAGAGTAATCCTTATTCAAGGAAGCAAAGGGTCAGCGAGCTGCTGAACTGTCTGAACGATGAAGAACTTGTGGATTTAGTTTTACCAAGGATTGCCAAAATTGTGTCACCCGTCGACTTTGTACCGCACGGAACTGTTGGAACTCGCGATTTTCACAGCAAATTATGCAAGTTCAGAAATGAACTGTCCATGCACTACCCAGAACTTCAAGCGCTGTTTTGTCCAGAGCCCTCACCAAGCACTGGTTTCTATAATCAGAGGCAAGTGTTAACTGAAATAGTTCAAAAGAACAAACCTTATTCTTGCGACTAGCCCCTCGAAATTGACCATGGTTCTTTTTTCAAGGATGTTGTTATGCCTTGTGTTTTTAGAAAACAGCACTCGGCATTTACGGAATTTTCTTGTGGAATTGTGAGGTCACTTACGATTGGCAAAAAGAAACACAAAATGTACAGAGAAACAAGTGGGGGAAAAAATTGGAAGGGCCCATTGGCATCAATCCAATTTTAAGTAAGGATGAGATTTTTGGTCATCTGAATGACACCCGCCAAGAATTACTGAAACAAATTGGTCTTACTAGAATTCAATGAATCTGGAGAAGTGTTTTTAGGTCATGTTGACATTGAAAAGTACATTTCATTGTTTCCTACCCAACCTGGTACTTAGAGTGTAATCAATACAGCCAATAATTGTCTGATTCTAATGGATTACACTGATGGCTTTCCTTGGCTAAAATGGTCTCGTCATTTGACGGGAGAAACCAGTGTAAGGAGTGAAACTAACTGAACCTCACAATTTACTAAGTACAGTTTTAACTGGTAACCTTTGGCTGGGGAATGATGACTATGAGACAACAAGAAAATGTGGTCAAGCTTTTTACAGGCGTGTGGTAAGAGGAGCTAGGAAACCATGAAGTCCTGAAGCTCTGCTATATCTAAATATATCCAGCTAGTGTTTTGCTGTGTAATGGAAAAGCTGTTAATCTTCAACATATGTGAAATTTAAAGTGGGGTAATGTACAGCTCATGTAAAAGAAGCATCCGTCGGAACACAACTTGGTCAGCGATATATATAAGCTTAAAGTGGAACATACATAAATTCGACACGGTCTTACTTCACTCAAACTGGAGCAGCTTACGACGAAAATACTTAATTAAGCAAAATTCCAACAGACGTAAACGCGTTGAGTTGTGGGCCAAAAACATGAAAAATTTCGGGAATTTCGGACGTCATTTCCCCCGCGCGACATTCGCAGAATTCCTCGCAGCATGTACGCGCGTGTGCCGCAGGCGATGGCGCAATTTGTTCTAAAAATAGAATTATTGTCTATAGCGGCGCCTGTCCACCGCTAGCTGGACCGCACAAAATCCACGGATAGACACGACCTATTTCGTACCAAACTTCTTTTGAAACGCCTTCTTTATTGTTGTATCGTATCGTGAAACTAAAAACAATTGATTTACGAAATTAGAGCCGAGCAAATAGCTTAAGAAATATTGCAGGTAAATCAGACTTACGTTATTGCCGGATCTGGCGAGAGTTGACATCAATGGAACCTTTCCTTCCTTCGATATGACTAACTAATAAGAAGTAATTTCTTTCCTTCGGAGCACGAGTGCTTGCGAAAACTGATCAGTCCTTTTTTCCTAAATTATATTGAATTACATAATAGATGCCTAGCGCAACATTTCCGTATGGAAACGTGAGACAACTTAAGAGCGCGTGACGAGCCACCTAGTGTGACTTTAAAGATTAAACCAAATCAAATAAGGGATTTAAACTCGCGCTTACGGTCTCCGTCCCCGATTATGGCTCTTGGATATATTGATTGCAGTTGAAGCGTTGCCCCTCACAAAACGCAAGATTCAACGAATTGTTGGTGTTCTTGCCGTGCTAAAAACTTGCGAAACAAAAGCGTTCTTCAGTATTATTAGATTCCAAAAGATGACGAGCTTAGACTCTCAGATAAATTCTTGTAATACAAGGATAACTATTTTTGCAGTTCTGCGCCATTTGAAAAGATTTGCTTCGGTAAATTCTCAACCTCCCCTTAATATCAATCAAAACTGGATATATTGACAGAGATGTTTGACTTGCATGCGCTGTTCAACAAATTAAACATTTCAGATCAGAGGACAAGAAGTTCTCACAAATCTTGCTTTGTCCTCATTTAATAAAGTTGCAGATCAGGAGCAAAATTGACGCGTACAATGAAAAGCAAGGAAACCGATATCATTCCTTTTTGGGATTTGAATCGAAGATTAAATCTAGCTCTAAAGATAGTTCTAAAGTTCTCGAGAATTGATATGAACAAGGTGAGGTTTTTGCTTGTGCTCTGGTCCAGTTTGTGAAAATAAAGATACTAGTAATGATAATAATTAATAATAATAATAATAATAATAATAATAATAATAACAATTAAAGAAACCGCTGATCATTTATATTGTCATTTTTATTCTCAGCTTTCAGACATGAGGTAAAAAAAACTATGACGGAAGTTCAATTTGTTGATTTTTTATACTGACGCTGTGTAAAACTAATCTCTTTGCGGGGCATGCTCCAATGAAATGAAAGTTTACTTCTCCTTAAGACTTGGAGCACCAATATGACTTCCACGACGTTGGTTACCTTGAGGAAAATATGTTTTGATGTACCACCAGCTTCAAAAATCAACAGTACGTTAGAAGTATGCGACTGAAACGCTCTAGACTCAAAACATATTTTTGCTTTTTTAATCATAAATTTGGGTATTTTCACAATCAGGTCAGTTTTACTAACTGCCGCTCACTTCATTTCCGGTTGCAGTAAGAAACAATAAATTGTAAGACAGCTTTAATTTTGTTCTTAAAAAGCGAGGCTAGACATTTCGAGAGCATCGTCTGCTTTGAAGCATTATTAATATATAGTCCCAAGTCTAAATTTATAGCTAGTGAAAATATGGAAAGCAGCTTAATTTTTTTTTATCGATTGAGGTTCAGCGTAGGCCCAATGTACAAACACAACAAAACGTTCCATGTTTTTTACCTGAAGTATTTTTACAACTTTAACGAAACCATGGGGATTTTATTCCAGAGTATTTTATGTACGTTTTTATCCTTTCAATAGTCGATCCTCTATTCAAACTAGCTTGCGCTTTTATATTTCAACAAGAAAATTTGAAACCATTTCAAGGGAAACAAAGAAACGGAAGATCTGTACGCGACCTTTCCGTCCCGCCAATCAGAAATCTAGAAAATGTGTAATGTACAAATTCGTGGTTTTCAAGAAGAATGGAACAAAGAAGCAGGTAAAACGGAGACGAAAATGAAATCTAATTAATTACAATTTGTGAGATTCAAATTTAACCTCTCAAAGCAGACCGGATTCAATGAGCGTTAAGTAGCAAGAATACCATATATGTAATTTGCTGTTAATTTTCACCTGTCATAGGCGCGACTTAATTTCGTTGTGAAGCGTAAACACAGTGTAAATGGGAACTTCTTTTATCATGCTCAGCTATTGTGATTTTTCCCGCTAAATATACCCTAGTGACGAAACTGTGTAGCTGTTTTTACCTTGCTGGAGGTGAATTCCCTTGAATTAAATGATCCTAACAAAAAAACAGCATTTTACTTTGATATTGTAAAAGCTAACTGGTGAGGCCTTCCTTAGTTTCTAGGTCTATGACCTAGGTCTAGGTCTTAGTTTCTAGTTTCTAAGTCTCGCTCAACGATTTTGAAATAGGATGCGAAGAACCCTAAAAGTATCAAGTAAACTGGAATGTAAGTTGGGTCTTCTGTTGTAGTGAGAACTACTTACACCTATTATATGTACAACTCTCACCAAACAGCAGGAACAATTTTTCCTCTTTCTTAAGACATCATTTCGTCTCGTTCTGGTTACGAACAAACCTTAAATACTGGGTAAAAGCGTACGCAACTTAAATTATATCAACAGATATCTCAAAAGATCCCATGTGTAGTCAACTTTACGCTGAATTTTACTCTGAATTTCATTCTTTACCTCACAGCGACAAAACGTTGACCTCGGGTGTTGTGTCCGCATTCATCCTGGCACACCTTGTCCTAGGTAAATTGAATAAGCACTTAATGACTGGCCCCAAGGGAAACAGTGAGTTTTGTTTCCCCCAGACCCTCAATGTTGAGGTCGAGGGGAAGTAAAACTCACTGTTTCCCGCGGGGCCAGTCATTAAGTGTTTAGTTATACCTCATAACTCAAAAGTAGAAAAAAACTGCGAAGAGATCTTTTGCTTTACGCCGGCTGGCTCAAAAACTTGCCGCAGTTTCAGGGAGCACGATCTGGTTACGTGCGAGTCAAAAGTTCATGTTGTTGTTTCAAACGTTGTTGTTGTTGCCCAGGGAGTTAGTGAGTTTTGACCCACGACACGTGACACCTTTTTCCTCCAATCGGAAAACGTATTTGAGTTGGGAGGTATAACAAAGCAATTTGGTAGTTGACTACGGAAACACTGTTAACAAAATTACAATTCTTCCATGACCTCGGATTTCTTTTTTTGTTTCATGAGTTAAATAACTGTAAAACTTTCTACTGAGCTCACAATTCAAGAGATTAGTCGGAATGAAATGAAGCCCGCCGGAAACTACCAGTTTTTGAGAGGCAATTTTTATTCTCACAAAGTTTATGAATGGGATTCTGTTATAAAAAACATCATGCATTTATACAATGCCACCAAGTGTTTTCTCATGCTATGTTTTGGAAATCGCCCATCAGAGGAAAAGAAATTTGGCAAAGTTAGGCGTAAAGAAGAGGTCCAAAAAAAAACCACAAAATAAATCAAAAAAATTAAAAAAAAAAGAAAGAATTTCAGATATTACGACAATTTAACTTGCTTGTCTACGAAAATAACATTAAAATCGTTCAATGAAGTCTGAAAAGAGAGAACACCTTTGGTATTGTTGTTTAAACCATCTAGGGGAGAAACGTGTATGAATATTTTCCGAGAATTTATTTTTTAAATAAGATATTAAAGTTTGCCTGCGTTTTAACGTAGGTGTTTACTCCTAGATCGTATTATTGCCCTGTTGATGTATGGTCCCACGCGTTAACGTCAAAGCAAAACCAACAAGTAAAGAGCCATTTGATAAGCCTTTTATTTACCGGCAAACATAAAAACGGTGTAACTCTTGGTTTCTTAGTATTTCGCCCCGCCGTTCCATCCTGTAGTTGACTTTGTTTTGTATAAACTGCTTTTAAGAAGCGTGTTATCAAGTTTCTTTTTAAAATTCCAAGTTTCGGAACTGAAGTCATTTTCATGATTTCTCGATTTATATCGCTTGAGGATACCGAAGACCCAAAGCCGGTCAATGAAGGATTCCTTTTGTTCCTTTTAATCAGCATTAACTTACTTTAGGTCGGTTCTCATTAAAAACAACGTAAAGAGCCAAGCAAACACTTTCATTTGTCCTACCACAAGCTTTGATGATAGAATTCCGTAGGCGGTTAAGGAAAATACGATAAAGTTCACACGTTGACAATTTGGAGACCGACTCGTGTTTATAAGCGCAAATTGGGTTGTTAGCAAGGAAACGCGTGCCTATCACAAACCTTTGATGCCCGATTAAACAAATTATTTGCCTATTGTGGCAAGGCGGTGAATACGTAATATGGCGAAATTAGATATATGTCTAATCGCGGAACTGACATTTTGTTCAGTCCTGTAGAAGTTAGTCAATCTTTCGAGAGCAAGTTATCTCACGGCAATCTAAAATGCACTTCGAATTCCATTTCAAGATCACAAACGTGTAAAAACCTGTCCTGTGTTTTTTTTTTTTTTTGTCTCCAAAAAGGCTCCTGTTGGGATATACTTATTCCTGGTTCCACACGCGCAAAGACTTGAAAGTTAATTCACGGACAGGAAGGTTTCACCGCTACTTATTGACTTCCTTTCAATTTTTCAAACCCTACATTAACTTCCGCACATTAACGTGCGATTAATAAATCGGCTTAATGAATAATTGCATTAATTTTTGTTCTTATAAACGACGTCGAATCTGCTGGCGATGAAATAATTCATTTTTCACAGACCAGCGTGCACTCAATACGATCAACACATAGACAAGAAGAAAAGTTATAGGTCTACGATGAAGAAAACGAGTCTAAGAGTAACTGTTTGCTTAGTTTTGTTTGTTCTAATTTTAAATTTTTTAAGTTCTGTCAAAACAGTTAGTTTAGGTGAGAATGCTTTCCCCCGACAAATACGACGACCTCCGTGCGTTTTTGGGAGATGCACTGGTGGGAATTTCAACTCTAGAAAGAGAGCAAGTGCAGCGATGAAAAGAGTACTGACAAAGGTAAGAAATTAAGAAACCTGAACTTTTTTTCCATTTCCATATAAGTATATATTTGTATTTGCTTCATTGGAATAATAATTTTCCATGAAAGATTGCCATTTAGCACTATGTTGTTAGTGGAAAATTCGACACCATCCGCCAAAAAGACGTTAAGGCCGAAGTAGTTAGAATTATGAAAAGTTTCTGTGCGACTAACGAACTAAATTCGATTCACAGTTATTTTCATTAACATAACAGTCCCTATGTTGTTTCGTTTATTTCTCTAACAGCGATAACTTTCTTGTAACACTTACATGTCACGTATTTTTCTTTGTGTGGCGCTCGGCGCATGACGTGGGGTTATATCGCGGCATGAGTTGCTCGCGCAGTAAGGATGCGTAGAGGTAATTTGCGCGAAAGTCCTTCAGTTAAGTGCTTGAGGACAACGTGGTTCATCCACTCTAGAACTTTCCACTGAAAGCGTGCTTGTATATTGTGCGTCTTTAAGGGCTTAGATAAAATCTAGGGAAACAGAAACACTGCCTAATACAGTATATAAACAGACAACACTGATCTCATTGAATGAAAGAGTTTGCAACTTTTTTTTCTAATTTGGTCCAAGTACCCTGGTCGCAGAGGGTATTCATCTCAATTTCGCTTTACTGAACAGTTTAAAACATTTGAAAGGAAACAGATCGAAAGCGGGATGAAGAAGTTGCAAACGTCACAGGCATGTGTATGTGTATTACAAATTCACTACACTACTAGGCAAGTGCTTTGTAGAGCTGGCATTTTCAGTAAGGCATATTTTCTCAAAAGATAAAATAGCACAGTTACTTTCAAAAGCTTCACTAAAAAATTCAAGGCTATTCAGAGAACGCGAGCTCCCTAGATACAATTTTTCTAGACTGCTCCAGACATGGATAAGTGCTTTCTCACGACGGATAATTAAATACAATTTATGTATCTTGCTCCTTCAAATCCAAATTTAGCACTATTTATATGTGACCGTGAATAGATTAATCGCTGCTTGTCAAAATTCGCAGGCGAATTTGAGAATTCTGAGAAAATTATTGATCATATTTGTTTATATATAAAATCTCCACCTTAGCTTTAAACGAAACCAAGCTAGACACAAAAGACACCATAACCAGTAAAACAACAACAACAACAGGAAGAATAAAACGTCATAAAGGACACAAAGGGAGATCACGGCGGGATTTACTTGAGTGTCGAAAGCAACCCCATTTGCTTAGGTTTTCCATTATTAAGCTAAGGAATTAGCTTAGAAACTTCCCACACCTAGCCTCTGTGTCATTCCATCTGAAGAAGAACCAATCAAGAATAGACCGAGCACTTTTTTTTTGTGGCGCACTTGCCGCCGAGTTATACAACTCGGTAGATTTATTTTTTGATCATAGGTTATGACTGCTGACTACAATGGCTGATCAGGCTATTTGCTGTCCACGTGTCTATGCGCATTAAATCGAGGTCAGTGAAATGGAAGCGAGGCTATTTGGTTCCGCCCAAATTCCCCCTTGTATGCGCAGGACACCCAGTATGTAGACAGGTTACCACACGAAATTAGGAATGAGTTCTTCGAACGCAAAAAGACTACCTCATGGTTTATAGTTTATTTTATATGTTCACGAATACGACTTTTAAATCGCCTTGGCTTTAGGATGTTAACCGTGGGAACAGCTATATTTCACTGGCCTTAGTCGTCTCGCAACGTATCAACAAATCGTATTTTATACAGCGAACCTCTTCACTGACTTCACTGGCATGGACTTTGACACTATGATATATCTGTCTGTAAAACCTCGGTTTTTGATGCAAAATGTTGATTTTAGCAATAGACAGAGGTTGAAAGTCAGCTAGTGAAATCAGAACGTATATATTTCAAAGTGACGGCGTCGAACGCACTCATAATCTTTGATTAGTGCTAGTTTATTATTATTTTTTACGACAATCAATTGAAGCTGAACTGATTTGTTAGATCCCTGAAGCAAAAAAATTCCTTGTACATGATGCATTGTACCACGGCAGAAAGAGCAAAGCCGAGGGAAGCGATAGCTCAGTTTCATTGTTCGTCTCCTTCTGCCCAGAACGTGATTCTTTTATTGACACTTCAATCCACGCAAGGTCTAAGATATATTTAACTAGAACCAGTATAACAGCAACGTTTCAACGCTCGATATTGTTCCTTGCTCTCAGCGCAACATTGGTCCTGTCGTGTTTCTTGTATTACAAACCTCGGCTGATTATAACCATCTTAAAACTCTGCCTTAGGAAAATGCTTAAGACACTTTTCGCGTACATTTGTTGCTCGAGTGTGGAAATCTTGCCTATCTATGGGTAAAGTTGCACAACGTCTTATACCCTTTGTTCGGTACTTAATTGTGGAATAATTATTATTTTAATTTTTTTGCCTCGTTCCATAAACTTGTGGAAGATAACAACTTAAGAGCCGTTAAATTTGTTCTAAAAGCGTTCTGGTCATTCTGCGTTCAACATCAACTTCATCTATTTTCTTTTGTGTTGCGACTTTCACGCAAATATATTTGTACTGAAAACGCGAACCTCAAGATCGGATAATCTACTTTTGTCTTGTTAATTAATTAAACTATTTATTTCCAGCCAGGTTCAATGAATAGCCTTCTATTTGCTTTACAAAATGAGATTTCCCTTTTTGATGATGATGCGATGTGACGTTGCATGACGTCATAACACAGATCCGTCAACTTGTAGTTTACGAATTCTCATTGCGATATCAGAAACTAACGCAAATTGATGATTGAATATGAACAAAAATAAGTAAAAAACATTGCGATAAAGAAGAAGAAGAAGAAGAAGAAGAAGAAGAAAATCTTGAGGAATGTATCAACCTTTCCCCCACCCCAGTCCCCTAATGTCAATGCCTGCACGCTCGAATGTTAAACACGTGTTTACATGTATGTGGGTTTAAAATGCACATGCTGATAAAGATCTACCGAAAGATTTCAATGATATTATCCTACCTTACCAATTGTTATGTATCTTAATTGATGTTTCGTGGGGCATTTATTGGTGTCATATCCAACCCAAGTCCTCGGTATATTAACAGCTAGTGTGTGCTGTTTGACGTTGCAAGTTTTCATTCGAAATTATTTTCGTCGGCAGGACTCTATATATTTTTATTTTTATTTATTTACTTTTTTTTTGGCGCGTAACGGCCTAAAACAGCTGCGAAATCTATTACAGTGGAAAACTCCGGGGGTGAAAATATTAAAATAACGTCTTTAGCGTATGTTCAAAGGAATAACTGAGGGTGTTCTTGAAATAAATCAAAACTGTTGGTTGTACGTGGGAGCAGGGAAAACCCACTGGTGAGCATTTTTCACAGTTCCAAACTGAGCTTGTTCTGATCCTACAAAATCGGACAGATTCGAGACTTTGTTATTGGTTTCTAATTTATGTGACCTCATTGGATTACGAAAAGACCCGAAAATGAATGTTTACGTTTACTCATTTTTTAAAAACAAGTGGACTGGAAAGAGCAACAATTTTATTTCTTATCACTTTCACTGATTGGAACTACTTAGTTTATCCCATACGTGACGTACATTTGACAGATGAATTATGTAAATTAATTATCTAGTACGTATCCATGTCGGAATCTTCGTCATACCAACTGATCCTAGCCTGAGAGCAAACTCTCTTGAACATTCTTTTTTCTTACGGATTTACCAGTGGGTAGTTCAGATGTGGGAATAGATTTTGATTCGATGTAGACTTATCAACAACATATCAAGCCACGTAACAAGACTGTCAAATGACTCGCGGACTACGTTGTTAAGAAGGGTAAACCGCCACAGTTGAGCACTGTGTTTATTTTGACGCAAAAGGAGCCTATTTCCAAGGTAGTCGATGATCAGTTTGGTAGATCTCGAGGGTGACAATTTGGACAAGTATTACCGACATATTTACTACAGTTCGGCTCTTTGAACATCTTGACGCAAGAGCGTGGCTTGGTGTGATACCTTGAACATTACCCTGTAAAAGTAAAGCACTGAAACGCGTCTGTTTTGAACAAAATAAATAGACACTTAACGTTAACGCCAGCAGAGCAAACTAACTACGATTGCAACTAGGAGCATGTTGTTTTGTGTGTGTGTGTGTGTTTTTTTTACGGTTGCTATGGTCAACTTGATTTATATGAAATAAAATGAGCTGAGCTAAAATTGAAATTACATAAATAAAATAAACAGATCTGACTAAGGTTATTGTAAATGTTGACTCAATTATACCCGAATGTAGCCATTATAATTTTATCGAAGCGGATCTGAGCTTGTGAAATCGGCAAATATTGTGCGATTTTCGTTGACAGCCTAGATATTTCGAACAGCTCACTCCAAACGAGTTCCCCCGCTAAGACAAAGTAACAACTAATCAATCCCCCTTGGCACGGTTTATTTCATTTGCGGGTTCTTAGCCAATCACATAAATAAATTGCTCAAAATCTTGAAAGGTGGCTGGTTCCACAATAAACGCTACCGACATTCTGACTTGCAGATGTACAGTTTTTTCTTCCAAAAAAAAAATGTGATTTTAATTAAAAGAAAATCAATTGAAGACTAAATCGTCAGAAGGTTTTTAAAAGGATCCTCCTTTCGAGATTTATCTTACTGCGCCTATGAATAGTTCTAAGACTTTATTAGCAACTGACCCAAATATAAATAGACATCACGCTGAAATCAGATTTTCACATGGAGTCATGTCCGACGAATTATTTTCAGTTCAATTTAAGGTAATCCTTTGTGCTTTACAGGTCGTTAATTATGCGATTTTGGTTTTCAGTTTCTCTTCAACAGCTGTCTCTTTTTTTGTTATTTTTGTTTCATTTCTACAGTAGCTGCATGGCTTCTTACTTTTTCCTATTTACAATATGTTAGCGCCAGACTTGAACTGAAAATTGGCTATTTAAGACGAAATAAGTATGTAGAGAAATACCAAATATTTTCGAGCAAATTTTAACGACTGGTCAAAGCGAATTCAATTAATGTTTATCTAACCTTTGTGGGGCTTAAGCTTGCTTGTAAACACTTTGCCTTCAGAGGCGTTGCAAAGAGGGATACGCTTGTTTAAGCTGAGCTGTTGGAAATCAAAACTCAAAACGAAAAAAAAAAAAAAAATACGTGCTGGCGTCCATTTTTCCGCAACATTTTCATAACAAAAGAATGCGATAGGTCTTTGAAAGCGACGCCTGTCATTTCAGAGAAATTTTTCATGCAGCGAAAGTAATTTCCATCAGATATTGTAAATAATTGTTCAGAAATAGGCGTGCTTTGAACACAGTTAAACGAATTTTGTTAATTAAAAATGACTTGTTTAACAACGCCAACGTCACAGGGTTCATTATGAGCCATATTAACACGTGTGCTGATTTACCATAGAAAGTGCTGTAAAAGTTCAATCAATTGCGTACATTTTTAAAAGATATATGGCCACCTTAGCAAATTAATTCTAATGTATGCATCACTTTGAGTCAATAAACGCTGAAAAGCATAAAAAGCGCCAACAGCCGCCGAATCGCTCGGACAAATAGAACTGCCAAGCTGCAACGTCTGCGACGAAGACAGTCCTTTCAGTGCAAACGTTATTGAGATCAATCGCTTATTACAAGATGAAAACCTTTCCTCTGCCCAGAAGATTGTCAGTTTCAACGGTATTTCTTGTTTCAATTATTGTTGCCATAGTCATTGCCAATGAAACACACCAGAAAGACTGTGTTAACTGTGTTGATGCTGCGGACGAGTATACAGTGAAGAAACGCGGCGGTTTTAGAGTATGCTACGCTGGAAAGTGCCCGAGGCGCCGAAGCCGTAAAAGGGGAATGAAGATGGTAAGAGTTAATTCTTCCAGACATACTCGAAAGCGCTGTAGTTTTTGTAACTTTTGGTCAACTGAAAGTATGATTGTTGAAGTGTTGTCTGTTATGTAGGGAACTCAGTGTAAGGTGCCCATAAAGTAACAAAGTGTAATTCGTTTGATTTTGTCGCCAAATGTCACGCATCTTGGACTCACTTAACAATTTACAACTGTAAAAAGAAAAAAAAAATGTTATCTTCAGCTGGTATAGCTTCCAAGTTTTTTGTCCTCAGCACACATTGGGCAAAGCCCAATACGCCAATTCTCCATTTAGACGAAATATAAAGCTAATCACAAAAGCGAAATTTTACGTAATTTGCTGTTTTCGATGAACCGTTGGAATCCAAAGTTTTCTTTTTATTTACACCGTCTTATCAGTTTCTACGCATTTTGTTGACTTAAGAAAACATGTCAGTTGAGGCACATTATTGAAACGCCATCTTGACAAATGAGATAATTATACATGGCGAATGTTGATTTTAGAGGAATTAACTGAAGAATTAACTCAGCAATGTGAACCAGCAAAAGTTTGCTCGCAAAGAACGAGGTACCATTATTTGCGCCGAGGAACTACAAATGACACAATCTTCCATAGAATCCGCTTCGCTTGGCGTTTATTTACCGAAAAGGCGTGTTTTGGTTGCGTTTTATGTACTAAGTGGATAAATTTAGCATCAAGCTTGTTTAATTTAGTTCGGGAGTAAAGACAAGCATCGTGCGTCGGTGAACTGTGACAAAGGTCTGAAAGATTAGTTCATTTCGAGAATGGCTTTAAATGTTTACCAAACTTTGTTTATCTGGTCAAGAATGGAACCACAACGGCAAGAAAAAACGTTGATAAACTTTCGAAATTTGAACATGAATACATTAAATTTGTTTCAGTTGTTTGCTCGGCCCCACTAGGACTTGTGCTATAAACATTGCCGAGGGTTAATAAAGGTTAAAGATATTTTCTTATACTCCTTTTTAATACATTCTTTGAGTGGAAGCCACAGAAAATGCCTTTTTCCTTTGCAAAATGGGAGGTGTTTTAGCCAGCACCCCAGCCGCATGATGTAAATGAACAAGATATAAGAAGGGAAAGTTTTCATAACTGTCTGACGCACAGCACTTTCAAACCAAGGCTTCATTAACGACTACGTCGCGAATTTTTTACCAAAACTGACCTTGTCCATTGGTCAAGACTGATAACCAAACAACATCATCTTCGAAAATTTTAATATGAATTCATCTCTCATTTTCATGTTAATGTAAAGAAGTCTACGGAATTAAAGACGAAATAGGTACGCAAGCGAGAAACCGAACATAAGAAAATTAACCATACACTTGCCCAGCAGATAAAAATTTCAAAAGAAGGGTTTGCCGGCCAGTTGTCAAGACAGAGAGATTTCACGATTGATGAGTTGCTGTTTCTTTAACGTTATGGATTCATCCTTCCATTAAATATATGCAAGACTGGGCTTCATCTTATGCAAATGATTTTGGCTACTTTCTTGTTGATGCGAACAGGTGACAAATAAATATGCAGAGATATAAAAACATATCCTCTTAACTAAAGTTAGGGTAAAAATGTTACAGGTCTTAGGGAGAATTAAAACTCCGAACTACTGAAAGCTAATAACATTGTAGAATGATTGAGTCGTTTCCTGGATTTTGAATGGAATTTCTGGCTCGACTGCTATCTGAGATTTCTTTTGATGAATTGACAAAAGGGCCAAGCTTCTGACTAGCAATTAACAAATCTCTAAAGCTTGAACTTGCAAAAACGATAAACGATCAAGCTGTATTTGAATTAAACAGAAGGCGAAACTGTTCATCGAAGAGCGGACAAAACGCGGTGATCTTTTTAACTACCAACTGACAAACCATATGTGGACGGAATTTTACTGAACTCAAAACTTCAAAAGGGCGTGAACTAAAATCACATGAGACAAATGGTTGTAAATGTTCACTAAAAATTGTAGGAACAGATGTTAAAATTAACACAATCAAATTCATTTTGTTTTTTAATAGAACCTAGCACAGTTTGAAAAGGAGCTGCAAGATTTCGAGTCGACTAATTCAGAGAACTTTGACGTATCCCCGGCGGAAATAAGGACGATAGAAAACGAGAAAAAGTCACCAGCCAATTAAAAGTCAACAAAACCTGTAAAGTCGGTAAGTACGTACAAAAATACTTTTGAATGATGTATACTGTACAAAAGGAACGCTTAATGTGCATTGAGACTTTTAGATATTGAAGAAAACTCGGTTACCTAGTTCCTAGTGATTTGAGTGTTCCTCATCCAACTACATCTCAGTTTTGTCAACGTTGTTTCTTAGTACCGTAGTATCAATTTACAAAAACCCTCGGAGAAATTTTATTTTTATTACTCCTTCAATTTACTCATTTAATTCGATTATCAGCTGTGTCTAGTTAAAAGGAAACCGAGTACCTCAAATTAGCTAAAATGGTCCGATGAACCGTAGATATACAAAAAAATGTCTGTATGTGAGAGATATATAAGCATTTTTTTAAATTTAATTTGCCAAACTGGTTCATTCTTATCTGATTTTTGAAAATTATGTTCCTTTTCCAATTCCTAGCACATTTTATCTGTTAAACAATAATATCAATTTACCCAGATTGAAACTGATTCGCAGTTTAACCCGTCATGACGCGACAAGTCACGTGACTCACTGGTTACGCGGTGACTGAAACTGTGGGCATCTAATAAAACTACTCCCGTCTTTTCAGCATATTTTTGTTGTTGTTGTTTCCTCATAAGGAAATGTGCAGGGTGGATAAGGAAGGAGGAATGTTTTGGCCTTTTTCATGATAACTAACTCTATTTTTGTTATTTATCTTTTCAGCAAATGGAAGCAATGAAGTTCCTCTTAAAGTAAAATGTAAACTAAAGCCATCCATGTTTCTTTCATTATTTTTTTCTATCGATGTGTCTGGCAAACTTACTCGAGCAGAAAGGACTACACAACAGCGGAGAACGACTCCTTTTAGGAGAATTCAATCTACATGAAGCTACTCTAAGTAAAATAAAATTTTCTGTTACCCGCTATCTCAGTGTTACTCTTATGTAAAGTAGCTTTTGTCAGTTACATTGTATACTTACTTCGTTCGATTTAGACAGTATTTTCCTGCATCACATTTTGTTTGTTCGAAATCAAGCCACCTTCTATCAGCTAAAATGTTTGACTGTTGCGTCCGTAAACTACAACCAAGTGGCACTAGGCAACACTTTTGGAAAATAAATGGCACGCAATGCGTGTATAGACGATGACGCCTTAGAATGTCTGAAATATTACCTACCCTGGAAATTTCCAAACAAACAGGTGATAAATGTAAATTAAGTAAATGAGGTCCCTTGAAGTCGGAACAGCCCTGCGCATTTTAAGTTTGGAGGAGAACAGTATGGGAATCAGCAAATCGTTTATTTTATGTTATCCTTTTCAGTTGTGATTCATGCAAGTCAAAACGGCATAAAACACAAACGTCACAAACAACTTGCTTTTTAAGGTTGGACTTTTCCCAGCATATTCAATTCCAGATTCAAGCACGGTTTCCAATCAATTTTATTCAAAAAGGTTCAGGATTCAGTCGGAACAAAAACCTGCGTGGAGGGGATTTCTTGCTGACATTTACATTTACATTTACATTTACATTTACATTTACATTTACATTTACATTTACATTTACATTTACATTTACATTTACATTTACATTTACATTTACATTTACATTTACATTTACATTTACATTTACATTTACGTTTACGTTTACGTTTACGTTTACGTTTACGTTTACGTTTACGTTTACGTTTACGTTTACGTTTACGTTTACGTTTACGTTTACGTTTACGTTTACGTTTACGTTTACGTTTACGTTTACGTTTACGTTTACGTTTACGTTTACGTTTACGTTTACGTTTACGTTTACGTTTACGTTTACGTTTACGTTTACGTTTACGTTTACGTTTACGTTTACGTTTACGTTTACGTTTACGTTTACGTTTACGTTTACGTTTACGTTTACGTTTACGTTTACGTTTACGTTTACGTTTACGTTTACGTTTACGTTTACGTTTACGTTTACGTTTACGTTTACGTTTACGTTTACGTTTACGTTTACGTTTACGTTTACGTTTACGTTTACGTTTACGTTTACGTTTACGTTTACGTTTACGTTTACGTTTACGTTTACGTTTACGTTTACGTTTACGTTTACGTTTACGTTTACGTTTACGTTTACGTTTACGTTTACGTTTACGTTTACGTTTACGTTTACGTTTACGTTTACGTTTACGTTTACGTTTACGTTTACGTTTACGTTTACGTTTACGTTTACGTTTACGTTTACGTTTACGTTTACGTTTACGTTTACGTTTACGTTTACGTTTACGTTTACGTTTACGTTTACGTTTACGTTTACGTTTACGTTTACGTTTACGTTTACGTTTACGTTTACGTTTACGTTTACGTTTACGTTTACGTTTACGTTTACGTTTACGTTTACGTTTACATTTACATTTAGAGGGATACATGACAAAGATTGCCTATCCCGCCAAGGAGTGCTGGTGTAGGTGCACGAGATCAAGCTAATATAATGCAAAGTAATACTGTGCTGTGCATGGTGCTCTTACAAATACATCATCACTATTTAGCTAGCATGCGGTTTTCCGTACAGTAGGCAAGATGTTAAATATAAATTGACTCCAAAAAGTAAATAAGCTAGTGAAAATTATTACGTCGTGAATTTTTTAGCTTTTTGACAAAAATTGCAAAATTTCTGGGTGACAAAATTGCTAATCAAAAAGTATTCAATACATCAGGTTAAAATCCATTGGCGGAGTTAATGTGCTATCTGAGCGTAGATCTTAGAAGGAATTCTTGAGCTTGGCAGATTTACTTTTTACATACAAACACAATTTAAAAGAATTTAATGAAGGATATAATTACACCTCCTTGAAGGAATTCTTCAAGTTGACAGGCAATTTTATTCAAATCACGTTCTTACAAGTAAAGTACACAAATAAGTTTAACACTCATGATTTCCACAAGTTTCTCTTTAAAATGAAATAGGCCGCACATGATGTGAAACACGCGGATCTCTTTCAGTTTATGAATTTCTCTTGATCTTGTGGTGTCAACACTAATTTTTAAACAAATCATTAGTAATTATTGACCAGTACTGGCTCGCAAGTCCTCAAATTAAGAAGAAAGAAAGAAATTGCGAAGAAATTGTCTGTCTTGCAAGACGACGAGGAAGTCTAGTTAGTTAGTTTCTTGAAATTCCGTAAAATCAGTTACAAAATTGTCATCAAAACATTTGCCCTATTTTTCTTAGATTTTTCGCTGGAAATTAGAAAAAAAATGCACTGCGTTTCCCCTGAAAACTTTTTAAACAAACATGTCAAGGGGTTACCCCCTTTAATTTTTCCCGCCAAAAAAAAGATCAACATATACCATCTTGCAAACAAACTAACGAAAAATTTGATTTGATTCCAAACTTGCGAGTTTTTTGCCAAAAGCCTAAGATTTTTGAATCCAGTAAATACTTGCTTCTGTCTAAGGCCTAGGGCAAACGTCGAATCCAAGTCGAGTCGAATAAATTAAAAATAGGTGCGACAAAGAGTCGACTTAATTCCAGCGTGATAACAAACGTCGAACCTGCATCGATTCTATTTTACAAACACGGGAATAAGCACGTGTCCCTGTGCTATTCACTTGATGCGCGACTAGTTACTGCTAGGACTTGCTAGCGAAATGCCGATATTCTTCTCTTGAGAAAACGGTAGACCCGGCGCGGCTCTCTTTAGGTCCCTGTCACAAGCCTCGCAGAATGCAACGCTTTTATAAAAGCGTTACCGGCTGTATATCCCTCAACGTCCTCGTTTTCTCGCATTTATTGCAAGTAGGCAATGCGCATCTATGTTTAGTGTTAATGAAACAGGAACAACACACTTCCATCACGCTGTGCGATGTCAGCAATGACTTTCGGCATTCTTTTTCGGCATTCTCGTCCCCAGAGGCCGCGCTCCTTTTGGTCAGCACCAAAAGGGGCGCGGCCTCTAGAGGCGAGAATGCATTCCCAGTCGCGAAATTGTCTTTGTACAGCGCATGCTCGTCAGGGGTGGCGGGGAAATAGCGTTTGGCAGATGGAGGAGTATGTATTTTTGTGACGTTTACCCAGTCCATCACATTTGAATCAATTATTTTGTATTTTGCATGATTTATGAATTGAATTCAGCGCGTGTTTAGAGCGGCGTTTGCTGAAACACAGAACCACTGTCGCATTATCCGACTTGGCAAGTCGAACCTATGTCAGAGTCGAAAAAAATTAATTTGAGTCGAATTTAATTGCAGCGAACGTCGCACCATTCATGCACCTATTTCAAAATTAATAGATTCGACGAATTAAATTCGACTAAGATTCGACGTTTGCCCTAGGCCTAAGATGGTAATATTACATGATGATAGCTTGTTTAATAGTCAGCTATAAAGCGACAGGCGGTTAGAAATCTATTTACAAAAATGAGAAGAACAAGTTAAAATTTCTGCAGCTGCATCATGTCTGCACAATATTGAGAGGGTGAAAACATTTTTAAATCGAAATATTTAAAAAAAAATTATGCACGTATAACTGCGTTACTTGAGCCCCAACTATTTAAAATCTGTTAACTATGTATAGCGATTCCAAAATATCACCACCCTCCCAATGTTGCCTTAAAACATTGCAGTTTTTGGACATTTTAACTTACTTGTCTTATTTCTGCAAATAGCTTTCTATCTGCCCTTCTTTTACGGCATAGCTATTTAACGTAATATCATCATGCAATATATTTCAAGAAGATAACAAAGGCAGGCCCTGAACCCAAACGAACCCGCACGAAATAACGAAAAAATAAAAAAAAAATTAAAAAAATCCCGAAAACTTCAATCTAGTCCTTTAGAACTTCCGTCACTTTTAGCCGAGATGTATAAGCAACACAGTCGGATTATTGGCCAATTTAAGGTGGCTCAAAATAGTTTTCTGATTTTTTGAGCCTTATAGAACCTAGGTGCGATTTTTCAGGCTTGGAACTGTACTGTTTTGAATGGCTGTGCTATTTTTGAAGGTGGCCAAACACAGTTTTGATACCTGTTTTTCATTCTCCTTTTTCTCTAAGACCGTTAATCCTTTGGTCTCCAAAAATGGCAACACGCATGTTAACAACGCAAACTTCGGATTTTGATAGCTAAGCTGACGTATGTTTCTTTGCCATGGCAACATGAATAAATATAAGCAGGCCTTTAAAATCGGTTTTGTTTGTTTGCAGACAATCTAGTCGTTAGATTTTCTTTTTCATTTGCATGCAACAAGATTGTAACAATGCTCACAAGTTAACACTATTTTAATAATAGTTTAACAGAGAGATCTTTAATTATCCCCTGTAGAAGGTTAACTGGAATATCTAGAATTGCCTCTGTTAAATTTCAATTTTTGTTTTCAATATTCCAGTTATTACCTGTTTTCTAAAGTATTTTCGTGCCAAATGAACGAGTGGTTCTCAAGAAATAGACGTATTTCCAAGAAAGCTATTGCGCATTCAATCGCAATTTTTTGCCTTACTACGCATACGCTGCATTTAACTGGTTTCTTTCGGTAAAAAAGAAAAATATGAGAATTGCTGGAATCCTTGCATCATTACCTTTTCTAACATACATTTTTAATAAAAGAGTAAAGCCATAATTACACTGTGTTCAATTGTGAAGAAAAAAAGGACAGATGGCGAGGGCATTGACCAAATAAAATGATCGCTGTATCGACGCCATGTTTGCTTTGTGTAATCTTTGTGCGCGCACTGAATCGCTTGCTCTGCAGAAGCATATTGGTTCGAGAAATCGGAAGGTTTGTAAAATGGATTGTAAATTTCCTGAACTTCTAATGAAAGCAAAAATTTGCCTCGCACAATCGAGCATTTGACCAACGCTCCGTTGATTTTGAGCGTCTTTCTGTTGTGTATTGAAGGCAGATTATACAATGTATATGAACACACAATTTTAATTAAAAGTACCCTGCGTTGAAATTGTTTGTAAATTGTGTATTTACGGACAAATCGTACCAAGATCGAGTGAACTCTTATGACGAAAGATGTTATGAAAGTATCAATAACAAAACCCTCTTTTTCACGGGCATTCCGCGAGGTACATAATTTCAAACGCAACACCCTTAAAGCTCATGTACATTTGCCAATTGTTCAAATTTAGAGTCAGGTTGCTTAGATGTTCTAGCATATTACGTCTTTTAATAAGCGTTTAAAAGATGTTGGTCTGCCTTTAAGGGATAAAAATGTAACCAGAACCAAAGATTGAGCAAAAAAAGTGTAACTGACGAAATCTAGAAATCTATTTACATTAAATTGGGATATATAATGTTTATAGGCATAAAATATTTCTTCTCTCTAGCAACGAAAAATATGTGTATAGTTCTTGTCATCAGAATATGTTGGGTTAGAATTTTATAGTGCGTGGGCAATAATAGAAATTAGTATTGATTTTATGTCATTGAGACTTACTTGAAATGATCTTACGCAAGTGTCCGCTGCTGAATGATTGTCATTGAAAAAAAAATCGGCAATTCGGCCTATATATAAAACTCAGCTAATAAATATATACACCTAGGACATGTTGGTAACAAGATAAAAGACGAGGCAATGGTGTAATACTTAAATATTATTTTTCTTCTCAACGCCAATAAAAACCACTTCTAGATCTTCTCTGTCACTTAACTTTTTAATTTCAATGAACTTTTAATTTCTTCCAACTCTTTGATTCTTTTCTGCAAATTACGAATAACTACATGTACAACCATCAAATATATGAAAAACACAGGGTAAACTGGCTAATAATGAGAAGTGCGTAATAGTTTGGTACGTATTTATTTAAATATAAGAGAGTATTTATGATTTCCTTAAGTGATTTTGAAACGAAACACAAATGTTCCATTTTAATTAAATTTCCTTTCCTATTCTTTTGCAAATTCGAAAGAGCGGCGTTTTATCAATAAAACACAAAATTTAGAGGGTAATTTTTCTCTGTCATTTCGTCAGCCTTAAATTAGGCAAAATGCCGCCAAACTTTTAACAATTCAGCTTAACCCTTTGCCTATAATTTTTCCGTCTTCAAATTTGTTTTGGTTTACTGAACTGTTATTTGGCGTTTGCGAGTCTCTTCGTTATAACGTCTTTTATGTGAGACTGACCCTTTGTTTCTCGTTCTCTTGAAGACCGGTATAAATAACAAAAGGACAACTTGCCAGGATTTAAAGGAGAAAATACATGTCGTATTGGAAATCTCAAAGGTGTATAAGCCTCACACCTAATGTAACCACTCTCAAGTTAAGACAGATGTTAGTGAAAATTGCAATACCTAGATTAACAAAGTTGACAAAAAATAAAGTACTTATATGCCTTAATATGTTTACAGAAGTGCCTAAATGCGAAAGAATATGAGAGGCAAAGGCGAGTTTCGTGTACCAATCCTTTCACCCTTTGATTCGTGATCGAAATAAGTTATAAGGTTCTTAAAATTTTGAAACTGCGGTTTGCTAAATTAAATGATGCTCATTTTCCGCATTCGAGTACTTAACACTTCGGAGGCGCGATAAACCACTGCGAACAGGTGGAATATTTCTGACCTCACCGGTATCGTTCCCACTGCAATAAAGAACTGGACGCTCTTTTCCTCCAAACGAGCCAACTCACGCTGATTTTTGCCCAATTAAAAGGCAGTTAAGATACCGATTGTTGATTAATGTTCCTGTTCAGAGAATATAAACATTCATATTGATTTTAAAATATAAAATCCTTGCCGTTTACGAGCCTATTCTGACCAAAGTCGCTCAAGCTTGCGCTAGCTAGTCATTTAGAATTATGCGCCTGACAGTTTTGTGCGTTCTATGTGTATTAATTTGGACAATGAACGGTAGCTCCTTACACACAGAAGAGTTCTCTTCGAGTGCCGACGAAAACATCGAAATAAAAAGAAAAAAAGATCGACCGCCTTGCTGGTTTGGAAGATGTAAAAGAAGGCGTAGTACAACGAGGCCTAAAAGAAAACAAGTCCAGGTAACAGTTTTGTCCATTTAGGTAATCGTCTCGTTGTATTTTACATGAGTTCTGATATGGCATAATATACGCTTTTTATCAATATATTATTTTTAAAAATGCTGCAATAAACTACAAGTCAAGCAGAAGCACGAGATAATTAAGAGATACATCAAATAAATACCATTCATGGTTAAAAAAGCTTTTGTTTGTTTCAGGAAGGATATAAAATCAATAAATCAATAAAAAGAAAATAGATAAATACTCTACAGGGAAATTCCGATTTCTCAAGCCTCTGGGGAAAACTAGAATTAATTCGAGAAATCGGAAATTCGAGATATTGGGGATAAAATAAGTGGTTCGAGTTATCCGGAGATCGAAGAAATCGAGGGATTGGAAATCGGAAATCTACGTTCAAAATAAGGCATAATAAAAAAAGCGATGATATAAACTTGTTAAGTTTTGACACTCAGAGAACGGGAAAGCGCTTTCTGTTTATTGCGCTAAGTTCAAAGAAGTTTGCTATACATGTATATTGGTAAAAAATTGCATTGCTCAGTTAAGACATTTGAGAAGATAGCCTTCAATCACGGGGTAACCTACAAGTTAACTACGAACGTGATTACCTTCAAGCGTTCAAATGTCATAAAGCCTACAAATGAGCTATCTATTTTGACATGGCTGTGAAACTGTTCTTGTTATTGCGGGAAACGGATCTGTTAAATTAAGCCACATAGATAAGCCATAAGTCATTCAGCACGATAAACAAAGCGGCCGGAAACCATATATAAACACCGCCATCATAAAAGGAA
This sequence comes from Orbicella franksi, assembly GCF_964199315.1. Taxonomy (NCBI): domain Eukaryota; kingdom Metazoa; phylum Cnidaria; class Anthozoa; order Scleractinia; family Merulinidae; genus Orbicella; species Orbicella franksi. The sequence goes on from NC_138147.1 coordinate 10,217,499, forward strand.
CCGCAAACGAGAAAATTTCCTTTAACGCATTAGTTTGTCAAGGCCGCACGGCTGTCGTTATTTTTTTTTTTCCGACAACAGAAAAGGCACAAGAGACCAGCAGAATTGTAGATTTTATTAATTTATACAAACTTCGTTATTGTTCCAAAAAAAATCGTTCTTTGAAAAGCACGAGAACGCCCACAGCATGACCATAAGCACGTGCATTGTGTAGGCATGCGCAGGATGGATACTTGCCTCGACACAGTAAAACAAGATGGCGGGCTTTCGCTAAAGGTTATTCCTATGTTTACAGCGGAAGACCTTAATTAATAATAACCCGAACCAGATTACACACTTACTTATTTTTACATGAAGATTATTCATTACTTAATTTTTTATATTTAAAATCAGAAAAAGAATTTTTTTTCTATCGGACACCGGGAGCGGAATCCGGTAATTCGTCTCAGAATACATCGAATTACCCATTTCGCCATCGGAGCGCGCTGGCTACCAAGAAGCCACATTTTTTAACTATACACATACTGCACGCAAAAATATAACTATATGACGTGTCGTGTATTATTTTTGTTCTCTTTTAAAACAATCGTAATTCACCAATAAATGTTGACAGAGAAACGTTTGCTAATCTTCCACAGGCTTATAATCAACAAGATCAAGCAGTATCATTTGACTATGAAGACAGCGAAGAAGACCTGTGACGTTAACACCTGTTATGTTGATAAGCTGTGGAGGAATGAATGCATGAAATAAAGATTGTAAAAATCACATTTTGTCCCGATTTTCAATAGCGGGGTTAACCACATGCAATAAGGAACTTATTTGTCAGTTCGCATTAGCAGTTCAGTTTTCAGGGTACGATTTTCTAAGACAAGTGTTTTTTGTATAAATATGTTTGGATTAATAAGAATGGTGTTAATGAAGCCTTCTTCTAAGCAGACGATCTAAACATTTCTAGAGGACTAATCTGGAACTCGCTTTGCTTTAACAAGAGGTATCGGAACTCTTGTCCTTGGACTTGCTTTAATCTTCCGTCTTCTTTTACAACTTCGCTTCTCTCTACGTCTACTTTCTCTACTATTACTCTCCTTAATATTACTTAACGGTGTGCTTGCTTTTATGCTAACTCAAGCTACGACCGGGACTCAAGCCAAGGTTAATGATCCTCTTTCGAGGCTTGGTCTGAGCTTCCACTAACGATACTACATTTAGGAAATAACACACTGGCTGTGGGTAAAATTTGGGTGGCAGGGAAGGACGACTGGGGAGTAGGGGCCTAGGAAGGGGGCCCTCCTGGGGGAGTACAGATCGGGTGGTACCGGGGGTAGCCACCCTGGAATAAAAGTTCCAGACCTGCCTCCAGGGACGAGGCCCATATCCCACAGCCCCGGGGGACTGAGGGAACCAGGAAGGGGAGCCCCTCCTGGGGGAGTACAGATCAGGTGGTACCGGGGGTAGCCACCTTGGAATAGGTAATTTCTCCGGACCTGTCTCCAGTGGGCTAGAGCCTTACTGTGGGGTAAAGTGCAGCTAATGGGTGCACTTCCCTGCCACGAATTGCGGAACTTGTTTAACTGAGGGACGCAATTCCCCCACAGTAAGATAAAGTGGGGGCAGGACTCTTGAGCAAAGGTCTGATGCCATGTTCATAAAATAAGATTACTTACAAGGTAAAGATAAGGAATGAGAGCTTCTGTGGCTTACTAACAGTTTAGGTACAGTTAAAATAGTAGATTGTGGAGTTTGGATATATCGTTCGTAGCAGTCTGAGCTCCACCGTCCTAGGACTTTAATTAGCCATGCAGGGACGCCTGCTGCGGCTGCAGATGTGGCGGCCCCGATGCGGAAGCTGTGGGCGTAGAAGTTGTTGGACGGGAAGCCGCATTGCTGTAGAATAAACCGGAGCTCCTTGGTGAGGCATGAGCGGGTTGGCCATGAGCCAGATTGAGAGAACGTAAATAAAGGACGGCTTGCTGGAGGCTGGGCTTGGAGGATGTAGCCTTTCATCGCCATCACAGAACAGATGGGTGAGGTGGACTTTGCTATGGTGAGGGTGCATCCTTGGCGGAAGGGGTCGGTTTTGGATTGTTTTATCCTAACCCGCATAAGGGAAGGGGATTGCAAATCGGGGTGGAAGGTTATATCTTGGGAAGTGAGATGAACCTCAGGGTTGAAGGGGCCATTACAGGTGAACTCACTAGTACGTAAAAAGGCGGAGAATGCTAGGGTGAAGGCTGCCCAAAGCATAATATGGTCTAAATTAGTACTCAGTGCAGGGCGGAGATAGTTGTGGATTGCAGTGAGGATTTGGGTAGTGATCGGGAAGCGATCGCGTCTTGTTAAGGGGGCTAGGCGTTTTATACCTGTCAGGACTTTTTGAAGACGATGCATTTTGTTGATATGGAGGGGTAAGTTGCACTCACGATGGAGGTCTTGAACAGCAACCAAATAGAGTTTGACTGTGTCATATGAAACGGTTTTGGCTAAGTGAGAGGCAAAATAAATGAGAGTCATTTCTGATGCTGGCAATAGGGGGTTAGAGGGGCCCACCAATCCATGCATGAGGTTGAAGGTTAAGAAATGTTTTTGACCTGCCTGGTAGGTTCGCCTTGTGGAGGGGGCGAGAGAGGCATGGAAGTATTGCTGTACAGAGGCTGTCAGATGAGCATCGCTGATGAAGGGATGACGCAGGGAGTGAGAGAGGCTGTGGGAGCCAGGGCTCCGAAACGATCCATCTGAAAACGGGAAAGGGAGTCAGCAATAGCATTATCCAGCCCAGGTATGTGGGTAGCGCTAATAGTAAAGTTATTACTGAGGGTAAGGAGGGTGATGCTGCGGACAAGGTCCATTATCCGGGGAGACTTGCAGTGTTTGGAGTTGAGGATGGCTACCACTGACTGATTGCCGTACCACATTAGGATACGCTTCCCCGACCAGGTGGGGCCCCACAGGACACATGCCAGGTAAATGGGGAATAACTCCTGCCATTCGATACTGATGCCCCGGTTTTTGTTGAGGGTGTGTTCTGGTAGCCAGTGACCCTGGAACCATAGCCCGTCTAGGAACCCTCTATAGCCTATGGACCCAGAGGCATCTGTGAAAAGTTGGAGGTCGGGGGTTTTGGAGACATGGGAATCAAGAAAAATGCTTACCCCATTCCAGTGTTCTAGGAAATCAACCCACATCTTGATGTCCTTACGGAAACCAGCATTGAGTTTGATGTGCCAGTGGGGGGGATGGGTACCCATAGTAAGGTGGATGATACGTTGGAGGAAGGGAGGACCTGGGGCAATCACCCGGCATGCGAATTGGGGAGTGCCTATTAGGGATTGAAGTTCTCGGAGGGTTGCTGATTTTTTAAGGGACCACTGATGGAGGGCCTGTTTGGCACAAGCGAGCTTGTCTTGTGGGAGGCGGGCCTCCATCGTATGGGAGTCTAGGAGGATACCCATGAATTCCAGGGAGGTAGAGGGAGGAAAGGTTTTGCCAGGGGCAATGGGGATGTCTAGCTCAGTGAACAGGTGGAGGATATTGCAGAGAGCTGTTGCACAGTGGGTCCGGGATGGGGCTGCTGCGATAAAAAGTCATCGAGAATGTGAATAACCTTGGGAATGTGGAGCTTGTATTGAATGATCCACTCGAGGGCCAAGGAGAACTGGTCGAAGAGAAAGGGAGCACTACGCAGACCGAAGGGAAGGACCATATCAAAGAAATACAGGCCTTGCCACTTCATCTCTAGCAGTTGCCAATCAGAGGGGTGGATTGGGATGTTCCGGAAGGCGGCTTTAATGTCCAGTTTGGACATAAAGCAGTTCTGACCAAGATCTTGGAGAATGGCGATTACGTTATCTACTTTAATGTACTGGAGAGAATAGTCTTCGGGGGGGGGGGGAGGGGATGTGGGCATTGACGCTAGTGAGGCGGTGTTCTGGGTAGGAGAGGTGGAATATTGTCCGCCATTCTGAGGAATGTTTTTTAGGAATAGCCCCAATCGGGTAAACTTGAAGATTAGGAAAGGAGGGGAAAAGAAAGGGCCCCGCAGTGTGGCCAAGTGAGACTTCTTTTAACATGTTGCTGTCGATAACAGAAGGGTTTTCCTTAGCAGAGGGCAAATTGGGGAATTCTTGCGGAGCCCGAGGGCCAGTATGACCGATTTTAAAACCTTCGGAAAGGCCAGAGAGGAGGTGATGCACAAAGGGTTGATGAGGGTGATCCTGGAGATAGGACGCCAGTCTGGGGATATTAATGGGGGTGGGGGGTGAGAGATGAGCTAGGTATTCAGGAGTGGCTGCGGGAGGAATTGCTAGAGCCTGTAGATGATTTAAGGAGGTCCTCTTTGATGCGGGAGAGTTTGGAGTGGTCCTGGCCTGAGTGGGTGGCACTACATCCTGGCTGGTTGCATCTGTGCTTGTAGGGGCATGGGGAGCGGGCACAGGGACGACCGTTGTTGAAATTGTAGCAGAGGTCTGACCGGGTCAGGGAGTCCCTGGACCTAGGGGGAGACAGGGGGCAGGAGTCAGCATGGTGATCAGAGCTACTACAGGTTCGGCAGCCAGAGTTGGGGAGGCCTGTAAATGTGTCTAGATATAATTGGACGTCCCGTTCCCCCCAGTTGAGGGAGAGGTTGTGGGAGGCACGACGCCGAAACTCAACGTCGTAGACGTACCATGCCATCCCGGGAAATTTCCTCGCTGCGTCCCTGATTAACTGCTGGTGGGCAATTAACGCGGCGGCGCGGGAGGGATAAATGGAAACCAGGACCGAGGAGAAAATGGCAAAGGCATCCAGCCATTTTTCAATGGAGGTGATTTTGGGACGTTTGGAGGTGGCAAGGAGGGGAATAGTCACCCCTTGAGCCCCAACTTGAAGGTGGAGCTGGGAGTTCCGAGCCTCTTCAAGGAGGGAAGAGATGGGGAGGAGGGTTGCAAAGTCCACATACTCACCGTTCGTGATGACAGTCGTCGTGGTCTTCGTCAAGTGGCTAGCCAGCGCGGGTTGGCGAAAGTCCGGATGGAGAGCGACGACGGTGGCTGGATCCGCTGGGTTGAAGGCAGGGGAGGCGGGCAGCGGTGTAGCGACGCTCTGGTGTTGTTGGCCGCCATCAGATGGGTTGAAGGCATGAAAGGCTGGCGGTAGTGTAGTAAGGCTCTGTTGTTGTGGTTGGCCGCCATCTTGGGAGGGACTTGGCATAAGAGGACTGGGGACCGTTAAATGAGATCCCGCGTGGGGAGTGGGAACTAGCCGGTTGTGTTGTTGGCCGCCATCTTTCCGTGCGGCTAGTTTTTCGTCGATTAATGAGGAGATGATCTGCGCTAGCTCTTCTTGTGGTAGAGTGTTGGTAGAGGAAGTGTCAGTGACGGTAACCACACCAGACGGAGAGTTGTTGAGGTGGGTTTCAAGGCGTGTGACGAGTTGTTGACGAGTGCCCGTCTGAACAAGATTATGTTGGGCCAGCAGGAGGCGAAGGGCTTCGGTGGCCATTGATCGGTAGTTGGTCTGTTCGTTGTTTTGGGGATTTGCAGCAAGACCTTGGCGGGTCCGAGAGAGTTTTCGAGAATTACGTCGTCCACGGTTGGGCATGGTCACAGGATCGTGGGAGAATGTTTCAACCGGAGCTTCGTACAGCACGCCGACCAGAAAATTAGTGGCCGCAGAAGAAAAATCAGTGGCGAAGGATCGGCACAAACGAGAAGACTGAATACAACGAGGAGCGTGTGCTTGACTAGAGGTCAGGGCATGAGGTGGACATGTGAGAGACATGATTGGAACCATTGATACACTGTCTTTTACAGATGTAGATAACAGTGGCTTTACTTAGGAAATGAAAGGTTTGTTGTGATATCCAAAGGGGGTGATTGTTTTCAACTGGGAATCCCTGATGAACTTTGAGATCAGGAATTGGTGGCATGTTACCTATGTTACTGGGATTTACTTATGAGCATGACACGAGGTTCATAGTGTTACATGTCTCTGAAATAAAGCGTTGCAATGCAGAATGTGTGTGCCTGACTTTGAGACATTGTCTCTCAGGTCTCATTAACATCAGTTTATGGATGCCATAAACTTACACGAAAATCAAGTGTTACAAACAAAGAACTAGGATGTAAAACCTAAACGAACGCAGCTGACTTGATAAGCCGAGAAGAGATTGGCCAATTGAAAACTAAAAAATAGAACAATCTTAAGCAACAATTAACGCGAGAGCTATCTAGGGGAGGTAGAAGTCAAGGTCCAAAGAGCGACACAACCATGTACACATGTGAACGTCCGAGCACAAAGTTCTAGAATGCAATGTTTCCAAGTAAAAGGGAAGAGAACTGAATGTTCTACACATGTAAGTTACCCTTGACTTGTCAAAACTAAATTTTCTCAAAAATATGCTTTCTAAATATTTTGCTCCACAACAAACTGAATTCAAAGGAATGCCCACTCTCAGTGTTATTTTTCTTTGTGTACTCTTTTATCAAAAATGTGTTTTCTAAATATTTTTCTCCACAACAAATTCAAAGGAGTGCCCACTCTGTTATTTTCCTATGTGTACTCTTTTAACATTTTTCTCTTTCATCGCTCGGAGTGATATTTAGCCCTTAAGAGTCGTAAAGTCAGTGTGTAGCTTACTTGGTGCAAAGAAAAGCGCTTTTCATTGACACCGTTTTCATAAATTCATTCATCTAAATAATGCGATAAATCATATAACCACAGATCTGAGTGACCAGTTCTTTAACAAAACTCGATATAACCTCCAGATACATTCCTTGAGCTCGCGGTACCCACCTTTTCCAAAAAGGTTGATTTTCCCTTATAAACACATTTGCCTCATGGTGTTAGACATCGAAATTTTATGGCAATTTGAGTGGGATTTTAAAAAGAAAATTTAAATAAAGAAGTGTTTTAATTCATAGATCTTACTTGGTACTTCGCTTAACTACTTGAAATTAAATATGTTTAGTCCGCCGAGACTTAAACTATATGTACCTCGTGACTTGATAAAATCCGATTTCGAGCTGCTGATTCAGTCTCTCTTTTTTTGTTAATAAACCATTTGATGGCTGCCAATGACGGATTAGAACCACGTTGAGTTAATGCAGAGTATCAGGTACAACGAAAAGAAAATTCGAATCAAAGGTCGGGCGGGTTGTACCACAGCAATATTCATGGTAGGTGAAATGACAGCTAGCAGGTTACCAGCAGGTTGTTCATGAACTTTAAAGGTTTCGAAGTTGAGTAATTTCCTCTTTTAGTTTGCATTGGTCCACGCCCTCCTTTGTAAGCACTCAAAATAATACAGCAAAAAAAGGGTTGGAAAAAAACAACAACAACAACAACAAATAAAAAATAAACTATTCTCTCTTTTTGCTCGATAGAAAGGTGGTCACTTAAAGTGAAAACGATTAAGAAAAGCGTTGTCCGAAAGGGCAATATTTACCTCTTAACCTAGTCAACGCTGTTGTGAGATGAGGAACATAGTTTCTGTGATAATCCTTTCTGATCCTTAGTTTTTA
>NC_138147.1:10227500-10255000 GCF_964199315.1 Orbicella franksi
ATCATTATACTTATATAATGAATATCTCTTGTTAAGTTCAACTTTATATCTCACGATCGAGTGAGCACAGCGAACTCGAGAGATATAGAGCTGAACACTCGAAGAGATATTCCATATCTAAGCGCGCCCCGGTACTGGAAATCACTAAAGATAAGTAAACTAACTGATGAAAACCTTTGGTTTGTTCGTCTAGTGAGTGTGCATTAAACGTTAATTGTCAAGGTGCACGTCTATCCCTTCTAGCAGGTGGAGTCACTTTCATTTCGATGGAATTTGTCTACTTCGAAACCGCTCTCATTGTGCCAGAGCAAATGACAAATTTTGTTGAATTTCAAATAACGGTCCTGTAAGTTTAACTTACGGGAATAAATGTCATCCAGGCTTCTTTTTTTTTTTTTTTTTTTTTTTTTTTTTTTCACCATTTTACCATAGAGTTTGTGGGATTTATTCCCCAGAGCCTCGTGCTGAGGTCTTTGTGTTAGGCTAAATTTTAATATATCGAATTTGGACTAGCGCAATCACATCACAGAATTGTACCCAACAAAACAGTTAAACACCACCTTGGTTTGACTTGGGAGTCGGAAGTGGAGCTGGAGGTCGAGACAGGGAACAGCGCTGGGAATTGTGGATTGTGGATTGTGGATTGTGGATTTTTCATTTTTATTTTTATTTATTTATTTATTTATTTATTTATTTATTTATTTTGCAAGATGGACTTTGCCTGTTTCCACCGCATTTTACAGGTCCAACAAGCTCAGCAACTAACTCATTCATTTTATTTTTATTTTATCAGCTTTGCCTTTATGATACCAAAAAAAAAAAAAAAAAAGAAACATTACAATCAATATGTGGAGGTTTGGCAGGGACATCGCAACAGCTAAGTAGCCAATCACTGCGGGCCCGTTCACTATGTTTGTTTATGTTAATTACAAAAGAGAAGCATTAAGTTTTATTAAGTATTTATTAAAATCACTGACCATTTCCCTCTTTCTTATTGCAGCGGAGAAAGATGATATTTTCTCAGCGAAAAAAAAATTCTTTCCGACAGAGAAGAAGAAATTCGGCCGACATGGTTATAGTAATGATAGGTTGCTAAACATTTACCCCACTGAAAATTCCGGAAATCTCGGTCGGAACGTAAATGGTAAGATCACTGCAGAGCAATAGAAACTCTTTGTCCTCGAACAACTAAATCTTTAGTACATGTAGTGTTATCCTTGCCCTCCACTGTTATGACTATTATAGGGAGTTCTTTTGGATATCTTGGTAATGTGTCTGCAAGTTCCTGGATATCTTGTGGGAAATTAATGCAATGAACTTTATAGGCTCTTTGTCCACCTGGCTTTGTGTAAACACTGATAACTGGAAAAGCGCGAGCAATTAACATCTCTCTCTATTTGGATTACACCTTGTAATATTCTTTTGGAACTTGAGCTGGTACCATGCTGTTTTGAACCGAAAACTTTATAATACCGTTTTTATATCTTACAAATCTTGGACAAACGTAGTCTACTTCTTTTTTGTTTTTTTTATTGACAATGGCCATGCCTCATGGCAAACTCGGTAATGCCAGATTTTGAAAATCATGGACTCGTGAAACCTCTTTATATTAATTGCTGCCCACTCCTGATGGTGAAATTGTCCATACGTTTAATTTTAGCACCCAATAGAGAAAGATACTTATCTTCACTTGCTACAGAACAATGTTTTGTTCTTTTTTCAATGAACTCTGCTACTGCTTCACATGTAGCTTGATTGTTAACGATTTCCATTTTACATACAGGGTCGTTTAAGTCACTTTTCTTTCTTTTTCTATATTCCTTCATGTACTCTTTGTTCTTGATACTTTTTCTCAGTTTATCTGCTTCATTTGTAGTCAATTTTTTTTATTATTATACTGCCCCCTGCACTGATTTTCATGAGATCTCTTCTTTAGTTTACCTATGTCCTTTGTAACATCTGAGTTTTTGTTTCCGTATTCCTTCAGGTATTTTTGTTGTGTATCAAACTTAAGTCTCTTGTCAGTTTCCTTTATTTCTGATCGTGTCCTTTTTCTCTTCTTAAACGTATCATCTTGTTTACTTTTTCCTCAATTTGATATGGAGACGAGTTGTATTTGCCTGATTTAAAAAACATGTAAGGCACCTGAGATTGTGTTCCACCCTGCATGGTTTCATAGCATTTGTCTGGTGAAAAAACTACTTGACTTGGGTTATTTGTCTGTAAATCAGTTTCATTTGTGGATGAAGACTTTTCAAATACAGTAAAAAACCAACCATTAGGATAATTATTCAAAAGATCCTGAATTGAAGTGAAACTTCTGACTAACACACGCAAATCATCAGTATATATCCATTCAGTGTGATTATTTGTAGCTACTGTTAAATGATGACTTGCACAGCGTACCATGCCTTTCAGTTCATAACTTTGACCTAATACATCCATGATGTGAAGAAAGTATACTTGATTGATACAAGTTGAAGCAAGCTCTATAGGTAAAAATTCTGGAAGGATAACAAAATGTTGCAGCACTATAACATCCCCACAATGGTGTTGACACAAACCACAGAATAGTGCTTTGCTACTTGGAAGTATTGCCTCAGAAACATAATTCTCAAATAAGCTGTTACCCCAGTTTTGGCATGCCAAGTAATATAAATAACAAATATACTTGTATTTTTTTTTTTATGATTTCATTGTTGAACAATGAGCAAACGGACTGATTTCTCTCTTTTACCAAAACAAGGGATTGCAATTCCTGGGTCATAACTCCAACTGTGCTTAATTTTAATATGTCGCTAAATACAGTATATGCAGACATTGTAGCAAATGAGTTACAATGCTGTCTCAAATAAGCCCAAAAAGGTTCTCGAATAAGGGCCATATCTGTCTCCACATTACAACTTTGTAAATGCACACATGCTTCAAATAAGGTTTGAAAACACTCATTACGCTCAACATGTTGCAACGAATCTCTAAAAATAGCAAAAGTGAGTTCAAGAAAGGAGTCAACTGCACAATAAAACCTGCCTGAGTGAGTTAGGAGGGGGGCATTGGTGTAAATTAGAAACGGAAAAACCGAAGAAAAAACCATCCAAAACCGCAAAACCGCAACGTATTGTCTGTCAACGCTGCTCGATCGAACTTTCAGTTCGAATATGGGGAACACGCTCGTTTAATTCTGTGGGAAACACGTTCGATTAAACACGTTTGATTTTGTGTCTTGAACACTAGCCGAGATTTGCTCTAATTCCGACAGTTTTCCTCAATATTGTCCCTCGGTTTTTTTCAATATTTGTTATAAATATACAGTTCTTAAAGAAACGCTGCCCGATTTGAACTTCCAGTAACTTTCAGGGACACACTGGTTCGATTGATGAACACGCTCATTCAATGATTCTGTGGCGAACACGCTGGTTCGATTTCGTGTCTCGAACACTGGATTTGCTCTAGTTCCAACAGTTTTCCTCAATATTCGAATTAGATGAAGAGTTTTGTAAAGGCACGCTGGCCGATTGAACTTCAGTTTAATAAGGACAAAGCTTGAGGGAACACGCTAGTTCGATTGATGAACACGCTGGTTCAAGTCAGTAGCGAACACGCTGGTTCTATTGGTCTCTCAACCACTGTATAACACGCTAGTTCTATTGGTCTCTCGATCACTGTATAGTCTGAGAAATTGTTCACAGTTCAATAAGGACAACAGCAAAGAAAACACACACCTTCTACTACGACAGACGCTTCCACATCAAACACGAACCGCCCGAACGTGTCTAGGTGTACCGCCTCCTGATTGGCTAAAAACTATAATCTAACACGTCTTTTCATTTACGCGAATAGTTCCGTCCTTCCAATAGCTGGTCGGGTTTTCGCATGACGTCACTAAAATTCGAACTACAAAACTATTGATCTTCCTGAGATTTCACTTAAATGATGTATAAGAGCAGCTGAAAACTAATATTCACACAAATTTTCGCTCCGAATGGATTCTTGGTTTTGTGTTAAACTACGCTTGAATTTCTAAGCTTTTGCACGACGCGGCATTTACATGACGACCTGGAGAGCTGTCATGATGGTTAAAAGAGTGACTTATTTCGGGGAACTTGGCTATCTGAACAATTCATGTCTTGGAAAAAATATTATTTTAATGTTTTAGAGTTCCTTGAGAGATAAATTTACGCTTTTGTAGCAAAACTCAGTGACAGATGTTTCTGTTGGTTTCCGGCCGCCATGTTGGTGCCCATACGGGTGGGCACCACCATGGCGTCTCCATACAAACCTCTATAAATTTGGGTAAAAAATTTCTCCGCATATCTCGCATAAGAAAAATTGCTGTGACCAGAATTTTGGCGTGAGTCTTTGCATATTTACCTTCTTTCATTTCCCAGATTCTGGACTTTATTTATTGACCGGTTTTGATTTTGATTTTGATCTATTTTGAATTGCGTGGCACTGAAAACCAGCAATTGGCTAAAACCGAGGACAACCTTACACCTTACACTCACACTTACACTTTCAGAGCTCGATCGAGAATTTTTCTGCATGCAGCTTTCTTCGCGCGGCACTATTTTCTGCCGCCTCACCAGCCGAGCGTCTTCGCTCGGCTGGCTCGTTGGCAATAAAAAATCAGTGTAAAATGCGAGAACTGCACAGGTAAAAGCCATTAGCCTAATTTTTCCCGTAAATGGAACAATAAAGACAGCCATTAGGAAATTATGTTTAAAATGCACAGGTAAAACGCCCCAATTTTTGACTCGTAACTTAAGGTTAATGGACGATTGAAATGGGGGCGAGGGTTAGAAAGGTTCCAAACAGGTACTCGATTGTTTCTGACTGCTTACGTTTACTTACTATGCATATATAACTACCAAGAAAAAATAACTTCTTCTAAGATTCGACTGCTTTTCCTGTTTATCGACCGGCTAAAGTTTATAATTCTTGTTGCACCCAAAGATCTTTCCACCAATAAACTGCTGATAACAACCAAAGATAAGATAACTAGTCACGTGATTATTTCATTTTTCGATGAAAAATCGTATGCATTCACTTCAAGAAAGTCCACTTTAAACAGAATCTCCTTGTGTAATTAAACGAGTCTCTCCCTCCATTTCCTGCTTTTTGAAATGTTGAGTTGGTTGTGTTCCCTAACGTTGCGAAATACGAGAATTGGAGTGGTTAACACACCTTGCAATGTCCCGATAGCGCCAAAAAACAATCATATTAGCAAATTCTATTTAAACTGCACAGGTCATAAAACGCCTCTATTGATAATTTCGTAACGAGAAGATGGGAACAAACAGTACGAAAAAAATTAAAACACGGAAGATTTCAGATTAAATTTCCATCGTTTTTTTTTTTTATTATTATTATTTTTTATTCAATAGGTCATTTCAACCAAGTTATTCATATGATTCTCATTTTGTTTAGAGTTAGTACTCATTTACCTTTTTAGTCCTTATTTTACAAAACCATTGTCTAGGGTTTCCAGTCAAAACGCAAAAATTCCACGCCATCCCCTTAACACAACAGATAAAACGGCTCATGCGATCTGTTCTTCGACTGAAATTTGCATGTTTTATCAAAGAAAGTCATACTTTAACCCAATTTCCTGTTTTCTGTTCTTTCAAGCGTCGAGTTGCTTATTAGTGGTGTTAACCTCACTAATCTAAATGAGCGTGAAATATGAGAACTGCTGAGCTTAAAGCCATTAGCGTAATTTGTCCTCTAAATGCAACAAAAGGAGGTATTAGCTAATTATGTTTGGAATGCACAGGTTAAACTCCCCCATTGTTTGATTGGTAAACATGAGAAGGTTAAAAGATATGAAAGAAAGGATCCGTAAGCAGGTACTACATTATTTCTGACTGCTTATTACCTTAGTCCCTTTACTCTATGTGAAGGGTCCTGCATGAAAAAATATATTTTCCTAAGCTTTAAACTTCGTTGTCTACTGGAGTTGAGGCTTCTGATTATTGCAACATTAAATGAGTTAAAGGCTAGTTAATTATTAAAAAGATCCATCGTAACCTGTTAAGATGCTCTACTAATATGATCATTTTGAAACTTTTCGTTATAATCAATTATGAATGAGATGTCTGTGCCTTTATAGCTGCCCAAGGGAACGACATGTTTCATTTCAAGTTCTCTAGCAATAGAAGAATTAACAACGAAAAGTTCACTGAAGTTCAAGGATTTCGAGAGCCGGTAAGTGAAGCTGCCAGCTGAGATAAATCTTAATAGAGAATAGATGACTTTAACTTGTATATGTGCGCTTTCGTGTTGTCGACAACAAAGTAGCTTTAAAAGTGCTGGAATCCTAATTTCTGTTTGTCCATTTAGATAATGAAATGTTCTCTTTATAACTTAATTCACATCCCTGAAACAATTATCGCCCCACTCTAGATTTAGAGGTATGAAATTGTTTTGTAATAAAGAAAAATGATTACCTCGTCGGTTCAGTGTAGAAAAAAAACTGGTTTATTCCTGAAAGCTACTGCTGAGCCAATGTTTGTCTGCTAACAGGGATTGAACATACCTTGGTCTTCGGATCCCGTTAACGCCTGACAAAAAATAAAATGGTATTTTTACAATAACTGTCTAATTTCTCACGCGTTGATTGGCTCTTTTTTATCATCAATAAGGGTACAGACGGATAAATTTTAATAACTTTGACAATGTGAAAGTTCTTTTCCTTTCGATAGCAGAAATCGTAAGACATGTTTGTATCTCGGGTACTGGCAATTGCCTTTCTGCAACTCTACTTCGTGGAGGAAATTTCAGGTTTGTTGCTTATATTTTAATTTTTTTTCTTTATTTATTTATAAAGGATACTGTAGTAAATTTAAATGGCTCCCGAAAGATCATAACAAGGGGAAATTGGGAAATCAAACATTTTGACATTTACTTACTTTACACCTTTTTTGTAATTATTTTAATTATCGCATTACTTGTTTGTGTAGTTCTTTATTAGCGTTTTTATTTATTAACCTGTTAATTTATTGTTATTTACTTACTTACTTACTTACTTACTTACTTACTTACTTGTTTTTATCTAGAAGCAACCGCGCAACCAAGATATTTAATAGTAATTTGCTTCGTGTTTTGTTTTATTTATTTTCTCATTTATTGTCGAGAAAGGGAATAGATAATTTCGAATAACAAACTGAACTCAACTTTTTTGTTTAGGATGATTATCAGTTTCTATTTAGTAACAAGTCGAATTACCGATATTTGAGATATATCTATACTTTGCCACCGGACAGAAGCTAAAGGATAGACAAATAAATATTAAGCAACCTGTTGGTCGTTTGACATACTTGCCTTTCTTTACTTCAATGCATGCAAAACCTTTTTGTAGTTGATTTTCTACTTCTCCACCAAACCTCGTGTCACTTTGGTTTTACGCGGTTTCCGTACGCGTTATTGGTCGACATTAAAAACCTGATCAAAGACGTGACGAGCGTCGTATTTGATCCTCGCTAACAGCGGGTACATCACAGATCAATCTCCCTCTTCAACAGAAGTAATATGGTATCCATATAATCAAGGGCCCGGTTCGTTGTTTAAATGAGGTTTGTAACAATGGATCATGTCGCAAAATATTGCGCACGCGTCGTTGGTTATAATCAAACATCCGAAGGCAAAATTAATGAATTTTCTCCTGGCTTATATCTCTGTTAAAAGCAATTCAACCTGTTCTCGCTATTTTTTAAACAGGAATTCAAACTATAGTCGTCCATCTTTTTGACTTTTGGTGTGTCAATGGTTGGTCACGTAACTTAACGTTGTTAATACTAAGGATGTTTTCAAGAAGTGTTTTACAGAAATTTAGAGTCTTGCAAGGCACAATATGTGTTTTAAAGAGATTTTGGAATTTGCAAAGTCGGCACAGTGCTCTCATCTACATATGTCTCCTCACTTTCTTCAATACATTCTGGACCGTTCTGATATTTCTGAAAAAAAAGTTTGTGAAATCCAAGACGGCAGATCTTTTGAGATGCATGTGAATTCATTCGCGCGTAATATGGCGAAATGACTGACATGTGGTTATCACTAAAGTTACCATCTTTGGATACTTTACATGCCATGCATTACTTTTGAGTCGATACTCCGAAGCGAAACGCGAAGGACCTAACAGGCAACCTAGGAAAGAGATTGAAGAGAGGATACTTCCACTCGTAGCCGCTTTACAAATAATAGAGCGTAAATTGGATAATAAGGTGTTGTAATATGATCACGTTCCTTGGTAGTACAAGAGAGGAAAATATCTTAATGGTAAGTACCGGATTTTTTCTCGAAATGACTTTTCACATGAATAAACATGAAAAACATGGGTTAAGTTTCTGCAGTTACCATATGCTAATGAGGGTAAATTTTGACCCAATATGGTCTAAGCTCTCGTAAACGACCACCTAGGCTTGACATTTTGGGTAGTCGCTTACGGGAGGTTGGACTGTATTTGCTAATGAGGTAAAATTGTGACCCAATATGGTCTAAGCTCTCGTAAGCGACCGCTTCCCGTAAGCTCTTACGGGAGGTTCGATCGTAATTACTGGAAATATAGATGATACACTTACAGTATTGGCTGCCTGGAATAACCATAGGGGCTAGCGGATCCAGGCATCATGCGTTCTGCAGGAGACTGAGAGAATCGATCACAGATGCTGATATTATTGCTATTTTTTTGTTGTTCTTAGGACAACTTCCAGTAACTATGGGGATATTTTCCGGGCGTAAAGATCCAGAATGGGTGATTCCAGGCACTCATCCGAAGATGGTGAAAATCCAACTACTTCTGGTTGCCGCAGAAAAGGCTAAAACCTTTCACCCTAAAAAAAAAATGCCACCAAGGTTGGGTTACAAGGGGTTCATCGTAGTATACAAAAATGCAAAGCGCTTGATTTTGGGCCCGAAAACGGTGGATCTTCAAGAAGCTCTGTTCGCGACCAGGCCAGCAGGCACGATACCAGATACGATCGTGGCGGAAATTCTAGAGACGATCAAAGCAGGAACTGTACTCCCCATGAAACCTGTTCGAAGGAAGCGTTATGCACCGCCGTTTAACCCAGCTCCCTATATGTTTGACGACGTGAGAGAGGACAACAACTGCTACAATTACGCAAACATCAGAATCACCGACACCTATGCACAGCCTGGTAGAGGTGCAGGAGCACTCTTTATCGCACTTACTGGCGCTGCAGTGCAAGCTGGTGCAATCGCCGATGGATTGGCTGTTGTTGCGAACGGCAACTTCCCTGTAGGACCAAGACATGTGGTGGCTCTTGTAATTTGGCCCGGTAAGTGCAAATCACATTTAGTAATCCACAATTCGACGATATTCTCCCATGCCATTGTGATAAACTTTTGACAACTTTGCGGATAGAGTATCCCAGTAGTATTCTGATGCAAACTGTGCAATTTGATTTTTTGAGTACGAGTTACTCATTTTCAGCCTTTATACACGTAGTTCACCACCAAATGTTCTTCGTGTGGGCTGCTTCTCCGGCTTCTAATGCAAAGAAAAGAGCCAAAAATATTTTGAGAACAATTTTGCTTTACTTGACCGATATAACGTGAACTCAAAGAGTGATCTTGTAGCTTATAATTATTATTAGGCCTGCAGTTCACAGTGACTATAATGGATCTGTAGACGATCATTCGCAATTTTCATTGGCAAAAATCTTTGGAAATTACAGACGACTAGGCATGACAACCAAGTCCGTACTTTTCGCCTGTCGTGACCAAATTTTATACTTGATAAAATACTTAATTAGAGACTTACTTATCTTGTTCCTTTCATCTCTAGGAGTCGACTTTCACTTCTTCCTTAGAGATAACGATGGTCATTGGTCTCATAAGCCTGGCGAGACCAGTGTCACCCGAACTGATAACTCGGGTAATTTGATTAATGATCCGTCCGCAGCGGGTGTTGACATGAACGGGTACGTATTTCACTGTTTCATGACCACCAATAGGAACACTGTCAATATCCTTTAATCATCTGTAATTGAGTGGTTACATCAGCAAATACCAGCCAATAGCTCTGTAAATGCGGTTTGGCAAATAAAAGAGTACTAATTACTCACTTTCTGTGTCAACTGACATAGTTTCTGAAACATCTTTGCCCATTATTAGGAGTCATTTCTCCTCTGAACAAGGATCGAGAAGGCCTGTCCCGTGTTTAAGTCGTCGTTATAGAATTGGGAGAACGAGAAATGCTATGCGGTGAACACCAATCACTGACGATAGTCATCAAAACTTTTTCTGGATCTCTTTTTCTAGTGGTGACCTCATGGATAGTGCGCTCGCGTCTGGATCTTGGGCAAGACACTTTGCTCTCACAGTGCCTCTCTCCAACTAGGCACAATCGAACCTCTCTATACGGACACTTCCCTAATACGGACAGTTTCCTATGTACTGACAAAATTCTCATACATTAATTTCCTCTAAAAAAAAATACCTCTATAATACGGACCCTCCCTAAAACGGATAAAGGACGCTAAATCTCGGCCCTGGGGAGCAAATCTAAACAAATTTAACCTCTTTATTACGGACACTCCAGGGGCCAGGTGTCGATAATTTGCGGCATGTACCGTTTCCTGTCGGAGGTTATAAAAACATTGACACTTTATCATTTTGCGATACGAATACCAGAACATGTCAAAATGTTAGTTTTCAAAACTCAAATTTACAAATGCAAACACTCCAAGCTGTCAGTGGAGACTTAAAAGTGACGTCATCATACTGTCCTCTCCAATACGAACACCTCGCTAATAAGGACACTTATTATATGGCAAGCTCCGCGAGCGGGCAAGATGAATCAAATCCTGCGCTGTGATTGGCTACCCGAGCGGGCAAGATGGAGCTATCTTGCCCGCTCGGGACTACCCGCCGTGTCCCGCAAGAAAAATTTTCCCGAAAGCCATATAATAAATCCTTTATTGACCAAGCTTGTTCGGTCAAGATGGCTGGATATTGGCCTCGTTCTTTTTTTGCGAGTTTATGGACCTCGACTCCGTCTCGGTCCATAAACTCGCAAAAAGAGAACTTGGCCAATATCCAGCCATCTTGACCGAACAAGCTTGGTCAATAACCCATATTTCTCTCTGCCCTTCGGAGTCCGTATCAGAGAGGTTCGACTGTATACAAATGGGTACGACGAGTGTGTGTGTGTGTGTGTGGGGGGGGGGGGGGGGGGGGCTGTCCCTGCGATAGACGAGCATCCATGTAGGGGGGAAAGTAGAAATACTCTTAGTCGCGTCATGCTACAGAAACCGGAGATAAACGCCCACCTTCATGATGGGCACCTTGGCTCGTGTGCAGACGTTTTTTCTACTTTTTCTATAGTCCTCCTAAAAGCTGCTTTTCTGTTTTTCTTTTTTTCATACATGAATCGATGGAAACATGAGAAAATGTTTATATTGCTCTTAAAATGTAAATTCTCTCTTCAAATGGTACCGCAATAATCTGCTCTCCCCACATCC
Source organism: Orbicella franksi (assembly GCF_964199315.1). Classification (NCBI taxonomy): domain Eukaryota; kingdom Metazoa; phylum Cnidaria; class Anthozoa; order Scleractinia; family Merulinidae; genus Orbicella; species Orbicella franksi. Next base: position 10,238,984 of record NC_138147.1, read on the forward strand.
TAGAAAGACCGAATTTATGTTAATGCAACGCTAATTCGGCAACGCAATTATTTCACAAGTGGCCTCTCAGGCTAGATTTTTAGGCCCTGAAATTGATAGTGAGCTCAAGTGGCACAAGTATGTTCAAGAGATAAATAAGACATTAATAAAGAAACTAAATCTACTGAAATCATTTCATTTTTCTTATGGCGCTGCACCTATCCCTCTGATTTATTCGTTAAACGTTAGACGAGTTACAATTACAGGCAGAAGTTCTGTTTTAACATTCTATGCTCTAAGACCAATACACTAAAGAAACTCATTGCCTATGTTGGGGCCAAACTTTGAAACAAGCAAGGTTAACAATGAAGTTAGAAATATTGGCTCACTTGATACTTTTAAAGGAGCATTCGGGAAAATGCCGCGTGGATTTTACAGTTTTTAAATACTATATAATTATATTTTTTTTCCATATAAACTCTTGGTCTTCGACCATCGTAGCTTGATTAAAAATATAAAACAAACAGCGGTGATAAACATTTTAAAAACATGCATTTTATGAACTTGACGTTTCGTATGCTAGTCAACATACATTTCCAAAAGTATAACCGTTAAAATTTTTGGAAAGCTATTTATACACCCAAGTCTAGTCTAGCTCCTCTAGACTTCAATCATGTCTGCTCTGTAATCGAAAACAAGGCTTTCAAGATCAAGGAGCGAGATTCAAGCAAGCTTGAAAAGAAGTTTGGTAATCTCAAAAGAAAGTTTGGAATTCCGAAAGTTTCAAATTTAAATAGCGACGACATGCATCATCTTCAACTATTCCCATCGCGTGCTTATTGAAGTTGAGAAACCGTTTTGGCACGTGGTTTACGTTTCTGTTTGCCCCCTAAAGACGTTGACAAGTATGATGTACACAGGAACCCGTTGTATGATGTCAGGAGGCTCCTGATGATGTTAAATGTTCCTTTGAGCTTCTCTGTCGTGATCTTGTTAAATTGAACGTTCCATTGACTAGCGAAAAATCAAGATCGTCTAAGAAATCAACTGAAGAATATTTCCTACAATTATATTTATTCCTTTAACTTTCCTAAACGAAAGAACATCCTCAGCAAGGATGGATGGAGGGCCCTAAATGATTTACGCAGTGATGACAGCATCATAATTACGAAACCGGACAAAGGAAATGGCATTGTTATTGTTAGCAGACTTGAAACAAAATGAAACAGCTGCTTTCTGATAACGCCAAATTCAAACCATTGACACATAATCCCACTAAAGCTAGAGAGGAGAGCCGCTTTCTTCCTACCTCCGCAAACTACGAAAGGATGAAATAATTGATGACACAGTTTTCCAGAAGATTTTACCCGGTGGGTCCTCCCCAGGTGTTTCAGTTATATTGCCTCCCAAAGGTTCACAAGACTGGATGCCCCTTCCGCCCTGTTGTTTCCTCAGTGAACACGCACAATTACAACGTAGACAGAAAAACATCTTCAGTAGAAATTTAAGACGTTTCAACGGAAACTGTCTGTAAAATGAACAATGAAAAAGCTTTCTTAATAAAGTAAGAGCTTTCCACTGCTGACATTGGCATTCAAGGCTGGCTGTTAATCCTGAATAAATAAGGTCTCCTTAACCTTACAATGGTAGTCAGTCTTACCAGACGCCAAAATGTCAAAATGGTCCCATTTGATGTTGTGACCAGTTGTTTTAACGTGATCAGCAATAGCAGAAGAGTGATCATGTTTCAAAAGGGCCTTGAAGTGTTCCGTTTTCCGGTCGTGGAGTCTTCGCTTCGTTTTCCCAATGTAGAAATCATTGCAGTCCCAACAACTAGCTTTATAAATGACTTTGGATAATAGGCCCTTTGCAGCTGGGGTCACGTGACCAAATTTTTCCCATAAAATTTTTATATTATGGGCTTTAACTTAAAGAATGCCAGAAATGGAAAGAGCGCATCGAAAATACCAAAATGGCCAAGTTTGAGGCCCGTGGAATTAAAGAGTAAGTTTATATGACTGTTTGAATTTTCAGAAAATTTAGGGGATTTGTATGGAAAATGTTGCTGGAGAGCAAGGCCTTGTTCTCCAACAACTTTTTCGATACAAATCTTCTTATTCTTTTAAAAATTTGGAGCGTCATAAAATCTCCTTCTTTAATGATGGGGGCCTCAAACTTGGCCATTTTGATATTTTCGATGCGCTCTTTCCATTTCTGGCATTCTTTAAGTTGTAGCCCATAATTTTATGAAAAATAGGTCACGTGATGGCTTAGCTGCAAAGGGCCTATTGTGATCGGTTGAGACGGTCCTTGTATGGGAAGAAGGATTTGATGCGCCGGGAGTTTTGAAAAATAACTTTGACATTAACAAAAGAGTAGAAACGATTTACACAAGATTTAAGACGCTTGGTAATATGATTGCTATGGAGACCTATATTTGGTAATAAAATAAAAACATCTTTTTGGGGGACTGTTGCTACGGGTTCATTTGGCTTGTTCTTGTTCTTGTTCAGGACATCATTGATATTAAAAGTGATGATGCAAGAATGTCCAATAACGGAATCTCTCTGGCTTGTTCAATTTCAATGGTGAATTTGATGCTATTGTGACGGCTGTTGAGGTACTTCAAAAACTCATTAGCAGTGTCTTTGCTGTCAAGCATGGAAAAAGTGTCATCAACTGATATCTATACCAAAGTGTAGGGTGAAATCTGGGACTGTTAATTATACATTTTCGTGACACATGAAAATGTTAGCCAAAACGGGGCCTAAAGGTGAGCCCATGGCAACACCGTCAATCTGGTCGAAATACTGACCATCGAGGATAAAGTGGCTTTTCTTTGTGGCAAACTCTAACAATTTCTTTAAAACAGGACGAGGTATTGCAGGGGAATCAGGAAGGGCGTACAACTTGTCTAGACAAATTTGTATTGTTTGATCGAGTGGCACATTTGTAAACAACGAACAGACATCGAAAGAGCACATTATTCCATTATTATGTTTGTAAGATTTAGGGAAGGTACGTTTTTTATTGAGGGGAGGAGGGGGGGGGGGGGGGTTCGGGGTATTTTAGAAATTTTGGGGGAAAAAAGTCGTGACCCTCCCACTTCCCAGAATGGACTAATGCATGACCCTTCACAAATACCTACACCTCCTCCAAGACAAAAATAACCGGAGGTGAAAATAACTAACCGGGAGTGTTATTCATATAACCGCGTCTGTACACAAAGCAGTTAATTGCGTGGCGTGTGATTGCACGGTGAAAACTTGAAAATGGGCAAGGATGTGCGAGGAATAGAAAGAGGGAAATGCGCTTGTGGTGAGTGCGAGGATTTCATGAGGTCAGATGGAGCAACTTGTGGCTATTGTGGCTGTTTGCCGACTCGGCATTCTAAAAAGGATGCCCGCTACTCCTCTGACTCTGTTGGTGGCACATCGGGTGCGGGAACAAGTGAAAGTGAAAGTGAAAGTCCAGAGAGGTGGAAAGAAGGTTCCCGAACCCAAAGAGCGAATATACTGAATTCCCAAATAGTATTATGCCAAAATTCTACCTGTCCTTTTGGACCACTTGTCCCTACAAGGAACGCTTTCGCTGCTGTTTCGTGGCTGAAAGAAAGCGCCATTGGGAAGTTCGCGAGGCTTTGAAAACAATAAATTACAAGTTGGCTTTTGTGACTTCTGATAATCCAGCAGCTGCCGGGAGATTCATGGAGGAAAATTTTAGCGCAAAACGCCACGACGCTACCACGATTAGTTAAGAACAACATTGATGACCTTTCGTAGCTGTAGGTCAAAATCGATGAGCTGAATGCGAAAGTAACTGAAGATGATAATGCGCTGTTCGATTAAGCGACATGGAGTAATTTTTTCCCTGCCAAAAAAACTGTGACCCTCCCCCGGTGCGAATAAAAGGTTTGACCCTCCCCAATTTGTAAAAAAAATTACTAATGATCCTCCCCTCCGAAGCCCCGGCCGCTATTTAAATTTGAAACTTTCGGAATTCCAAACTTTCGTTTGAGATTACCAAACTTCTTTTCAAGCTTGCTTGAATCTCGCTCCTTGGTCTTGGAAGCCTTGTTTTCGATTACCGAGCAGACATGATTGAAGTCTAGAGGAGCTAAACTAGACTTGGGTGTATAAATAGCTTTCCAAAAATTTTAACGGTTATACTTTTGGAAATGTATGTTGACTAGCATACGAAACGTCAAGTTCATAAAATGCATGTTTTTAAAATGTTTATCACCGCTGTTTGTTTTATATATTTTTTCAGTTATTGTTTTTTTTAGTTTTATTTTTTTATCGTATTATTTCTGTAATCAGTAGTTCTCTTTTTTGTAAATACCTTTTAGATGGGATTTTAGATAGTTGAATAATTTTTAGACACAATCACATCAGGGTTGCTGTTACATCTTTATCGTGTATAGATAAATGCTTTACCTCACCTTACCTTTCATTACGTCGAAAACTCACACTAGCTATAGTAAGGGGGTTTCTATTATAACAATGAGGGAACTATGGGCTGATGGTTGCTCACTGTGATTTTATTGAAAAATTAAAAAACGTGAAAGAAACAATGCCGGCATGTAAACTAAGTTCGAGAGCTTATATGTATTTTCTTGGGAGGAGAAAACAATTATCCTAATACAATGGTCAGCCACTAGGCCCGAAAAACTCTATTTTCCTTCTGTTCAAGATCAAGAAAAACCGAGCTAAATCTCCATGATGTGGCAGAGCCGAAAATCACTATTATGTAGATAAGGGACCTGAAGTAAATTGTTTTCACCACAGAAGTCTTTTTAGTTATGCAAACGCATTCATTCATTCTTTCATTCTTTCAATTGATCGTTGTGTTACTTTTTTAGACTAATTAACTATTTAACAAATTGACGTCAGTTTTTTATACGTCTCTCCTCTTATTGATGATAAATTCCGTCATAACATTTTCAAAGTGGCTGTGGAACCACGAGCCACGGGCGGGTGGTTCCACAGTAAACTTTTGACCATGTTATGACGCAATTTATCATCAATAAAAGGACAGACGCATAAAAAAAGACGTCAATATGTTTTTTTCCAATAACAAGACCCCAGTAGGGTCAAATGCCGGGAATAAATGAGGGGAAAAGACGGCGTACACTAGCCGCAAACAAAAATAAGTGAATTTCCCTCAAAATGACGTGAACATTGTCAATAGCTTTTCTCGCTTTTTGATTATCTATTTAAAAAAGTCCATAAAATCTCATTGGTTAAAAAGTTGCTAGTTTGACAGCTAAAAGTTGAACTTGGAAGCTTGAATAAATTAAAATTTTATCCGTCTGTACTCTTATTGATGTTAAAAAAAGAGCTAAACAGCGCGCGAGAAAGTAGACAGTTATTGTAAAAATACCATTCTATTTTTTCTTAGGCGTTAACAGGATCCGAACACCAAGTTATATTCAATCCCTGTTAGCAGACAAACATTGACTCAGCATTGGCTTTCAGGAATAAACCACTTTTTTTTCTACACTGTACCGACGAGGTAATTATTTTTCCCTTATTACAAAACAATTTCATACCTCTATATCTAGAGTGGGGCGATAATTGCTTCAGGGATGTGAATTAAGTTAAAACAACAACAACAGCAAAAAACATTTAATTATCTAAATGGACAAACAGAAATCAGGATTCCAGCACTTTTAAAGCTACTCTGTTGTCGACAATGCAATACGAAAGTGCACAGATACAAATTAAAGTTATCTATTCTCTATTAAGAGTTATCTCAGCTGGCAGCTTCACTTACCGGCTCTCGAAATCCTTGAACTTCAGTGACCTTTTCCTTGCTCTTCTACTGCTAGAGAAGTTGAAATGAAGCATGTCGTTCCCTTGGGTAGCTATAAAGGCACAGATATCTCATTCATAATTGATTATAACGAAAAGTTTCAAAATGATCATATTAGTGGAGCATCTTAACAGGTTCCGATGGAACATTTGAATAATTAACTAGCCTTAAACGCGCTGTAATGTTGCAATAATCAGAAGCCTCAACTCCAGCAGACAGTGAAGTTTAAAGCTTAGAAAAATATATATTTTTTCAAGCAGGACCCTTTACACAGGGTGAAGGGACTAAGGTAATAAGCAGTCAGAAACAATGCAGTACCTGCTTACGGACCATTCCTTTCATATCTTTTAGCCTTGTCATGTTTACCGATCAAACAATGGGAAAATTTAACCTGTGCATTTCAAAATTAACATAATTTGTTAATGCCTCCTTTTGTTGCATTTACAGGACAAATTACGCTAATGGCTTTTAGCTCAGCCGTTCTCATATTTCACGCTCATTTAGATTAGTTGGGTTACCACCACTAAGGAATAAGTTGACGCTTGAAAGAGCAGAAAACAGGAAATTGGGTTAAAGTATGCCTTTCTTTATATAAAACATGCAAATCTCAGTCGATGCGCGGATGGCATGAGCCGTTTTATCTGTTGTGTTAAGGGGATAGCGTGGAAGTTTTGCTTGTTGACTGGAAAGCCTTGACAATGGTTTTGTAAAATAAAGACTACAAATGAAAACTAACTCTAAACAAAATGAGAGTCATATGATTAACTTGATCCATATGACCTATTGAATGAAAAAAAAAAAAAAAAAACGATGGAAATTTAATCTGGAATCTTTCGTGTTTTAATTGTTTTCTTACTTTTTGTTCCCATCTTCTCGTTACGAATCTAACAATGGAGGTGCTTTATGACCTGTTCAATTTAAACTGCATTTGCTGATACGATTTTTTATTTTGTTGTTGTTTTTTTTTTGGCACTATCGGGACATGGCACGGTGTGTTAACCGCTCGAATTCTCGTATTTCGCGACGTTACCAAATTAACAACCAACTCAACATTCCAAAAAGCAGGAAATGGAAGGGGAGACTCGTTTAATTACACAAGGAGATCCTGTTTAAAGTGGACTTTCTTTAAGTGAATGCATACGATTTTTATAAATCGAAAAATGAAATAATCACGTGACTGATTATCTTATCTTTGGCTGTTATCAACAGTTTATGTGGAAATATCTTTGAGTGAACAAGAATTATAAACTTTAGCCGGTCAATAAACAGGAAAACCAACCAAATCTTATAAGCAATTATTTTTAATTGCGAGATATTTCTCGCAATTAATATATCCAGAGCTCCACAAGGTTTCGCACTAGTTTGCTGAAGAGAAAGGTAGGACAATGGACGATAAACAACTGTTTGAGATAAATGGCCACAAATATGACGATTTTATTTGAAAACATCAATTGAAATCTCTTCAGGAAAGGTGGGGAAGAAAAATCCAGGCCACAGAAATGTGGCAACCTCACCAAGACGCCAATGGAGCTCTCGGAAGAAAAACAAACGTGGAAGGGACCACGTAGCCCATGTCTAGCCAACGTCAGGGAAACAAACCTGATAACGTACCTGGTGACAGGTCTGCAATAAGACCGGTAAAAATGGCAAAAGCTTAACTTAAGACAAGCACCCTAGAGGCCTGTAACAACGATAATGAAATGACAATGAAGAAGCAGTCCAAAATCTGACCTCCAGCATTGCCTTTATCGATGTCAGTACTATAACTAAAACAAGCACACTACAGATTTAAGAAACGATGGCATGAAGTATCAAACTAAAATTAAGTAATAGTAAGAAAGGAGCTTAATCCCCAGGAAATAGAGACAAACAATTAAGAAGCAGTCCAATAGCTGGCCTTCTACATTGCCCTACAAATAGCGATGCTACTATTACCTATCAATAACAAGTAAATGATTTCAGTGACAAAGGAAATAGAGCAAAAGAAGGACAGGCAATGAAGACGCAGTCCACTAGCTGACCTTCTACATTGGCCGACCGAACAGTGTTACGAAGATAAGAACCACTACATTGTAGTTAGAAGCCATCAAACGCAAGTATGACCACAACTCGAGTTATGAACTAAGTAAAAGTAAATGAAAGTATCAATCAAGAAGCAGTCTCATGTGACCCTCGTCACTGACCCCGTTAAGGATCGATTACGGCTAATTTAACGTTACTCGCTGTAACAGCTCGATTTACCGATACGGCGTATCAATTTGTGGACAAAGTGTCGGACCTAATGTTTTCTCACACAACAAGGTAGTATTCGCATGATTAAAATAACAATAACAAACTTCGAGCATAATACCGACCATCGTCCATTTGACATTTTAAGAGGTTGTCTCTGTAAAAACCGACGACTGATTTTACTTCAAAAATTCGATATTTCTCATAAGCTGGGATTTCAAAGCCCTTACCTAGTCAATCACTAAAATGAGCTTTACTTGATTGAAAATTCTAACTGAATTTTTCTAGGATTGATAGAAGTTTGGTCCGCTCGACACAAGTTGCGTACCTGCCGAAACTGGAAAAATAGCACATATTGCCGGCGCTCTAAAAAAATTAATATTCGCTCAAAAGTGCCAATTCTTTTTCTCAACTATAGATATATCATAGCAGTTTGTTTAGTCATGTTGCAATTATAATTCAATGTTGATTCTTCAACGGTTAAAAGAAGATTTTCTGCCCGTTAAATCGAGTTTTGAACCAAACACGAAAATAGCTCTACTTTGACGGCACGTTTTAAAAATTTGGCACCTGTTTGAAACTGCTGAACTACATGAATAGAAAGAATAAATGGCCCTTAATTTAAAACAATAATAAAATTTGTCTGCCCACCACGTTTTCAAAGCTAACGACCGCTTAACGTTCAGGAAATTTTGAAAATATCCCATTCAGTAACTAACATACTCGTCTTTGTAAAGTGCTCCGAAATATTTACGTAAATCCCTTACCTGGCTTCAAGGTTAAACTTTTGGTCCTTTGTAGCGATCCTTGAAACCTAGGTAGCATTAAAACTGCCAGCTTTTCCTTCCAGTTGTAGGTTTGTGTCCAAGGTACATTTATACGTTCCTCACCTGTGCCGAGCGTAGCGGCCACATACTTCGATGTTCTCTGTATTACTGACCATTCAATTTGTTTTCCTCGAAGCCGGTTTAGTCACGTAGAGTCCTCTTGAAAGGTTTGTAGAAGTACTCTTTTACACAACTCTCGACACACATACATGTATGAACAGTAAACGGCGATCCGGGAATCCAAGGAAAGATTGATAAATGCCACGGCCATTCTGTGTTTACAACAGGTATTTTTAATTCCCAATCTCCCCCATGAGTATCACATTATTGATTCCCGTGATACTCACGGGAAGATTGGAACTAAAACAAAAAAGCGTTAAAGGATCAACATTGAATTATAATTGCAACATGGTTAAACAAACTGCTATGATATATCTATAGTTGAGAAAAAGAATTGGCACTTTCGAGCGAATATTATTTTTTTTAGAGCGCCGGCAATATGTGCTATTTTTCCAGTTTCGGCAGGCACGCAACTTGTGTCGAGCGGACCAAACTTCAATAAATCCTAGAAAAATTCAATTAGAATTTTTAATCAAGTAAAAGTTATTTTAGTGATTGACTAGGTAAGGGCTTTGAAATCCCAGCTTGTGAGAAAAATCGAAATTTCGAAATAAAATCAGTGGTCGGTTTTTACAGAGACAGCCTCTTAATAGCACGTGAGGATCTCTTGCCCCTATGCACAGTTCAAGCCATGATAGAATTTTGTAAGCTTAGGGGCACTCACGCGGGCCCACTTTTCTGCCATGGTGACACAAGCCCAATCACGGTGGGTCAGTTTAACGCCGAACTTCATAGCTGCTTGAGGTTTTGCGGTCTAGATACGAACAGGTACAAAGGTCATAGCTTTCCAATTGGGGCTGTCTGTCATGCGGCCGACAAAGGTTTCTCTGATGCTCATATTTGCGCGCTTGGCCGCTGGAAATCCGATGCCTCTAAAAGGCTATCTTTAAAACGGGGAACGGGGAATCAGGGAATGGAAATGGAGAATGGGAACGGGGAACGGGGAACGGGGAACGGGGAACGGGGAACGGGGAATCTTTAACATGGGGAATCTTTAAAATGGGGAATCTTTAAAGCGGGAATCTTTAAACTGGGGAATCTTTAAAAGCGGGAATCTTTAAAATTGGGAATCTTTAAAAGCGGGAATCTTTAAAATGGGGAATCTTTAAAAGCGGGAATCTTTAAAATTGGGAATCTTTAAAAGCGGGAATCTTTAAAATGGGGAATCTTTAAAAGCGGGAATCTTTAAAAGCGGATGATTTCTTGTCAACCACTGTTTCGACTTTCCGTCCTTGTTCCTGGTTTTTGTGATAAAAACGGCTCCAAACGACCCTTCCCCTATCACATCTTGTTCGCCGAGATCATTCCACTTAAACTGTGGAAGACCTTCAAAGCGACTGATTCTTTCTTCTTTAAAGTGAATGCAATGGGCACTTGTAATTGTCTTCGCATGACTGCATAGCGTAGAAAGAGGTATCATTAAGCACGCAATGACGGATTATACGCGAAATTCGCCGTCACATCGTTCGGGCATCGAGCATCGAATTAGTTGATTGCTGGTTTTCAGTGTCACGCCATTCAAAATAAATCAAAATCAAAATCAAAACAGTTCAAATGATAAAGTCCAGAATCTTGAAGAGAAAGAAGGTAAATATGCAAAGGCTTTCGCCAAGATTCAGGTCACAGCAATGTTTCTACGCAAGATATGCGGAGAATTTTTTTACCCAAATTTATAGAGATTTTGATGGAGACGCCATGCTGGCGCCCATCTGGATGGCGGCCGGAAACCAACAGAAACATCTGTCACTGAGTTTTGCTACAAAAGCGTGAATTTATCTCTTCAGGAACTCAAAAACATTTTAAAAATAATACTTTTTCTAAGACATGAACTGCTCAGATAGCCAAATTCCCCGGAATAAGTCACTCTTTTAACCAACATGACAGCTTTCTTGCCCGTCATGTAATTGCCGCGTCACGCAAAAGCTTGGAAATTCAAAGCGTAGTCTATTACATAGCCTGCGTAGCAAGCGTTTCTGTGGGGTGCGGGAGCAAAGAATTACAACGCGAAAAATGGAGCGAGTAAAAGAGGGGGGAGGGGGAGGGGAAGGAAGGAAGGAGACGCTTGCAGACAAACCCCTGGATTTTGAAAACCGCCCACTTGGCGTTTTATGCCTGAGTGCGCATACTGAGATTTCGTGCTGTCATCGGCTGTCATAAATTAACCAATAAAATCTTCGGCCTTCCGTAGCGGAAGTGAACTTTGAACCAAAATAAACTTTAACTTGTCAAAATATGTCTGAAACAACGAGCGCACGGTGGGAACGGAGAAATCTCGATGAATTAAATTTGGTAATTTATGATCAAGCTGTATTCCTACTCAATCCGTCTAAAAGGAAGGACTGCAAGGGTTAAGTTTTAGCACAAATCTGCCAGAAAGTTAAAATGTGAGAGGTATTCAAGTCGCGTTTATACTCCTTGTGCTCGCAAGATTCCAAATCTTGGATCACTGTATTCATTATAAACACTCTTGTTCTTTGGCCATTTCAACTGTATTCATTCGTCCAGAAATCGATACAAGGTAAATTAGCAAGTCAACTCCCACAAAGGCAACTCCAGTAAAGAAGCGTTTGCTGGAAACGCCAGATCCGCAAATCGGTGCGAGTGTTATCGTCTGTAGCAAAAACAAACAACGGAAAGTCTTCTCGGAAAACTTTGGAATTTGGGCAGGAGAGGCTTCAAACATCTGAGAGGGAAAATAACGATAATCTTGACCAGTATCTGAATAAAGATAATCTTCCCCTAGACGGCCTCCAAGTCGAAGTTGTTTATAAAATGTCCTCGTAAGAATTCCCCGCGACAAGACGACTAAATTTTTGGTAAGGCAAATATGTAACAAAAACTTGCACGCCGCAGCTAACACGATAACAAATCATTCAGAATTGTACCCAGAGGTTCTAAATGCTGTCATTAAAAAATGTTTCTAATGAAATGTCAGAGTACCTACGACAACATGTTGCTTTGTAACAAGCCAGACGAAATCATCAGGTTTTCCTACGTAGTAGTGCGAATTTTCTGTCCCGTGGTTTATTATCTTGCAGTATCTTGTCCTTGGCGCATGTGGCATTCAAGAAAGTGATGTTAAAATTAAAGGAACAGCTGAAAATTGTGTCGTGCTCGCTTCTGCAGGCTTCGAAAAAACCAAAGCGTCGCCATTGCACTACAGGATTTCTACCGTACTGTCGAAGCTGACGACTAAATCCTCGTTCAGCGAGAAAAGTTAAAGCGTTTTGTAAACAAGCTTCGAACGCGTCTTCCCCTTTTGTCTGGCACTCAACGGTATTCAAATACTTTTTTTTTTTTTTTTGGCTCTCGCCCCATTTTCCGCGCAGACAAAACACCGAAAATCCCGTCCCTCGGTCTTTCTTTGCTTCAAAACCCCACGGAAACGCTTGCTACGCAGGCTATCTATTACAAAACCAAGAACCCACTTGGAGCAAAAACTTGTATGACTATTAGTTTTCAGCTGCTCTTACACATCATGAAAGTAAAATCTCAGGATGATTAATAGTTTTGTAGTTTGAATTTTAGCGACGTCATGTGAAAACCAGATTTAGGGCACTGTTGATTTATCGATTAAACAACCAAAAACGTGTTTTCCCTGTCATATCTTTGTCGTTAAGTCGTAAGTCCTTCCATTAGCACATGATAAGGCTACGACAAATATCCATCGCTGCGAAATTAAACGTCACAATCCGGAGTTAAGGTAAATCCAGGCAGTTCGATTCTTTGGTCGGTCTAGCGGATTTCAAAGAGTGAGAATCGAGATTTGAACCGCTCCATTATCCCGCTAAACCGATGTGCTTTAATAGCGTGCAATAAAATTACAATGAATAAATTCCACAACTGTCTCTGTTGCTGTTGAGTTGATACATGAGAAAGAACAAATAACTTCCGGTGGGAGACTGAGAGGTTCTCGTTCACTTTTCGGTAAAGATTAACGCTATTAAATATTCCCCACTTTAAAGATTCCCCGTTTTAAAGATTCCCGCTTTTAAAGATTCCCCATTTTAAAGATTCCCGCTTTTAAAGATTCCCCATTTTAAAGATTCCCGCTTTTAAAGATTCCCCATTTTAAAGATTCCCGCTTTTAAAGATTCCCGTTTTCAAAGATTCCCCATTTTAAAGATTCCCGCTTTTAAAGATTCCTCATTTTAAAGATTCGCCGTTCCCCGTTCCTCATTCCCCATTCCTATTCCCTGATTCCCTGATTCCCCGTTCCCCGTTTTAAAGATAGCCCCTCTAAAATTTACATTAGGTCCGACACTTTGTCCGCAAAGTGATACACTGTATCAGTAAATCGAGCAGTTACAGCAAGTAACGTTAAATTAGCCGTAATCGATCGTTAACGGGGTCAGTGACGAGGGTCAGATAAGAGACTACATCTTCATTGATACTTTCATTTACTTTTACTTAGTTCATAACTCAAATTGAAGTCGTTAACATACTTGCGTTTGTTAGCTTCTAAGTATAGTGTAGTGAGGGGGATGAATAGGTTTTCGGATCGACGGATTTGGCCTTAAAGAGCGCACGGATTGTGGATTTTCGCCGTTAATCGAGCGGATTCGTGGATTTTGAAAACACTATGGATCGTGGATCAGCTGTGAATTTTGGCGCTCATTCCGGATTGTGCCTGTCTTGATGTTCGGATCTTGGGTTCTAAACGAAATCTGGATCATAGATCTTTCTTCAGCCTTGGACGGTATGTTAATGAGTTCATCCAAATTATTTCTTTTTTCGAACAAAACTCATTTAAACTCAGGTGTGAGACTGTTATTGGAATTGTACTCTGTTATAGTCATCGAGCATGTTGCCTTGTTTACTATTCGTGCGAAATTACTAGTAACAATGGCAGTCACATTTATCTTTCCGGATGTAACTGTGGTTTCGAATTTAAAAAAAAATATATTGGCGGATCGACGGATTTGACGACAAAACTGCACGGATCGGCGGATTTGTATGCCCCTATTCACCCCCCTCTGTAGTGGTTTCCATCTTCCTAACACTGTTCGGCCGGCCAATGTAGAAGGTCAGCTAGTGCACTGCTTCTTCATTGCCTGTCCTTCTTTTGCATTATTTCCTTTGTCACTGAAATCATTTACTTGTTATTGATAGGTAATAGTAGCATCGCTATTTGTAGGACAATGTAGAAGGCCAGCTATTGGACTGCTTCTTAATTGTTTGTCTCTATTTCCTGGGGATTAAGTCCTTTCTTACTATTACTTAATTTTAGTTTGATACTTCATGCCATCGTTTCTTAAATCTGTAGTGTGCTTGTTTTAATTATAGTAACAAGAAGATCTTTTAGATCTTATAACCGCGCTTCTAAAATTTAATTTGTTTTCTTAGGACTACAGTCGCAACGCAGTGCCTGCGCGGTGTAGATTCCAAATATCCATTGATCACTGTAGACACCACATCACTTAATCAACACAAACTGTATTATTGCACCATCTTTCTTAGCCTTTGTGAAATCTTAAATTTAATTCTTTTTTCCATGAGTAAAGGGCTAGCAAAGGGCTAGCAAAGTAGTCACACGAGTCACAGAATTAAAGAATTACGTTATCCACGGCTATCTTTAGCACAGTGGTTATTTCCCCACCAATGACGTAATACTTGCACGTTCCGACGCGTTCTTTGCTTGGCTTGCAAATATTTAATTTTCCTTCCGATCTCTGAACTCGCTTCAATTTCACAGCACACCAATTCACTTCTCTTGTCTAAAAATACGAAAAATACTCGGGAAACTAAAAAGACTGTCGCTTCTGGCGAAATGAACCTGCAAAGTGAGCACGATGTTTTTACCACGTAGCGAAAGTGAAAGCTGCAACGTCAGCGCATTCCATGGCGAACGAAATACTTTTTTTTAGCCTAGTTATCATTCCCTTCGAATCCGACGCTTCGATAAAACCAAAAGAAAATATATTTTACACACAGTAAAGAAAACAATATCCGTAACATTGTCCGTGTATTAATGTTTCAACAGCTTTTGGCGAATAAACATATCAGGTTGCATGATTAAAAATTTGGCCGAGAAGGAGTTTGGGTCTGGTCATCGGCCCATGGCAGCGCGGTTAATAACATCGATGACGGCAATGCTGGAGGTCAGATATTGGACTGCTTCTTCATTGTCATTTCATTATCGTTGTTACATGCCCCTAGGGTGCTTGTCTAAGATAAGCTTTTGTCGTTTTTAGCGGTCCTATTGTAGACCTGTCACCAGGTACTTTATCAGGTTTGTTTCGCTGACGTCGGTTAGACATGGGCTACGTCGTCACTTCCGGGTTTGTTTTTCTTCCGAGAGCTCCACTGGTGTCTTGATGGGGTCACATTTCTGTGACCTGTGGCGGATTTGTCTTCCTCACCTTTCCTGGGGAGATTTCAATTGAAGTTTTCAAATAAAATCGTCACATTTGGGGCCATTTATCCCAAACAGTTGTTTGTCGTTCATTGTCGTACCTTTCTCTTCAGCAAAGAAGTCCAAAACCTTGTGGAGCTCTGGATATATTAATTGCGAGAAATGTCTCGTAATAAAAAACAATTTCTGTGACACGCGGCCCTTCCTGCGATCATCGTCATCCTGTGAACAGCTACATTGTCGCTGATTTTGTTTGTATAAGTAATAAATCTGTCAACAAGTAGCGTAAAATAAGTGCGACCCCAAGCTTCAAAAACTTGCCAAATTTTTGCGGATTGCCAAATTTCGCCAATCTTCAAAGAAGCCGAAGTGCTGCCTCGGAGGCTTCCAAATTTTGGCAGAGCAAACAATTTTGTTTTTTTAACCATTTAACAGTCATACTTTTTAGACATGTGTGGATAAAATTACGACCGTGGAGAAAAATATGCGAAGAGTTAATTGAGAAGTATAGTTCTTAAGACGCATGTTTCAATCACGAACGTTTTGGTTCCAACATATTGGTCTAATGCGACCACCGCCAAAATTTGGAACTTGCGAGATTTTTCCCAAATTTTTCCCTCTCCAAAAATTGGAACAATTTGAATTCGCTCACATTCGTGGCCATTTATGCCAAACAGTTGTTTATCGTCCGTT
>NC_138147.1:10260000-10450000 GCF_964199315.1 Orbicella franksi
AAGGAGTGTTTTACAGAAATTTAGAGTTTTGCGAGGTACTACATGTGTTTTAAAGAGATTTTAGAATTTGCAAAGTCGGTACAGTGCTTTCATCTTCATATTTCTTCTCGCTTTTTAAAATGCATTCTGGACCGTTCTGATATTTCTAAAAAAAGTTTGTGAAATCCAAAACGGCAGATCTTTTGAGATGTGAAGTCATTCGCGCGTGATATGGCGTAATAACTGACATGTGGTTATCACTAAGGTTACCATCTTTGGATACTTTACATGCCATGTAAGTTCGATTACTTTTGAGTCGATACTCTGAAGCGAAATGCGAAGAACCTAACAGGCAACCTAGGAAAGAAATTGAAGAGAGGATACTTCCACTCGTAGCCGTTTGACAAATAATAGAGCGTAAATTGGATAATAAGGTGTTGTAATATGATCGCGTTCCTTGATAGTACAAGAGAGGAAAATATCTTAATGGTAAGTACCGGATTTTTTCTCGAAATTGACTTTTCACATGAACAAACATTTAAAACATTGGTCTCTGCAGTTACCATATGCTAATGAGGCTAAATTTTGACCCAATATGGTCTAAGCTCTCGTAGCCAACCACCTAGGCTTGACATTTTGGGTGCTTGCTTACGGGAGGTTCGACTGTATTTGCTAATGAGGTAAAATTGTGACCCAAGATGGTCTAAGCTCTCGTAAGCGACCACATCCCGTAAGCGCTTACGGGAGGTTCAACCGTAATTACAGAAAACATAGATAATACAATTTAGAGTATTGGCTGCCTGGAATAACCATAGGGGCTAGCAGATCAAGGCATCATGCGTTCTGCAGGAGACTGAGAGAATCGATTACCGCTGCTGATATTATTGCTATTTTTTTGTTGTTCTTAGGACAACTTCCAGTAACTATGGGGATATTTTCCGGGCGTAAAGATCCAGAATGGGTGATTCCAGGCAATCATCCGAAGTTGGTGAAAATTCAACTCCTTCTGGTTGCCGCAAAAAAGGCTAAAACCTTTCACACTAGAGATGAAATGCCAGCAAGGTTGGGTTACAAGGGGTTCATCGTAGTATACGAACAGGCAGAGCGCTTGATTTTGGGTCCGAAAACGGTGGATCTTCAAGAAGCTCTGTTCACCACCATGCCACAAGGTGCGATACCAGATAAGATCGTGGCGCGCACTTTGCAGACGATCAAGGCCGGAACTGTACTCCCCCAAGTACTTCGAAGGAAACGTTATGCACCGCTGTTTGACCCAGCTCCTTTTATGGACGCAAACGTGAAAAGAAACAACAACTGCTACAATTACGCAAATATCAAAATCACCAACACCTTTGCACAGCCTGGAAGAGGCTCAACAGGAATCTATGCCGCAATAACTGCCGCTGCAGTGCGAGCTGCTTCAATTGCCGATGGATTGGCGGTTGTTGCGAACGGCAACTTCCCTCAAGGATCAAGACATGTGGTGGCTCTTGTAGTTGAGGACGGTAAGTGCAAGTCACATTTAGTAATCCACAATTCGACGATATTCTCCTATGCCACTGAGATAAACTTTTGACAATAGAATAGAGTATTCCAGTGGATAGAATTTTCCAGTAGTATTCAGATGCAAACTGTGCAATTTGATTGTTTGAGTACTAGTTATTCATTTTCAGCCTTTATACACGTAGTTCACCACCAAATGTTCTTCGTGTGGGCTGCTTTTCCGGCTTCTAAAGCATAGAATGAGCCAAAAATATTTTAAGAACAAGTTTGTTTTACTTGACCGATATAACGTGAACCCAAAGAGCGATCTTGTAGCTTATAATTATTATTAGGCCTGTAGTTCACAGTAACAATAATAGATCTGTAGACGATCATTCGCAATTATCTTTGGCGAAAATCTTTGGAAATTACAGACGACTAGACATGACCAAATTCGTACTTTTCGCCTGTCGTGACCAAATTTTATACTTACTAACTTAGTTAATTGAATACTTACTTATCTTGTTCGTTTCTCTAGGTGTCGATTTCCACTGGTACCGTAGAGATAGGGATGGTAGATGGTCTCATAAGCCTGGCGAAACCAGTGTCACCCGAACTGATGACTCTTATAATCTGATTAATGATCCGTCCGCAGCGAATGTTGACATGAACGGCTACCAGTTCGTCTGTTTTATGACCACTGATAGGAACACTGTCACTATCAATTAATAATCATCTGTAATTGAGTGGTTACATCAGCAAATACCAGCCAATAGCTCTGTAAATGCGGTTTGGCAAATAAAAGAGTATTACTTACTCACTTTCTGTGTCAACTAACATAGTTTCTGAAACATTATCGCCCATTCAGCATTCAGGGTCATTTCCTCACTGAACATGGATCGAGAAGGCCTGTCCCGTGTTTAAGTCGTCGTTATAGAATTGGGCGAACGAGAAATGCAATGCGGTGTACACCAACCACTGACGAGAGTGATCAAAGTTTTTTCTGGATCTCTTTTTCTAGTTTTCATGTGAAGGCGTGGTGACCCCATGGATAGTGCGCTCGCCTCTGGATCTTGGGCAAGACACTTTGCTCTCACAGTGCCTCTCTCCAGCTAGGCACAATCGAACCTCTCCATACGGACACCTCTCTAATACGGACAGTTTCCTATGAACCAACAAAATTCTCATACATTTCCTCTAAAGAAACGCCTCTAAAACGGACAACGGACACTAAATCTCGACCCTGGGGAGCAAATTCATACAAATTTAACCTCTTTATTACGGACACTCCAGGGACCAGGTGTCGATAATTTGCGGAATGTACCGTTTCCTGTCGGAGGTTATAAAACATTGACACTTTATCATTCAGCGATACCAATACCAGAACATGTCAAAATGTTAGTTTTCAAAACTCAAATTTACAAATGCAAACACTCCAAGCTGTCAGTGGAGACTTAAAAGTGACGTCATCATACTGTCCTCTCCAATACGGACACCTTTCTATGGAGACACTTCGCTCTGCCCTTCGGAGTCCGTATCAGAGAGCTTCGACTGTAACAAATGGGTCCGGGGGGTTGTCCCTGCGATAGACGAGCATCCATCTAAGGGGGAAGTAGAAATACTCTTAGTCGCGTCATGCTACAGAAACCGGAGATAAGCGCCGAGCTTCATGATGGGCACCTTGGCTCGTGGGAACCGCAGTTTTTTCTACACTTTCTATAGTCCTTCTAAAAGCTGCTTTTCTTTTCTTTTTTTTTTTGTTTTTTTGTTTTTTGTTTTTTTGTTTTTTGTTTTTTTTAAATACATAAATCGATGGAAACATGGGAAAATGTTTATATTGCTCTTACAATGTAAAGTCTCTGTTCTTGCGCCCTGATTACATGTACTCCTGATATGGTTACCAGCAAACTCAATTTAATTCTTGGTGGAGTCACCAGATGGTACCGCAATAATATGCTCACCTCACATCCTAGAAAGATCGAATTTATGTTCATCTAACCCAGATTCGGCAATGCACTCAATTATTTCACAAGTGGCCTCTACTAGGTTTTTAGGCTTAGAAATTGATAGTGACCTCAAAGGAAACAAGTATGTTTAAGATTTCAATAAGACATTAATACAGAAACTAAATCTTCTGAAATCATTTCATTTTTTTTACGGATTAACGTTCGGTTAGATTTCGATTACAAGGCCATTTTACGATCTATAAATTACGGCCTAATCATTTGGAGCTCATTCAGATATTGACGATACTGAACGGATTCATGCGAGAGCAGCAAAGACTCACCTGGATAGGTGTACCAACGGAACAAGTTTTAAACGCTGCAAACTGGTTGCCTCTTAGGCCAATACGTATTGTCAGTGCTTATTGTTTTTATCTCGGACACAACTGTTTTTATGGCGCTGCACCTACCCCTCTTCATGATTTATTCGTTAAACGTTAAACGAGTTACATTCTCAGATAAAAGTTCTGTTTTAATATTCTATGCTCTAAGACCAATACACTAACGAAGTTCATTTTTTTTGCCTATGTTGAGGCCAAGCTTTGAAACAAACAAGCTTAACAATGAAGTTAGAAATATTGGCTCACTACATACTTTTAAAAGACCATTTGGCAAAATGCCGCGTGGATTTTACATTTTATAAATATTATATATAATTAAACTTTTTTCAGTTATTGTTTTTTAGTTTTATATTTTATCGTATTATTTCTGTAATCAATAGCTCTCTTTTTTGTAAATACCTTGTAGATGGGATTTTAGATAGTTATATAATTTTTAGACACGATCACATCAGCGTTGCTGTTACATCTTTATCGTGTATAGATAAATGCTTTACCTCACCTTACCTTTCATTACACATTGCACAAAAATATTTAATATTAAGATTAAAAAATTATAATAGAATTAAGGAGGAATTTGTCTAGTTTACTGGCCTCTTATTGTTAATGTATGCAATCTTCCCGGTTCTTTTTATGCGTTTGCTTGACTTTGATGTATCTTAATTGCAGCAGCGTTGATGTGATCCATGTCTTTAATGCCATTTCCGTTTGTCCAAAAATCCTTGAATTCGCTCTTGGCGTCTAAGTTAAAGTTTCCTTCTTGAATATCCTCTTTTCTGTAAAGAAATACGTCAACCACGTGTTAAAGAAAACTTTTACATCCATCTCAAGTTGCCTACTGCCAAATTTGCTGATTGTGTCTGTAGCATATACAGTTACCTTACATGTAGCTGTCACTTTTTGAAACGCAAAGATCCCAGGGAGAATTGATTTTACGGGAGTGCCGGGTGGAGGACTACTTATACTTAACTACTTGCCTGGTTATACCCCGGGGAGATTATCAGCGGGAACGTCAGGTATTTTTCAGACAGTGTGATGAAAAGAATCAGCGTGAGAAAAACGATTTCGATCATGGATGTTTCTGTTTGTTGTTTGTTTGTTTGCTTGTTTTTCTTTTTAATTTTGACCTTTTTGCTCATTGACGACGTAACATCCATGAGCGTAGGAGGCAGTTGGATGGCGCTCGCTCACTCACTCCATTCTGATTGATTTATTCACCAAACCTGGATTAAACAATTTTCTCCTACGTCCTCTGCCAAGTATTGTTTTTGTCCAAGAGTGTTCAGTCGTCTTCAGGAAGGTTTTTTGACGAGGGGGACTAGAAAGGCGTACATTTTTGCCCGATAACTCGTGAGTCTGGGTACGAGTTTGTCGAACACCTCGAAAGATTGAAGTCGGCCATTTTGGTTTTATGTGATTTTCTTTCGTAAATATGTGGTATTTGCCTATCGGCGTTTGCTCACACGTAGACGCGCCAGAACACGGTCGGCAAGGTCAAAGAACTGATGCAAGACACCCGGGAAGACAAAGCCAGTAAGTGAGACTGTGATTATATATGGGAGAAGTTAAGCTCGTAGCTTTTTTTCTTGGCAAGAGAATTTGATGGTTTCCACTCGCTTTCTCTCGTCGTGGAGTCCAAGGTATACGTAAATTCGTCATGTTGGGTTTTGGTTTCATTGTTTCTTAATTTTTTTTTATTTTTTATGCACACATTGAAATTGTGCCTGTGTTAGTATGGCAAGTTCGAAATTTGTAAGCTTGTTTTGGAAAATATATAGAATTGCCATATCTTTTAGTTTTGTTGTCGTTCACGCCACATTTCTTTTGTATTCCATGCAGTTCGACCAGAGTAAAAGTTTCTTCACGGATGATATGCAAGTCAACCTACATGTACGATTGAGTAAATATACACTTAAATATTTTAGTGATGGATGAACAAATTACGTTCAAGAGACTGCGTAGATCCATTTTTTTGCAAGAAAGATATACTGTTCAGTTGTGTCAAAAAGCTGAACGCATGGTGGCTGGTGATGTAGAGTTTCTGCAATTCTTTTGAATATTACTGCATTGCTGCTGAGATTAGCATAAATAATTACCAAGATATATAGGAATAAAATACCGTGATTTTTGTTTCCAAGAAAGAAAATTATTGTTATTTTATTTTACCTACATGCACTACAATATGTAGTACCCTTATTATTGTAATGCACCAAGCTGGGGGACTTCTTCCTACAATTGACTAAAGGTGCACTTTTTTCAGGCTGGAGGTATCATACGACTTCATAGGACAGGGATTTCAAACATTAATTGTTTATTTATCCCAGAAATAAGATCTAGTGGGCCACATTAGGTTTGTGAAAGGGGTTTCAGGCTAGAAGCTACATGTATATGAAAGGAAAGCCTTTCCTGTCAAAAACACTGTAAAATGAACAGGTCTTTGACCTTGAGCCAGAGCCTCCTTCTATAAAACGTTGTTACTTCCCTTCCTCCTCTCCATGGACATAATTCTATAGAAAAAAAAACCTTAAAAATTTTAAATAAAAACATTCCTTTCACTTTAGGTTCATGGTTGAAACAACAGTGTCTGAAATCATTCTTATGATATTGAAGGAAATACTTTTTTTTTTCCTATAGATTTCCTATTTACCCGCAAGCTACAATCAAATTGTTTATGTCTGACTTAGCGTAAAGTAAACAAGATTTTGCCAATATCTTGCCAATACCCTTGGCGGTCCTGGCATTCTCAAGTTGATTGTCTAAAATAAATTTCAAAATCATTTATTGTAATTTTTGTATAATAGTAATCATTGTTATACAGCTGTTTTATAATGTTAACTGAACAAGTACCATAACCAATAATATCTACCTTGACCCAAAATGCACTGCCGACTCATACACATAATTATATTGTCAATTTTGGACTGACTGGTAAATATGGTGAACTCTCATTTCATGACTTCATTTTGAAACAGACTGTTGCTATTCTTTGACACTACATCATGTACAAGTTAATATAATAACAAAGTTCCAGCTCCAATCAAAATTAATTACTATCCATTTTAAAATTCATAAACTGTCTGTGAAAACAACCTGTTATTTGATTTTTCTATTTCTTTTCTACTTCGATTAGTCTGGCCTCGAGCCCTGGCTGGGAACATTGTATTGTATTCTTGAGCAAGACACTTAACTCTTGCAGTGCCTCTTTCCACTCAGGTGTATAAATAGGTACTGGCAAATTTAATATTGCAGGGTAACCCTGCGGTGGAATAGCATTCTATTCAGGGGGTAGTAGAAATACTCCTAGCCGCTTTATGCTACAGAAACCGGGATAAGTGCTGGCCTGATGGGCCACTTGGCTCATATGCAGACTCTACTTCCACTTCGGGGTTGCTGTTTGCCTCTTTTTTTAGAACAAATGCTCGTGCAAAACATTTCACATGAAATGACTTGATTTTCAAGAGAATGAACGTGCAGGTGAGATACATTTCACACAAATAGTTTTGCCACGAAGGTCAACTATTCATCCATGAGCTGGCTCAAGGAGCCTTTGATTCTTAATGATATATATTTTTTGCGCTTGTTGAAAAAGTACGTCGTTATGTTGTGTTTCCTCCGTATGCTAAACATCCGTAAGCTAAATAAATTTATTATGTTTTTGTCTCGGAATGGGACAGTCGTTGTTATTCTTCTCCTATTGCAAAAAAATGAAAAACGAAAATTCTTTTGTTTGTTTTTTCACGTCAGTATGGAAAAGGAAATCGAAACTTTACGCGGAAAGACGATCACTAAGGGCAAATTCGAACTTCCTCCAGAAGAAAGAGAGAAAGAGAGAAACAATGCCATTAAATAAGTTTGATTACTTGCAAAATGATCTGTGAAAAAGTGAATTGGAGATTCTAAGCTGATCGTGAGGTTAAAACTACTAATCTTTCCTTAACCTCTAAGACTTAAGTTTTCCATTCATTGTCATAAAAACCTTTATAAACTTATTGCAAATTGCTTAGCCTAAATTCTCGATTCGAAAAGATCTCAACGCGCAGGCGTCAAGACTAATATATACGTCACACCAATAGCCCGACGTCACGAACTCTCTAATAGGTTTGCACTCTTAGGGACCAACTGAATAGGAGTTGTATGCTAATCGCAAGCTTCTTAAGTCAATTATAGTTCTTTTCTAATGGTTTTCTCCGAGTCTCCTCTGCAACACACCCAATAAATAGTCAAGTAAGAGTTGTGACGCATTAGTTCATCAGATGTACTTTCGTGAAACCTTAATGTATCATTTGCAGTTGGCCAAAAGTTGAGAAGCAAAAAGAAAACTATGAAGAACGAAAATGCTTTTAGCTGAAAGGTCGCTTCACTCCTACATGTACATGTACGTATAAGCGAGAGTAGATTTTTAACTTTGTCAAATATTGAGGTGCTCTCTACTCCAGCCGCATCAAATATTTTTTACGAAAAGCAGGAATTAAAAGTTAGTGAGCATTCTATAAGTCTTTCATTGCTCTTGTATTGAGCTTAATGTCTTCTTAATTTACAACAATTTATTGATGTAGAAATGGCAAAGTACGAAAAAGGGCGAGTTCTACAGATTAAAACTTTTGTCGAAAGGTAGACCACAGATACCGTTTGCGATCGATTGCAAGTTTCTTTTACCACCCAATTGATCGAATTTACATCAATATTTGTCAACATGAACTAACTCTTTGAAATAACTACATACACTATTAATATTTTACATGGTAGTATTAGCACGAATTCACTAAGAAGCTTCGCTTCCAGCTACTGAAACTAACAAGGCATTCACTCCGTGTTAATTGAGAGATGTGTTTCTCATTCGAAACACTTCATTGGAGGACAATCAATAGCTTAAGAAATAATTATCACTCTGCTACACCTGCCCTCTGTTGTTATAATTTTTGTGACGTTTAAAAACGCTTGATTTTTTTGGATTTTCTTTGCCTGTTCCGATTTCAGCGAATTTCCCTGACAGGCATAATGACTATTTTGTATATGACTCAAAAACAGTATTCTACTATGTAGACCTCTAACATAAGCATTTTCTTTTTCTAGCTACTGTATTCAAGTTGAGAGGTTATTTGACTTTAAATGCGCTCTGGGTGTATATATTATATTTTCTTTTAAAAAGTATATTTACGCATTGGGAAATTAAAGAAAAAATAAATAAAGAGACAGACGGAGGAAGAAATTATGGGAGGCAGTTCTTGAAAAGCGGGCTGCACTGTTTCAGAATGTCATTTGTCAAATATTAATAAATTTCTTAAAAGGAAAATTAATGCATGTTGTAACCCTGTTATACTAAAACGGTAATGTTACTTTTATTATTTGTAGATTTTTTGCAAAATGTCAGGTATTAAAGAAATAGATGAAAAGATAATAAACAGAGAAAATTTTACAAACAACAAAGCAAATAAGTTCTAGAAAATCTTAATTAATTATGATCAACGCCTGTTTACAGCCCAAACTAGACTGCCCGGGCGGAACGCAAAATTTCGTGTTATTTCTGTGACCCATTCAATTTATAAGCAATGGCGAGAATTAAAGTTCCTTTTTCCTGTTGTGTTGATCTCTACAACAGAGCCTTAAAAATATGATATAAAATAATAAGAACTCGCAAAAAGAAAATACAGGAGAGAAATATAAATTTTAAAAGACACGAAACCTGAGAACGATGCTTAAAAATAGTTCGTGAAAGAAAAAGCAGAAACAAACAAACAGAATAAGCACAACAAACTAAATTATCATTTATCATAAACTTTATTTTTTTAGTGTCGTTACTTGGAAGGCATTAACAAGAGAGAGAATAAAATTGGTGTAAAATTTGGATTCTAGTAAGTTTATCCATGTTAGTTTTGTCTCGCAAGCTAGAAAGTGTAACATCAGAGAACTTTGGGATTTAGGCTATATTGACAGGTGAACCTGGTGAAATTTAACTCACTGTAACGGCTCGTTGTTACGTTTAAAAATTCACCAGAAATAATGGGAAATTAGCAAAAAAAAAAGGGGGGGGGGACAAAACAAGCACATCGACGACAAAGAAAACTATAGGAGGATGGTCGATTTATATCGGATAATTTGTAACATACTACTCTCTACCTACCACAATTACCATATATATTAGAAATTATTTTTATTACTTTTTTTAATTCCTGGCTGGCTAATACTCAAAGAACAAACACTGAAGTGAAAAACAAAGTGTGTTCACGTCCATATACCCGTGTACATGTGAACATTTAAAAATATAAGATATACTGAAAGTAGTTCTGTAAGGATCAGAGTTGTTCGGCAACCTAGTAAAACTTATTTTGATATAAATGGAAATTGGCTTTTTTACCTTGATAACTGATGACCGCCGTCGACCACATTTGAATGAATGCATGCCGCAAACACGCTTGAATAACTCGGGTGTGTTATATGGAATCTCGACAAAATTGCGAATCTCTGTATTACTTGTCGACGCCACTTGCTCCGGCGAACCTTTCACAGTCAATGGCATGCCTATCAACGCTAAAAGTAACACAGCAGTTATAAAGAAATGTTTGCTATTCATTTTCGTGTGCATGGGTACAGTTTTAAAGTTGGTCGTTCAAGAGTGCCTTGCTAGATGATTGCGGTGCAATGTTGAGAGCAATTGAAGCTTTCTTGAATGAAATGTTCCTTTTTATTCGTTTTCTTTTCAGCGTCAGCAGACAATTCTAGAGTGATCATTGGGGCATTTATGTCGTTAACTGTGGGCGGTGTACATCATAGAGACTCCAAAATACTTTGTTTAAATGGTGGCAATTAAGGTTTAAATTATGTATTATCTTAATTAAGCGCCCGCTTGTCAGAAGTCGTACTGTGCAGTTATAAACTGGGTTTCTGGAATATTTGAAGGTCACGTAGCCGAAAACACCCACGACTAGATTAAACCAATTAATTTATGTTTTAACACATGTATGCGAGATCGTGTTACAAGAATATTTCAACACACTCAACATTGGAATAAAGAAAGTGGCGCTTAAAAGGCGTTTAAGTTTTATCGTCAATAAATAAGTCGCAGAAAAAGCCAGTGTTGATTGATTCACCTGTCTTGACATTTCCATTTTTATTAATAGAGAATGGGAGGCTTCATTTGCACATCAAAGTTTCTAATCTATTATCCAGCGATCGATAAAAAAGGGAGATGATTCTTAAGATGGCGTCTATTTAAAAATACTATAGCTTCCAATTAACATTTATGTTTCCTTTCCAGCCTTTTGTCTTTTTCCGCTCGCTTGTTCAGTGTTCCGGTATTCCGGTCTGCTGATTTCTACCTGCTCGCACACTCTTCCTCCGATTTTTATCAAGAATTGATGGATAATAGCTCTCTGTTCTAATTCCTTCTCTTGAAAATGTGGCTGAATAGAGAAAAGTACGAGAGCAAACAATAATTCTTTTGAATATTTCTCGTCAGACTTCCTTAGTTACACTTGAAAGACACTGCATTGTACGAACTACAGAAAGAAACATGCTTTGGCCTTCCGTTAGCTGGCTGCTGTGAAACCGAAATTTCATTCGTTAAGTTTCACGAAAACGAAAGAGTTTCGTGATAATGGCTCACTTTTAGAGCGGGCTCATACATAACAAAAAGCCGTAAAAGAAGATTACCTTTACAACAAACGAAAAACAATCACATGTACAAATCACATGTACAAGTACAAACTGCAAGGTCGAAGTCACGTGATCATTAATTTTGGGTGATTGATTTTGTTTTGTTTTTTTCTCGCCACCAAGGCTCTTGTTTTACTTTTTTTTTTTTTCTAGTTATAAGATGCCAAATAATATTCCATAAATGAAACTGTAAAACTACAGATAACACATTTTTGCCCTTGAAACAGAAAAATCTCACGGCTGCGTGGGAAAAAAATAGTCGAGATGACGAGAACCTTTTTTTTGTCTCAAATTTTCCGACTATTTCTTTCCGTTTTATTGAACAAAGCAATTGATTAACAGCACAAATCAACTGATCTGGTTTATCAGAGGCCTTTCTTTAAACTGATAACCATCAAACATCAATAGACTTCATCCTTTAAAGAAAACTGTGAAGGCCGAGTTTAGTCTGATTTTATCTTAATTATTGACCTCACAAAAACTTTGGTTTTCACCATTCTACGCACAAAATGGATGACATTAAGGTTCTACGTCGTTGATGACGCACTCACCAGGGCGCCAAGTGTAGCTTGGAAATTTCAGACATAATTGACTGTACAAGAAGTCTCTCATCAAGGCAATCTTGGTACATCTCTTGATGAATTCTTGTGGCCTTATCGTGGGTATGCGAACAACGTATATTCCAAACAGGATGTGGGTCATCAACAAAATCTCTATGAACAACGCTTTATTCACATTTTGTACAAACGAAAGCTTAGAAAGAAATACAAAGGATGAATGATAAATGCGAGTCACACCAAAAAGACCGATGTATTTTTGTTGAAAAAATGACACCAAGAAAAATTTGATGGATAATAGATGAGGGTTTCCAAAAACTGAATAAACCTTACACAATCTTAAATCTTTTCTGGACTGGCTCTAATCCTTATGTGCATCATTTGTATTTTATCATTTGTATTTTATTCAGTTAAAATTTTACCATATATTATGCGAAAAGGTGAATAGAGAATTAGTTTTAAAGATTTCTCGAGGCTGCATATGCTGTTTAGAACTTTCGTATACACCTGATTGAAAAAAGTATAAACCGTAAACGATACGATTTTATAAACAGAATCATGGGAAGACTGAAAAGCGTGTGCATGATAAATATTCAATTTTGTTTCCTCGTGGCATTGAATGATTACAGGTCAGCTGCCCGAAGAAGCTATTTAGAAAAAACCTCGAAACTGACCATGCCTTCCTAAATGTAGCTATGTTAGAACAAAAAAGAAAATCTGAACGCTAAGCGCTTTGAGGTACGCCCAAGTAGACCTATTAAGAACTATCAAGAAGAGATCCGGCCTGCGACTGACTGTTCATTTTCGATTCAGTGAAAAGCAACTGCGGTTGTGGTAGCCATTACTTCACTTCACCCTTGCTTACCTATTACAGATTGTGAGTAAACCCGCCTTTCCTTCAATAATAATGAAGCCGCACAGCCCGTTAGCTTAAGTCTTCAGAGTACGGCGCCTTAAGCATGTAAGAATGCAAATTAGTATTAATTCCAAGTTTCCAAGAAAATCACTGTCATATCGTCTATGGTTCATACCTTTTTCTTCACAACGTTTCGCCAAACAGGTGCATACTAGTTTCGGATTGTGCAACTGATTTAGGCTTGTCCAGTCATCTATTATTATTTGCACGGTTCCTTGTGAGTTTCATTTAGGTAGAAACCGCGGAATAAAACATATCGTAGGTATTTAAGTGAGCTTCAATCGATGTTGTACGGATGTTGTGATATGTTGAAGATTCTGCTAGTAACCACTTAATGTTCGGAATGAACACAACATGCAAGAGATCTTTTAAAACGCTTTAGCTTTACTTTGAGAGAGAATGTTTTTTTGTCAGTAAATTGGACGAGGGCTAAAATAAAATACAACAAGGGTAGTTGCGTAGTCGATATTTAAGAGATTTGGCATTTTTATAGATTTTTGTTTTTGCTGCAGAAAAGACTAAAGTTAAAAAAAAACTGCCATCTATTTTAAGTTTTCCATATGTTTAGCTTGTAGTTTCATGCCAGCCGTCGGGTACAACATAACACTTATATTCAGTTACAATAATTAGGATTCACCAGACGTTTGATGCGTAGAACGGATACACAAATAAGCGTCGACATCTATTTCAACTTAAATCCAAACTTTAATTTTTCTTTAAAATAATATTTTGAGGGAAAAAAGTCGCTCTGCATACGTACTTCTGAATGTAAACAACAAAATATAAAACAACCCCCCCCCCCCAAAAAAAAAGAAAGAAAGAGAAGAAAATGCGCCTTAGCAATCATTGACCCCAAATGTGACAAGAGAGTCAACGCACACGCGAATACAATTTGCTGAAATGTGTTCATAGAAATGCAAGAAGCTACAGACAGCTGCTAGCCACACCAGATAAAACATGCCAAGTGGTAAAATAAAAGTGATCGTAATGGATTGGAGACGTAGAAGTTATTTATGCCTTTACATATTTCAGTTCATAATCCATCAAATATTTTCGCTCGCGCGCCATTGGTCGAAACGCGTCGCATGACTGAATTTTCCCTAACTAAAGATTGGGGAATATCAGACTGTTAGTATCACCCAACTAGTGGACTAATGCAAATCCTGCATTTTGATTGGCTACGCTACTAGGGGACTATTAGTAATAGTCATCGAGTAACGAAATTGGCGCCATCGAGCGTGACGCTTTCTTTCGTTTTATTCCCAAATAATTTTTTTTTCAACTTGCTTTTGCTAACTTTATTATTACCTGTTCTGTCCGACTAGTTAGACGATACTAAAACAATTAGACCCTTCGCCCTCAAGGGCCACGGGTCAATAGCCCATTCGGCTTCGCCTCATGGGCTATTGACCCGTAGCCCTTGTTAAATATTCCCCAATTTTCAAAACTGCGCGTGTTGCGAAAAAAATTTGAACTCGGAAAATTGTTCGCTTCTCGGAACAGATAATTTCCTCGGACAAATATCCGAGCATATTTCCGCGCCAAATGGAGGCTATTGTTTATATACTCCACATGATCAGTCATTCAAATTTACGAGTCTCCTCTCGAAATTTCGTTATCTATTACGACAACTTCTATATTTTGGGGGGTTTACGTAGTAGAACACTTATTTATCTTTTCTCTTCATTCGCTCATTACCTTCCTGTCGATTTTCTAAGATAACAATGTTTCGAAGAGGGAGCCAGTTTCGTATTGCGGTACTACGGTATAAGTTCGGTAAAGCACAAATTGACAACTGACCAAGAGGCTTTTGTTTACAAAGGGAATGGGTTTCGTTAATTGCTTAAAATTTGATACCCTTTATGGCTAATCTTATTGGTACAGTTCTGACGCGTATTAGGCGAGTTTAATTATGCCATAGTTCGCGTTTTGGCGACAGGTAGTCGAGTCAAAATGCCCATATTTGATGAGACTAAACGAGCCATGTGATCATGATATCGAAGCCATATCAGGCCAGCAGGCATGGTTTCTGATTGGGAAATAGTGAATTTGGGTACCGATGAGATCAGAAAATTAAACAAGCTGGAGATGGTAATTTAACAGGCTGTGTGTTTATCGATTTATCCAAAGCGTTCGGCACCATCAGTCACGCAGGACTTTTGAACAAACTTCCTTTCTACGGAATCCACGGGAGAGAACTAGAGTGGTTCACTGATTATCTTTTAAGTATAACACAGGCTGGCCAATATATAGAGGATATTACACGGTGGCGAGAAGATATGAATTTTATGTTCGAGTAGCAAGAACAATATCTCACGAGTGAGCGTCGCTCACTCGTGAGATATTGTTCTTGTCACGAGAACATAAAATTCATATCTTCGAGCCAACGTGTAACGTTCTTTTTATTATATGGAGAAACCAATTCAACAAAAGCAAAAGGCGGGAATCGTGACTTCATTGAATGATATGACACTCACAAAGGTGACATACGGAAAATACGCCACTCGGGTCCCGGATGAAGTGGCGTATGGAATCTACGAGTGGTTTAGTTCCCAGTAAAACACTCTTCTCCATATAATAAAAGGGTGTATTAGAAGTAGAAGTTCAATCAGTTTTTTCAGGCGTACCACAGAGGAGTATCCTGGGGCCCGTTCTGTTCATAATCCATTTTAATGATGTCCATAAACCGCTGCACTTTTCAAAGATAATTACTTATTCTGATGACTCTGTAATTTATACCTCATTCAAAGACATTGTCACGATCCGAAGGAACCTCAATGAAGAAATTAAGAGTGTGTGCAAGAGAAGACCAGGCAGGAGGTAATACAGCTCCAGTTACCGATTTCGCTCAAACTTGGCACAAATGTTGGGTTTGGTGAGTAAATGATCATGGCAAAAAATTAGGTCAAAATATGTTATTCCCTTCAAGTTAGGAGGACCCCTCCAAAGATGGCCATTTGTCACTAATTTATGCATATTTAATTAGCTGTCTTTGATTTAGTATTTCTACAACAAAAAAGGCCATGTGAAAATGAAATCAACTGGATCATGTTTTCCTACTATCAGTCTCAAAGCATAGATATTCATTTGAACTAGACAATTTGATTTTTCTCCGTGGCTTCATCTAAAGTAAGGTGCATATTTTGTAGAGTTGTGAATAGCCTTTAATTGATGGCAAATATCTGCACTGGGCAACAGCAAATACGCATTATTATAACACGGATAGTGAGAGCAATCACTAAAGTTCTCAAAACAGCCATCAAATGTTTGGGACTTCAAAATTTTTTCTGTGCTTGCGTACTGTTTACATAGGACTTTACGATTTTTCACCATTTCATGAACATCCACTATAACACAAAAGCCATTTTTTCTGTTTTAACCTAACTCGAAATCAACAAGAAATATCTACCTAAGAATTTTCCTATCAATTTCCGGTATAAATTCGGAGAAAAGAAGCACTTGAGACATTTCTTTCATATATTTTCAGAGCTACATTTTGTGGCATTCTCTCGATATCGAAAAATGCAGCAGAAGAAGATTCAATGCATCAGTTCTCTCAACTTATGTTTTCAGGCGTAAAATAGAATGCAAATAAATAGCTACTACATACATGTCACTTAGACGCGATTTTGCGTTCTCCGTTGTTTCGTGGATTGCGAAATGTCCAGTTTTGTGTCATCTGTTCCGCTGATTCGACCCAAGGTTTAAAGAGAATATCCATTACCATCCCGCTTTCGTCATCAGAGATATCAACATTTGTCGAAACAGCTACTCAAAAGGCCGTTTAAAATCCAGGGAGAGCGATCACTGCTGTTTTAAAGTACAGATTGCTTTTAAAATCCATCATAAAAACTCCTCTTAACTTGAAGGGAATAACATATTTTGACCTAATTTTTTGCCATGCTCATTTACTCACCAAACCCAACATTTGTGCCAAGTTAGAGCAAAATCGGTGATTTGAGCTGTATCACCTCCTGCCTGGTTCTGCTTGGTTTTCTCGTGGGAACACTCTTAACAGCTTATGTCGTTGGTTCAAAGAAAACGAACTGATAGTCAATTTAAAAAAAGGGAAGACTGAGGCTATGCTCTTTGGAACTGTGAAAAGAATCAATCTTCAGGGAAATGAGCTTAGTATCTCTGTTAGTGGGACGCGTATCAACAATACGTTTGCTTACAAGTGCTTAGGCATTGATCTAGACCCAGATTTGAACCTTACATTACACTTTGATAGAATTCACAAGAAAGCAGCAGGCAGAGCTAACCTTTTAAGATTTAATTTAATTTAATTTAAGGAACAATGGTTTATCAGTGAAACTACCAAAAGCTCGCCTTAAATTTGGGAAGAAGAGCTTTCACTATCAAGGAGCCAAGATTTTTAATGAACTACCAATCGAATGTAGAGCCATAACTTCAAGATTTCTATTTAGCTTAATCTTAAGTGAACATTTTTACTAATTTTGCACGCCTTTTTTACCCATTTTTACTTTTTTACGTCTTTTACCTTATTTTTACTATATTTTCGTTTACAAGACCCCTCTGATAACAGTGTTGAATACACTGATGGTCCGGACCTATTTCCTTGGGGGTGATATAGGATGGACCAGAAAAGGGGTGCCCCTCTGGGAGGACAATAGGTCAGATGGTACTATGACACCATCCTGGAAAGATCCGGACCTATTTCCAAGGGTGGCCATAGCATTTACTGTGGGGCAAAGTGTAGCCTAGGTTGCACTTCCCTGCCACCAAAAACCTTTATTGACTAAGCAGCTATAGTTTACACACTATATAACAAATAGAACGTGGTAGTGAATAAACCGAGAAGGCTCAGCAGGCAAAAGCCACCTTCTCACGAAAGGTAATTACAACCACATGGAGGAAAAAGATGGGAAAGGACAAAGCTACCAATACAGGGAGGGAGGGAGGGGAAAGCGGAGAACGGCCTAACTTGAATACTACCTCACAACTGGGATAGGGTCACAAAACAATGGGATTTTACTAACTGGGGATTGAAGGAGTTGGGAGGGGTATAGCACGCTGAAATCACATGAGAGCATGGTGAAAAATCAATGGGAGCTTTGTCGTATGATTTCCCAAATGGTAAAACGATTGCGTTGCATTGGACATTGACCTAAGGCTATTGCACAGTGGCTAATGGGGAGAAGATAACAGAACTGGTGACAACCTTAGATGGCAGCTATGATGTAGATTACAGAGCTCATTAACCACAGTTTAAATGCTTAAACTTCCAATTGTTATTATTGTTATTATTGGGTACGGTAAGTATACGGAATTGATCAATTTTGATCACCTATTTCAGCTAGTCGTCTAGCGACAGTGGTATTTGGGAAACAATTTTTATGCCAGGATAGACAATTGAGAAAATTAATGTTTTCTTTATTACCGGACATTTCGTTCAATATTTGAAGCAGTGAATAAACAGTGCAATGCATGGACGGCTAATGTCGATCGAGAATTAGTGCAAATAAGGTTTAATAAATATAACAGGTAGTAGATAAAGGACTAAAACTTTGGAGCTAAGCTAAATATTAATTTATAGTACGTCAATGTAAATGCACTGTAAAACCACAGTAAAACTGTTTTCAAACCTCACCTGGTCGCCGACAACGGTTTAGAAAAGCGCATTCTCCACTTATCAGCCCAAAAATAATGATCATATGCAATAATGTCTTACCATGTTTTCATTTCGTAATTATCATAAGACATAGTTAAGAACCTTTCTAAAGTCAGCAAAGAAACTTGTTGTAAAGCTGTCTCCGCCGCCTACATCAATCGTATTAAAAGGCATCTTCATTAAATCGTGTGAAAATGAATTAGATATACAGTCACAGCCAGAAACTAGTTAATTCTAGATTACAAACAAAATAAATGGAGCTGACGTCTGTTTTGACGTACACATTATTCGTACTCGAGTTCAAACTGACCACTTAATAAAAGCCAATTAATAATCGTTTTGACAGTGAAAGCACTCTTATATATCTCATGGTGATTACTTGATTAAGTGCGTCAAATCTTTTTTTGTTCATTTCCATGTGAAAGGGATTTTCGGCTCGTGTTCTTTTTTTTTAATTTTAGTTTGTTTGCTTTGTTTAGTCTTTTTTTTTTTGAGAGGGGAGGCTAATTTATTGTATTCTTGTTTGTTTGGTTGTTTATTTTGTAATTATATACAGTTGAATCCCGGGTTGTTTACCATTTACACAAAAAAACCAAAAATTTCGGTCAGAATGTAGCATTTGCAATTCTTAACCGCCATCTTGGAATTATGACCAGGTGGTGCTCCTCCTAGGCTCTCTCGGTATATTGGGGGCTCTTCGGTTGATGGTAAATGTATACAGTCGAAACTCCGGTAATGACCACCTCTTTACAACGGCCATCTCCCTACAACGGTCACCTCTCTATAACAGCTACTTTATTTCGTCCCGGCGGACGGTCCATACATTCACTCCTAATTTAAACTCTCTACGGCGGTCACTTCTCTACAGCGGCCACCTCTCTACAACGGCCACCTCTCTACAGCGGCCACCTCTCTACAGCAGCCATCTCTACAACGGCCACCTCTCTAAAACGGCCACCTCTCCACAGCGGCCACCCCTCTACAGCGGCCACCTCTCTACAGCGGCCACCTCCCTACAGCGGCCACCTCTCTACAGCGGCCACCTCTCTACAACGGCCACCTCTCTACAGCGGCCACCTCTCTACAATGGCCACCTCTCTACAACGGCCACCTCTCTACAGCGGCCACCTCCCTATAGCGGCCACCTCTATACAACGGCCACCTCTCTACAGCGGCCACCTCTCTACAATGGCCATCTCTCTACAACGGCCATCTCTCTACAACGGCCACCTCTCTACAGCGGCCACCTCTCTACAGCGGCCACCTCTCTACAGCAGCCACCTCTCCACAACGTCCATTGAAGCGCTTCCCAAACTACCGAAATAAACTCTCCACAAAGGCCAGTTAATCAACGACTGTCGCATGGTGTTTACCAAAACCCGTGTAACATTGTAAAAGGTCGTGAAACTTGATCCGAACCGCGCGTCGTTGGTCTCTGTTTCTCTTTAGTTTCTGTTTAAATGATATATTTTGATTGTGCACACACACACACCCCCTTCCCCATGCGTAAATAGGCTTAACCGTGCTTTCCATTGTCTTAGAGTTTTGAAGATAAATAAGACGTACTTGTACAGGCTAGCAGCACGTGTCAACAGCTTTCGCGCGGTGGCCAATCAAAGGGAAAACTTTGTCGTAGCCTCGCTAATTTGTATTTGTCAGGCTATGACCTTTGCGATACCGGTGCAGTGCTCTCTACCAACTGAAATATAGGAGCTGGTCATGTTGTGAGTTCGTAATATACTCGTAGATGGTGAAGAATACAAGTGAATATATGAAAGATCGTATATTTGAACTGGGGAGAAAGTATCTGAAGATGATTGGTCATCGCAGTGATACACACAACTTGAGCAGTCGTAAAATGAAAGCCTGAACAGGATTCAATATAATTTCACAACTGCTTAAGTTGTGCATATAACTGGGATGATCAGTCTTCATATCTTTCTCCGCAGTTCAAATATCTGACCTTTCATATTATATTCACTTGTTTTGTATTTGTCTCTAATAGCAATTACCTAATAGGAGTAAAACCTCCTTTTTCATATCGTTATAATCTGAAGAGGATCACTTCATACACGTCTCGTTATTTTGGACCCACGGAAATCTTCCGTGATCGACGTCTTCCCGAGAGAGAGAACATGGCTATGATCTTTATCAGATTGGAAAGATGAGTTCTTTGCTCAAATTTATTCATCATATGCACTGTCCATCCCTACTCAGTGGCACACAAATAATACGCGAAATGAATGTAAATATCGTAAGGTATTAGTACAGAACTTCAGCAAACCGGTTTAAACAGGTTAGTTTTGATTTTCTTCTGAGTTTGCGCACCACAAAATATAGCTCAAAATGTACAGGCTGTACGTTGGCTTGGGGCAAAGGAAGACTTATGACAACAACTCTGTTATTGGAGATGTGAAATGATGAAGAACGGATATGTTGCAAAGCATCCAGCTGGATAATATTTCCTTCCATAGTGAAATGACGAAAAGCGTAGCTGTATTTTAACGGTAAGACAAAGAAACAAACGCCGTAAGAAAACCTAAAATTATTAGACGAGCGTGTCATACGTGCCTGGGAAAAACAGTGAGGTATTTTCACAATAATGGAGAGAACTTAACGGGAAGAAATATGGAAACTAGAGTAAATTCTCATAACAATTTAAGCGCACAACATGTTAAACTGGTTAAGCACAACTTGTGAACAGCTAAACGTTTCAAACCCC
Source organism: Orbicella franksi (assembly GCF_964199315.1). Lineage (NCBI taxonomy): Eukaryota > Metazoa > Cnidaria > Anthozoa > Scleractinia > Merulinidae > Orbicella > Orbicella franksi. The sequence goes on from NC_138147.1 coordinate 10,281,283, forward strand.
TAAATCTGCATCAGTGATTCGGTTTATAAACTACCTTCTACCTTTTGACTACATAACATTAGGATAAAGAACGTGATCATGCCAAGGAGACTTGGAAGAGATTATAATCTCAAGGAAAGCTACGTGCCCTCAACTATCACACACGAAGTGTAACACAGGCCGTGTCCGTGAGAATCTTCCAGAGATATGTCCATGACAGGAACTGGCGCTATCAATAATCATTTGAAAGATAAACCGCCTTAAATGCCAAATTAATAAAGAAAGCTTTTTTTCTGTAAAACTAGATTAGTTAAATATGATACGTCGTAACCGAATAAACCAATAGCCTGATAAAAATTGTAAATAACACTTAAGCCATTTAAAAACTATCTATTTAAGTCCATCAGCAAATATTTGTGGAGCAATTAAATTATTTCTTGAGCTACAAGCGTGTCTAAAAAATTGAGTAAACCCAAACACAAGCTATCAGATTACGTGTGATCGCAAAGCATTGTCATGTGACTTTCCTCGCCCCTTTTTTTATAACTTCATTAATTAGTCCGGACATGTGCATGGAAACTGAACTAATTAGCGTAATAAGGAACGAAAACAACGAAAACAACAACGACAAAAAGAAACCTTTGCAAGAAAATCACCAAAAATGACCTTTTCGGAGATGAGCATGTCGCTACTCTCTTTCTCTCTCTCTCTCTCTCTCTTGCATGATAATTAAACTGAGACATCATTCACCTCCGCGGAGGCGTACAACAGTTGATGTCCAACTCTATCTACCACCACTTCCGTAAGTGTTTGTTACTATTTTTATCACACTGGCGCCAACTTAAGAATACTCCGGAGATAAATTTGATAAGGACACAGCTTGGTTTTTTCTTCAAAAAAAAGTATTTAATAAGAAAAAAATAGCAGAAGTTCAAAACTTCCAAACGTTACTCGACTCGTCAAATAGGAAGGAACAAGCGAAAGTTCATCACCAGAAACGTTTGTCAATTCACCTCTCTAACTGGGTGCTAGATACTTTGTATTATTTTTCTTTAATCATAGGGGAAAATGGCGAAAATGTTGTTTATCTCAGCTTTAATATTACTAGCATTTTATGCAAAAACCACAAAGCAAAGAGAAGAATTTAGGGATTCAAACGTTCGTCGGGATATGACTCCACGTCAAGTACATGAGCTGTTTCCACGTGTTTGTGGACTGCATGGATGGAAGAAATGCGGTCGAAGGCGATCATCTGTCAAGGTAACAATACAAATAACTCAATTGACGCTTCTGGAAATAATTGAAAGAACTTCTATTTACCTATGCAAAGTCTTGAATCTATGATTGATCCTATTATATGTGAACCACTTTCATTTTACTCACCTACAGCAGAAAAGGACTTAAGGACAATTAAGGAGCATTTTCTGTTTTCATCAATTTCTGAGGGTAACTTAACCACTCTTGGAGATAAAAATCAATCACAAACTAAGGGTTTTCAACAAAAGTTCCAACCACACTAACATTGTTTGAATTAAGCACTAATGAAGCAGTTGAAATGAGACACAGGATAAATTCGTGGGTACTATAGAACGCATTCTCTCATGTATAAGAGATCATGAACAGAACTTTACCGCCAGATAGGCGAGTGCAATTTAGAAACTTGAACTTAAACTTGAACTTCTTTAAGTGGTATTAATCGTTAACACACATAACCCACATAATGTTTTATTGTTCTTTTTTTTGTTTGGCTTATTTGACTATTTGTTTTCTTTTGTTTGTTTTTCTCGTTTTTTGTTTTTTTTTTTTCTTTTTCCTTTTTTCTTTTTGTTGCTGTTTGTTTGTTTCTCATTCATTTACCAAAAACGAAATAAAAATAATAGAATAAAAAACAACATCAACAATATTTGATCAAACATGAGGGAGATATATGGAACTTCAAACTCTGTAAAGCTAGGTTTGTCAATTTATTAGCCTTAAAAATGATTCTATCTTTAGTACTCAATCAGGTACACTAAGAACTTAATTTATGAATCTAAATGCAGAATGGCAAAACATTCTCTGAACTAATTAATACGTTCAATTCCTTAAGACTGAAACTGTAAATGAGTAAGTTAAGATTGAGGATCAATGATCGCTGTGAATTTTTAATTTTTATTGTTATTAGAGCAGAACCCCGCCTTAAGGTCACCTCGTTATTTTTTGTCCACTGTATTACTGCAGCCACAACAACAAATTAACGCTTTCACTTACACTGCGATACTTACGCTACTTTTTTTTAATAATACAAAACAAGGAAATACTTAAAATGTTTAGAAAACAACACGACTTAAGGGTGAGTGAGACATAGTAAAAAAATATACCACAACAACACGACTGAGACAAGTCGTATCTTTGTTTCTCTTTTTACAGCGGACACAAGGAATGCCGAAAGCAAAATTCGACCTAAACAATGAAAATGACCTTGATGATTTTTTCAAGACAGATAAAAATTGGTGATGAGGACAAAACATTCACCTCAATGAACTAGGCTGACTGCAATTCAAGGAAACAACATTGCGATGGCATACGGCGAAAGTGACATTATATTTCTAGGAAAAAAATAAAAGTAATGTAGTCCCTACCATCCATCATTTGAAAGAAATTGATTAATTATGTTCAACACTTAAGCACACTTATGAAAGAGATGAGAATTAAAGAGCCGAGAAGAGACGAGACGAGAAAAGACAAAGGCCACTCCAGATGAGTACTACGATTACATACATATTTAGCAATGACTGACCTGACATTACAAAACTTCACATGACCCGACATAACATGAATGACTTATGTGACCTTAGAGGACTTGTTACACAAGGTTCATGTCAAACAAGGGGCTTCGATCCCTCACCCTCAATATAAACTCCTACTCCCTGTATGATTTTAACACCATACAAAGTGTTGGAAACATTGTTAAAGCTAAGATACCATGTCACGAGGCATGAAAATGTTTGAGCAATAAACTTGGAATATAAAGGCCGCCGGGCAATAGCCGATTTTTTGTCGGCCGACAAAAAATCTTCACTTGTCGGCTAGTGTGCGGTGAATTCAGACAAGTATGCGACAACGTCTTGTCGGGACTTGTCGGTTAGTGTGCGGTGGACCAAGGCAATTTTTCGGGGCTCGCGCACGCCTTAACTAATTAGGAAATGTTATGAGAGTCACGTCAGTGGAATTGGGGCCATCTTGATTTTAGATAACTCGGCCCCAAGCCTCAACGCGGTTAGTCGCGACAAAAAGATCGGCTAGTGTGCGGCCAGCTGATGGACCGACAAATTTTAACCCCATTTGACCCCGACAAAAAGTCTGCTGTTCTACGACAAAAAAATCGGCTAGTGTGCGGCAGCCTTAAGCAGTCTTTAAGTTGAAACTTGAGAAGTGGTGTATATCCTTGGGTGTCGAAGATACCTGTTTCACGCAATTGCACCAAACAAACCGCATTTGCTCGTCATGTCCTGGTAACAATGTGAATAACACGATATATCAAAATTTAATCTTATAGGATTACTGGCTGCATAAAAATTAATTTCACCCGTAAGAGCTTCTGCCTAATAATAATAATAATAATAACGAATATTTATACAGGATAGCCCTTCAGCGCAAGAGTACTGTTATCAAAGGGGTCCTGTCTAAATAACATAATATAAGGATAAAAACTAAAATAAGATAAGAATGACTTCGTAACTTATTAACTACGCTATACAAAAAATTGATCTAAAGACTCCCTAAATGGTACCCTACTGCTAATTTGCTTGATTATTAAAGGTAAAGATTTGAAAGCTGTAGCGCCTAAATAGTAAAAACTTTTTCGAGCAAAGTCAAGTTTCACTTTCGGCAGAGCAATGGTGGTCCCGCTGTTCCTTGTATTAAAATCGTGGGTTAAAATATTAAAATAATTTTTAAAAGGACTACAAACATTGCCTTTAAGGCAATCAAAAACAATTAAACAAGCCTTTTTCTTTAAAAAATTTTCAATTTTGGATAGGCGGAGTTCACAGTTTAGACATTTGGAGTTTTGCAGAATAATCCTGTGATTTCGTTGTTCCAAGTTTCTTATTTGGCACCTACGTGTCTCTGACCAACCAAGCGTAATTTGGCCGCAGTAAGCGAAGATGGGCATTATCATTGCTCTATAGATTCGTTCAGCACTTAAGGTTTCGGTGTTAGAACGGATTCGTTGTAATAAATTCACTCTTCCTGCAGCTTTCTGGTATGTTTCGTAAAAGTGCATATCAGGATTCAATGTAGGGTCCAGATGGACACCTAGATACTTGTAATTTGTAGTCGTGTCGATACGAGATCCATTTACTGAGAGGTTTAGTTCTTGGCCATCGAAACCGCTTAATCTTTTTGCTGTTCCAAATAGCATTACTTCAGTTTTTCCTTATTTGAGATTAATGATAAGTTCGTTATCTCGAAACCAGGAGGCGAGGCTATTGATGTCTTCGCTGGGGTTGTGTTGGATAGCATCCAAATCTTTCGAGGATGTGAAAATTACTGAGTCATCTGCGTAGATGATAATCTTAGAATAACGGTGCGACTTGTGGACGTCATTAAAATGAATTGTAAGGACTGTAACGACGCAATTCCCCCGCTGGAAGACATTCCGATTGCCACCCACTCGGTTGTCGAGAAGTATTTTGAGCTGAATTCAGATGGGAAGCATGTAACGGACGGATATGCCTTTTCCAAGACAAAAAAGTTTGTAGCGTTGGGGAAACCCATACCAATCAACCTTTTGCCGAACCAAACAACATGTTAGTACTTCTAGCTGCAAAAGACTATTCGCGTGCTGCCGGAAGACGAGGATTTTGCAAATCCTCGTCAAGCATATTGCTGCTTTAGCGTATACAAACTGGTAGAGGGCACCATGCCATGCAATGTTGAGCTTCCCAGTCAATCAACAGGTCCGCCAACAGTGGGGAATACCATCCATAAAACACTCACAAGATCCAGAGAAAAATCTCATGAAAAGAATGCCACAGCAAGAAATTGTATTTAAAAAACATCTGTTACAGCGAGACAAAAGTGGAGGAAGAAACCGGAAATTGCTAGTGGAGGTGAGTTGTGGTTACACATCAATACCGAACGGAGAGCCAGCAGTTGACGATGAAAGAGTTGCCAAGCTATGTGATGACTTAGCTTCATCTACGTGCCCTAAAGTTGTAGCTGAAATTGTAAAATTTTAGAGAAAGAGAAGTATAACGTGTCTGTTGAAGTCATTTCTGACTCAATGCATGTGTGTCAAAATTAAGAAAATGTAACCGAAGTATGTCTACCAGTTGCTCAAAGAAGTTCTGAGCGGTTCAGTAACAGAATCGAAAAGGTAACATTATCAAAGACACCCGTTGTAATTATTCTACAAGGGAAGAGGGAGTTTTAGGAAACTTGGGACTACATCAGAAGTTAAAAAAAAAAAGGACCACTCCAAATTCAGGAACTTCACAGTATTATCATCCTTAAAGATGAAGCTGCAAAATGCTTTGCAAGTGGACTTTACTTTCTGGAAAGTGACCAAATTTATGGAGCTTCCCCCGACAGAACATTTCTGGGAGAAACATGCAAGACAATTGTAGAAATTAAAACTTGAAAATAAGTTAACCTTTCTGGACCCGCGCTGAAGGTAATTTAGAACTGCTAACTTCAGTAACTGAAGCTAGCGGTGCATGTTTTCAAAACCAAAGAGAAACGACAGAGACCTTTAAAAGATATTCATATTGTGAACTCTGGCCGTCTGACCTTTCAATCTGCTGAATACGTGACTCGTCACAGCTTTCGAAAGCAAAGAAGTGTTAAGCATAATTCTGAAATTAATCTATGGTAGAGCTCCGATCATTATTAGGTTGCAGTTTGTTTCACAGAACAGCAAGAACTAAAAATAAAACGTTTTTACATGTAGCGTGGCGTCTAAAATATAATTCTCGTGGGAAAATTCAACCTACTTAAGCTTTCTGGGCAAATTACATTTGGCGAGTTTGAAATGTTTGCATACTTAAATAACGGTGGCGTAGTTTAAATGTTCTATCCTTACTATTCCAAGCGATATAAACACCCGCACTTTTGTCAAACAACCATATCTGCTAAAATTTGGGTCACGCTCACTAAAGATTCCGCGGCGATATTTGGCGCCAGGCGAGAGCTTCTTATATATCTCAGGCAACTGATAAGAGGACAAATATTATCGTGAAAATATGATAGTTTCTGTAAGTCGTACGAAGAACGAAATAGGCTCAACAAAAGTTGTAACAAGATGACTCTTATTGAAATTTGAGATCGCAAGAATCGCCCTTTAAGAACACATCAAAACAGTTGTGCGGGAAGTTTATAATTTATGACTGTTGCTCCTCAGTCCCTCGAAGTTCTCCTCTTTTTCTATTCAAATGGTAAAAGAAATTTGCAATTATTAAAAAAAAAATTGAAACAAGCCATGTTAAGGTGAGAAGAGACTCGGTCTGTGTTATCGTTGCCTAGGAAAAGGACACCCGAGTGAGGCATGCTGTCATTGGACCAGACAGTGTCATCAGGAACAATATTCAGGCCTACCAAGCAGGCCTTGAAATGGAAATCCTCGGGGTAAAAGGAATGTGGAAAAGCCTGTTAAAACCTAGAGAAGATCAACTGAGGAAGAATTGAAAAAATGCGGTGTAGATCAACTGCAACACAGCAGAGGAAAAAGCAACAAACACAGGCCGCGGGCGCTCTTTGCTTCACAAGGAGCCTAAAAGGAACAAGTCAACCAAGTCAGTCGAATTTCGGTGAATCTGGTGTGGATGAAAGTTGAAAGAAGCCACCGAGAATTTAGTCAAACAAAATTATCGGCTCAAGGGGAAAAAAGTCAAAACGACTGCCAAATGATGAAATTTCTGCATGTTTTAATTGTCTCGTATTTGTTTAAAGAGTGAGGGAAGTGCCCTCTTTGGCTATGTGAAAACTAACAGTCTTCCGTATTCAACTCGAGAAACAGCTAGTATATTCACAGCATATAACAAACCGGACGAAATTTATACGCAACTGTGGATTTCGTGTTTCCGGCTAAAGACGTTCAAAGAACAATGTAATGCACTCAACCATTAGAGAGATGATTGATTGATTTCACTTCACCATCTGCTTCTCTGAGGGTTGTCTCTCCGATAGTTGTCCCTGAGATAACTTGGCTTTTTAAGGTAGTCATTAACGCCAATCAGTCAACTACAAAACCGACATGCGACGTGTAGATTAATACCTTCGGGCTCAAGGAAACAGTGAAGACTCACATGGTGCTAAAGTAGATTTTAACGTTCAAAAACAAGCGAAGAATCCGCGAAGCTGCAGAAATTGCACGCAAGGAGCTCGACTGTTCTTTCGGTTGGTACTGATCAATAAATTTACAGACAATTATTTTGCTTAACTCTAGGATGTAACTGTTGTAAATTTTAACGGCACATTCTAAATGGACAGAACACGTTTAAAATGTTCCGAGCTGTAGCTCCGAGATTACAGAAACCTTCAAAAAATGCATCCCATAATTTGGCTTTGAATTCTGACACGAGCGACTCATTTTAACAACCAGTCACATCCTTAGAGCATTACAGAATACAACTTGGCACGGGAAATATTAAAATGTTATTAGTTTTCTCTTCCTTTCCAGCTTCCTCTTGAACACGGGTTCAAACTTCGTTCCAAGTTGGCCACTGCCCATTTATACTACTTGATTCTCTATTCTCTCTAAGTTTGTGGCAAGATTAATGTGAACTGCCAGGCAAATGATCGATTTATGGCGACCTATCTCCGGCATAAGCACTGAACAGGTTTGAACTTCCTTTCCAGTTGGTCGGTGCCCATTTACACTCTCTAATTCACTATTCATTCTGTGTTTGCGGCAACATCAACTTGAAATGCCAAGCAAATGGTCGGTTTATAGCGACCCATCTCCGGCATAAGCATCCAAGAGCCTGTAAAGCACATTTCATCGATCAAGTCTGCGGCTGAACCTCATAATAAATGATGAACAAATATTGCATCCGAAGCGGAAGCCGTGTGTCTTCGTGAACATCGTCGTGTTCGCCTTTTTTCCTACTGGGACCTTGGCCATTGTGTCGGCCAACAGCTTTGCGAAATGCTCTTTGACCAGATTCAGGTCATAACGCCCGCAGTTGAAACCGAAAATCGGCACCTGGTCACACCATTCCACTTTTGCTCTCCGCTGCTTTCCTTGAATCAGGTCAATATCTTCTGGCATGAAGATATTCTCTAATTCACTATTCATTCTGTGTTTGTGGCAACATTAACTTGAAATGCCAAGCAAATGGTCGGTTTATGGCGACCTATCTCCGGCGTAAGCATCCCAAGAGCCTGTAAAGCACATTTCATCGATCAAGTCTGCGGCTGAACCTCATAATAAATGATGAACAAATATTGCATCCGGGAGTGCACGAAAACCTTCTCAAAAATGTTTTAGCAGTGTAAATGTTGAGAACTGAATCCGTCGATGATACAGTTATTTTTGCCAACTGACATTTGGGTATCCTTGTTACGGCAAATGAAAATCGGTCTCACTAAAAAAGTAACTATGTCATTTCTAAATTCAAATCTACAAACCGGGGAAGACTTTCAATTGACTAAGCAAGACTGCTTATGACTTAATTTAAATAATTCAGCGTGTTCTCCAAAAAACAATATCCCTCTTCCTTTCGGTGATTAATAAATAGAGGATATTCCATATGGAGGCCGGTAGACGTGGAATTTCTCTTCGAATGTTCAGCTTGAACACTAAACAAGTTGAACAATCAATTGTAAGTTGAACACGAGAAGAGAAATTCCATATCCGCAATTAAACAACCAGGTATTATTCTGTTTATAATATAAACACGGTATGCTATTACTAATGTAACGTCGACTTTACTGACAAATTAAAAATAATATATAGAGTTTACAACTGCACGAACTATGTCGCGCACAAAGTGAATGTCAAAGCTTGATATTAAAAAGGAAAAACATGAAAAAAAACGTGAAGAGTTCACTGAACTGGCTAAATTAATTAAGTCACAAGGTGACGCTCAAAGTAAATAACAATTAGAAGTTTCTTTCAAACTCGCTGTGTTAAAAACATCAACATTCTGAAGCCTACGACTGCAAAAGTTCTTCGAAGCTCTTACTTTTGGACTTTCCGGTTACCTTCGAAATGGTGGACCTTAAGTTGAAACATGATCCGTAAATGTTCATCCAGTAATATAGTTTCCTTGGAAATGAGACCTGCACATCTGAATTTCACCGGACTCAGTCGAACTGGCGTGTTCTTGTGGTATTACCGGCGCCTGCTTAAGGCTGACAGCGCCGAGGAAAAACTTTTTTAGCTTTCAGAAACTTCTCAAAATCGTCGTCTGTGAGCGAGCGACACGAATCGTTCGATTTTGTTTGATTTTTTATCATTGTTCGCAGCCATATCCAAAAACGTTCGGTACACGAGGACTGAGAGAGGCGAACGCGTTATCATGCATTCAACTCGAAAGTGACGAGTGACGTGTAAGCAGGTAATAGGTCAATTCCAATATATTAAAATTCTGACTTCGCTCCGAGGCTTAGGGGAAACAAAAGAAATTAATTATTCATCCCTCATCCTCAATGCGATTTCTTTTGATTGATTCCCCTAAGCCTCGGAGTCAAGTTAGAATTTTAATATGTCAAAATTGGTCTATTGGTGATAGCCAAAACACGTAAAAATTATACGTAATTTCACACGTGTTGATTTACTGTTTTTCTCCGTGGTCGAAATGTCTATAAACAACCACAGTTTGTAAAATATAGCTAGTTTATTTTTCATAGAATTTGATCTTTTCCAATATCGACTTTTTCGCCTGATACAAGGATTCGTAACAATGACCCGGCCATAGTATTAATTACACACTACCTCCATCAAGCAACCGCCTGCTAAGCAGCCACTCCCTGTTCAGAAGCCGGTTATCAAAACGACGAAATTGGTTTCAGGAAAATAATGTAAGTTAACCTCTTTTAACCTTTCACCTCTAAAATTAAGCAGCAGTGGTCACCTTTCGTTGTTCCGATGAGGTTTCTCTACCGGCCTAACTCTCTATTAAGAGGCCGCCCAAATTTCAATACACGTATTTCGGTTTTGTTTGGAAAAGGCGATCCCAGATAAGAGTCCGAAATAGAAATTAAACCCTGGAAAAAGAAAGTCAAAAGGAAAAAAAACATACGTTTATGATCGTCTTCGCGTGATTCCGTTATTTAATTGCTCTGGGTAATTTACATTACATTAAATTCCATCAGTTTACACCTCTAAATCTGCTGACATTGCACTAGACTGCATTACGATGCAATAACTCAATAATCTTTTCTAGGATATAAGGGTTTTTGATTGTCATGTTTAACAGGAAGACAGAAATCAAAAGCGAAGAAGCATCATGAAATAATATCAGAAACGGGATCTTCTAATCGTAAATTGTAGTAATTTAAATAATTAAATCAATATAAATATATTTGAATACAAGTAGACGTTTCAATAGTGTTTACTCGGGCTTCGTGTCGCAATATGAAATCGTACTTTACAATTATTGAACACAATAAAAATAAATAAGAGAATCAGGATATTTAAGCTCAGATAGTTACTATTCAAGTTGTTTAGATGACTATCCTTAACCCACCTTCATAGCTCCTCCGAAGATTCTTGATTTTGTCGACTTCTGCAGTGTTCGTCTGAGCATCATAGTTAGTTGTTAATTATAGTACTTATGGGTCATTTGTTATCTCGTGAATACTGTAGCACGTACGTTTGCTAGCTTTCAAGCTAATGAATTCGTGGAGCGACCCGTTCCGAAAACGCTCGACATCTTTGTATGTGAGATGAGCGTGTAAGGCATTTCTCTCTCCGACGCTTTCTTCGCAAAACACAACATTCTGTAAATTATGTTGTTCACGAAGAGCGAGCACACGGTTACCAAGCTGAAGCAATTCTCAACCCCAGTTTCCCACGCTCTCTGCTAGGAACGCCTAGAACCATGACCTCCATTTGTGGCCCAAAACGAACGGCTTGCACTTTTGGACTGAGGCATTTCCTACAGAAGAACCAAGTAAAAAGTGTTCCATGATTGGCGTGCGACGTCGTTACTGACTTCATTAAGATAACTGACTGCTGCATATTGATTCATGAACGCGTAATATTGGAGTGTCATAAGGTCATCGCAAATCAACTATAAGGGACTTTTTACTATTTAAATTGATTTCTGAGCCGCAAGAGTACCACAGAAAGGAAGAATATGCAAATTGATATATCACTACGTTTTACCTTGCTTTTCGTTCAGTTGTTTCATTGGGGGAATTTCCGAATAGTTCTGTACTGAATCCGTGTCATCCCAATCGCGATCCCACAGGGTAAAAAAAAATAATTTACTTGCAAGGTTTAACTGATGACTTCAGTGTTTTACATTTCAAAGAGACAATATATTCTGCCTTTGTTAGCAGGAAGTCCAAGATGGGTAAGAGGCCCCGTTGCCACAAAAGGGTAACGATAAATGTGCTTAGAGAATGTTTCCAGTTAGGCAGGGTTTGTTTGCGTGCGATGTTGGAATCACAGTTTAGCTGAGACAATACCGACCACAAAAAAGATTGATACTAAAACGTATCCTATCTCTGTAAATTATGTATACCTAATGTAAACCACAGCGTAATTAAATCAGTAAAACCCTGTATTTTCAAAGAAAATGGAATTTTGATATGGAAACGCGGACTTTCGGCTTAGTCTAGAAAATCATATTACATCGCCTATACGGCAATCGTTGTCTGTTGCCAAAAAACAACTCGATCAGTTTATATATCTTCGCTGGTAAAATCAAGTGATCGAAATTGCGGATCACTCTATTTCACTAAACGTTGCTTAAAATTGGTATGCTAAAGTGTAGTTTGCATGTTATTGGCTTTTAATGTCACTTTTATTGCTCTATTTATGTTTTTGAGGTTGAGCTGATGATGTTTCTTTACCACAGCACTCACAGTGGCACAATATATTTATTTATTTTCTGTCGTTGTGTCTACATAGATGACAAATTAATCGTGCTATATGCTTGACATTTGAAATGTTGCGAACCACAGGCGTCCTAGAAAGAGACAATTGAAGTTATTGCAGTTTTAAGGTACATATGGCTGTCTGTATCCGTAAACTGTGTTAATTCGAGTGTGTTCAATTTTTCAAACAATAGCCTTGTGTTAAACAAATGAAGTGCAGGTACCCCATTTAAATATTAAAAAGTTCTAGCTTAAGATTGATCTTTGCAGAGTGATGAAGCAGATGTTAGTAATTGAATGGGAAGAGAGAATCGCAGAGATTTAAATTACACAAAGATTATCAGTTTCTTCGGCGAGAGCAGAAACTCGACTAATTTTGCTGCTGGAGGCAATAAATTTTGTGAAATTTTTAAAATCTGCAATTTCTTCATCCCGTTTACTATCTTATTTATTATTTAGATCGTTTATATCCAAACCTTTTATAAAATGATAAAAGCTCACAAGATTCGGAAAGAGTCGTGGGTTTAAAATGAAATGTTTCTCATTAATGACAATTGATGCATCGTATATCACAATTTCTCACTTTTACCTTTAGAAACGCCTACTGTTTCAGATATATGTGGAAATTTATTTTTCTCAGCACCGCACCTGCAGCTTTTAAACAATGCTATAAATAAGGCTTAAAACGAAAGCGCTAGCACACATCTGTCTTTGAAGATCCACTTTCGAGCGTACATTCAACAGTGCCTTGATCTATAGCTCTTTTGAAGAGAAGTTTAAAATGCAGCTGAAGTTTAGTTTTCTATTAGCCATTTTTATCGTAATTTCGTCTTCACTAGTTTTTGACAACTCAAGGGCAGAAGAATATGAAGCAAGTCTTAACAACGTTAGGGAATTTACCAACCCTCGGCGACGAACATCAAAGGTAGTATAGATCTCCATCCGAAGATACCAATTATTCAGGTGCTGTCGCAGAAAGCGAGTGCTCACCAAGATTACTTTTTTGATTGATTTTGAATTATTATACTGAGCAGTATTGACCTCTGGGTGGTTTGTTTCCTCATTTTAGACCATGTGATGTTACTCTTGAGAGTTCCTGCTTTCAAATTTTCTAATAGTCGCCTGCATATGAATGAATAATTTTTATAAAAGAACAATTCTCTAGAGAATATCACGTGGGGTATAACGGGGCAACAAGCCACGCAAGCTACAAAGCTCTATTGTTAAGACGAGATCAGTTTGTGATATGGAGTAAGTCGTTCCTTCATGCTACAAGAACGTTTTCCTTCATTGAAAGGAAATTTAGAAATGACATAACTTAATGACGCGTACTCATTTTATTTCTAATCAAGTTCCTAGTTTTTCTCTGAATGGCACACTTGGCGTTGTACATATTCATCCAAATATACTTCGTTTAGAAGCCTATTGACTATATGTTTTTATTACATTTATATATTTCTTTTAGCCAAGAATCTCGTCATCACAAGATGTTGATCGTATGCAACGTGGATTTGAAAATGCGCAGCAACTATCTCAGAGAGCCTGCATTTGTGGACTCTCTTCATTTAAGTGTTGTTATATCAAACCAATGTTACGAGAGGTCAGTCAAATATGCGTACAGCATAATATATTCTCCCCAGGCCCCCAATAAAGGCAGGGTTCAAAAACTCAAGCTGGGTCCGCAATATTTTATCTGAAATACCTGTGTTAAGTGTCTATAACACGATATATCAAGTCATTCTTCTACTGATTTCGTTGAGCATTTGACAAAAAAATACAATTATGAAAAATCGAACCCTTTTGATATTTGTATTTCATTTATTGTCCTTTTTAAAGCTTTCCTAAAGTACATGTATATTAATACCAAAAAATGTCATAACTATATGACTGGATTTATGAAAACCGTGTCAACACTTTGCATCAAATCACCCATATGCACTTGGATTCCACGGCTCCTAAGGCCTTAAAATCAATCCATGCGATGACAAAAATAGAGAGGAGAGCATGAAAAAACAGACTGACATTTCTTTTATTTTTGATATCGTCTACTTGGGAGCAGGGCGTGATTTCTTTAACAACGTGTTTATAAATGCAGACGTATATAAAGTGCGATATAACGTAAATAAGGATCGCTAAAGTTGAGATCAATTAACCTGGATTACGAACGACAAACTTCAAAATATGGCAATTTTCCTTCACGTTGTAACGTTCCTTTAAAAGCACCCTTGCCATCGGGAAAAATTTGCTGACTCAAACCCTCTGAGAAAAATGGAAACAGTTCACATTGGCAGGAATTTGACTTATCTAGAGTGAGACCCATTCCCAAATAACGAAAATTATTTCACTTTTATACACAATACTGCGCATAATCCGAAAAAGGTAAATTGCTACGTCGAGTTGTTCCTTTTACGTTACGTTCAAGCCAAAACGGAATAAATCAAACAAATGCTCAAACATTAGTGAACTATCTTACATTAAAAATTACCATGACGACGGTAAAAGACTGCAAGCTGATAAAGACACCCGTTAATTTTGTCTTTAATTAGAGTCCGATGACTTCCCTCATCTTTTATTGTTTTTTTTTTTTTGTTGTTTTTGTTTTTTTTCTTTTTCTTTTTTTATTGTTATCAAACTTATTTCATTGTTATCAAAACAATTTCTTTTAGCCTGGCAAAATATAATTTTGACATGCTAACTACAATTCAGTGATAAGTAATAGGGGTCAATGGACTTGCTTTGGAGCTTTCAGCACTTATAGCTAGAATTATGGCTGTATTTAACGAGTTAAGCTGCTGCCACAGTGAACCTGTGTACTTGTTTATCAAAAAAGGGGAAAAAACACTATAACGCAACTGAAAAATTGTGATATTGAGGTATCAAAGCAGAAGCATTGAAAAATGCTCGAAACCGTTGTCAACCATCTTAAAATGCATCATTTAAGGATAACCAAAAAACTAAAACGTTAAATATTTTCCTTCACAGATTAAGAGGGCTCGTCACAGTTTTGCAGGGGTTAGGAAAGCTGACATCGGAGATAAATCAATAAATAAATGGCTGCAACCGGAAGGCCTTCATTAACGATGATATGGCGAAAGGCATTCATCTGCTACTACGAAAAATCTATAGGGACAATTTAAAGGCTCGAGATTTGTTGTGTTGCTGTTGAGGACATTTCCCCAAGCAGATTTGCTAAAAGAAGACGATGCAAGACCGCTTAATTTATTCGAAGTCGACGACGTTTTGAAATAAGTTGCCAGTGCCGTTCCTGATCTTGTACATGTCCATCTTTGATAGCTTGTTAGCGATCTTAGTAAAATATATATATATATATAAAAAAACAACAACAACAGCATCAGTAGTGATTAACTTATAAGACTAAATAGCAATATTTAGCATTACAGCAATATAATACAACTTCGGAGGTATTGTTGACCGAGGCGTTGTTAATGATTGCTTGACTGTCACGGTGTCAAATCACGACGACTCTCAAGTTATTCTACTCATTCAACTCAAAAACAGCTTGCTCACCCAAAGCATATAACTTTTCAGGGGCAGGTCAGAGGAGGCGAATTTGATTCAAATCCAAGAGAGCTTGATGAAATAGCTTTACACAATACCCTCCCAAATTGCAAAGTGTAAGACCCATTGTTCACACGTTCAACGAGATTCCTTTTTTTTTTTATTGTTAAACACATAATTACTTACATTGCATTACTCTACTTACAACACGACACAATACTTAACCTACTTACAATACACTACATTATTGTTATTATTATTATCATTATTATTATTATTAATATTGTTATCATAATAATTATTATTATTATTCTTTCTAATGCTTTTACTGTCTTACAAACGTCACTTACAATACATAAAAAAACAACTATTTACAATACTTGGCATTACCTTACTTACTTACAATACGCAATAATGACTTACACATTACGTTACTTCAGGAGTTACAATACAATGTAATTACTTAAATATAGAAAAAAGCAACAAACAAGCTAAAAAGAGACCTCACAACAAATTACTAAGGGAAACGCCTTAAGTGGTGAGAAGGAATTTCCACTTCTGTTGAAATTCCCTTTCACCATTCAACGTGGCAGCAATATATTATCCTGCACTAATGAGATGAAGTCGCCGAAAACGAACATAGTACTATTTAGAGCGTTGATATAAAGAAAGTATTTGCCTAGCATAATGAAGTGGTTGAGGGTCAAACGGTGAGTACAGGGACGAGTAATTCCAAATAATACCTCTGCCTCGGAGAGAAGTAAACTCGCGTTACTTACGGTAGAATACCAACGAGATTCCTTTTTGATAAATGGAATTCTGCACGACTTATATGAGAGGAACTTTTAAAACTAATAGTAGTTTCGTTTATATTCGAAACAACTATCTTTGCATATTTTTAGATTTAAAGAAAAGAACATACGTAAATATGTCAAAATAATGCATCAGTACCTACTCAGGCCCAGTCCACACCCCAACCGGAGGAATTTGAAAACGGCTTTTTCACCCTGCTAACGCATCAGATTTTTTCCGTCCACACTACCCTGGATAATTTGACAACGTAACAATGAATTGTCATTTTGGATTTATGTTTGAGGGAAACTCGTGTAGGGAAATCACGTGATTATCGCCACTTCATCGTTTTTGGAAAGCTCCGTTTTTAAGATGTTTTCCGTCCACTCGAAAACGAAGAGCGAGCGTCTTCAAATTGATCCTCCGGTTTAAAGAATGTTTTTCGAGAAGCTCCGTTTTCGTGACGGATTAGTGTAGACGCTAGGCCTACCGTAGAAATAAAGCTTCGTTTTCAAATTTCAAACCTTGATAATTGCGTCACTGTGTATTTTTATACCGTGTATACCGGTTTATCTACCTCAACAATTCCTTTAGCATTGAGGGTTTAACTGGAAATTTGATCCTCTGGGTGTGACGAGTACTTGGGGAATGAGTATCGCATCTAATCATAGAACACTAAAAATTAAAGGAGAAAGATATGTCTCAATCCATATCATTGTAATTTGCAAACTATTACTCAATAGAGAAATTTCGATATATTAAACCCCACAAACTCTGTAGTTATTCCCCAGAGCCTCGAGTTGAGGTCTATTGTTTTAGGCTGAATTTTAATACATCGAAATTGGTTTATTTAACCTGCATATACACAGAAACTAGTAATAATCGTTTTAAATACCACTTTACCGCTTGTGTACTTTTACACGTATATAAATGGGCTAGTAGCTAATTACATACGTTATCCTTCTTACAGTTGTTTAATTTTTTAAAAGAAGCAAAGAAAAAGAGGCAGTAGGGCAAGGCAAAGGAATGCAGCGATTTCAAAATTAGGTATTTTGAAACCTTCAATAAGAAAAAGAAATTTAATGGATTTCATTAAATAACTGAGATGAATAAGCAAATAAACAAGAAACCTAAGCAAACAAGACCCAAGGAAGAAAAGCACGTTTGTTTTGTTTTGATTTGATTTTCTGCCCGGCTGTTTATTTGTGTGTGCGCGTTTGGCGCGGCCTTTCTTTTTATGCTTTTGCTGGTAGTTTTGTTCAATAATAATAATAATAATAATAATAATAATAATAATAGTAATAATCGAATATTTACCCAGGATAATCCTTCAGTACAAGGTACCGTTATCAACAAGGTCCTGTTAAGGTAACCATATCTTAGGAGTTATTATTTTTGTCATAGCCCTTCGACTGAGTAGTTCTCAGCCATAATTTACTTGGGTTAATTCTGGGTAAGAGTAGAGCATTATCATTATCATTATCATTATCATTATCGCTCGTAACTTGATAATTTTTTCAATATTTTATCGTCTTGTAACTATTCGATGATTTATAAATAACATTATTGTCATTAAATTATTAATATTGTTATTATTCGAATGAGATTAAATTTCGATAAACATTTCAAAATAAAAATGAGCGATAGAAATTTTACACAACGTTTCGATGTCGTCATGACATCATTATCAAGTGACAAGAAAATTCTTGTCACTTGATAATGATGTGATGACGACATCGAAACGTTGTGTAAAATTTCTATCGCTCATTTTTATTTTGAATTGTTGTTATTATTAAAATTATTATTATTATTAAAATCGTTTAAGCAAACTGATATACTCAAAGATAGTACATTTTATTTGTTGTGCTCCTCGTTCTGTTAACTCTATATTGCTCAAGTATTTACAAGTAGCTAATGTTACTTAGTAAAAACACATATGGTCCAGATCTCGATTATTTTTATCTTTTGTTCGTCAATGGGCCATTTCCGAGTTACGTTGTGCCTCTGTTTCAAAACGAGGCCTCGTGAACAAATGAGTTTTATCTACATGAAAATGAACCTGTAGGTGGAGCACATTTTTAAGACTCGTTTTGGCACAGAGGCAAAAGGCAACTTGGAGATGGTCTATTCACGCCCACTATGTTAAGAACGTTTCCAAACACATATGTGTTTACAAATACTCAAAACGTGATCCCTCTCCGGTTTTTTTTTGTTTTGTTTTTGGAAGCAAAATGACCCAACTTTGAAGGCTTGTAAAATCATCAATTTCCAACATTAAAGTCTCAAACTTGAAATCGTGTATTTCAAACGATATATTTTATTAATTTTAAATATTCGTACTTAAAACGACCTTACTGCGCCTGCGTAAGGTTGTGTAAAATCAGCCTTAAGGGGAGCGCTTTACTGACTGTTTTAAAAGTACCTGTACAATCTCGAAAAAAAAATTTCAAAAGCAAATAAAAGTCATGTCTCTGTTTTCTTTCTTCAGTTGTTGTTCCACTGGCTGATTTTGGTATTATTATTATTATTTTTTTCCTTTTCTCATTCCATAGTGAAAACAGTGCTAACAGAGTGATCACCAAAGTGAACTCTGACCATGATATGCCTGTAAGAGAAAACATGGTTGCAAATTAATCTTTCTGCCCATCAGTTTTGATATACATTTCAGTCAAAAAAAGTTTCAAAACTCCATCATATTTGAGGCTTGAAACTCAAAACTTTCTCTGCCTTACTTCATGACATAAAACGTTTCCAACTTCCCTTGCTAGAACACAAAATAATCCATGAAATTTCCTACATTATCGTGGTAAATAAATTTGCCTTTTTAAGTGAAAAAATTTAAAGGTAAAAATAAACACAACTCAAAATAACTTAAAAAGCTGTTTAATTTTAATTTGATATTGTTATATTTTCATGAGGCAATATGAAAAGAGACAGCCAAAAGTAATTAAGCCACAACCAAATTACAAAATTTAAAACTAAAATCTTAAAAAATCGACGGGGCCAAGCCATTTACAGGCTGAAAGGAAAATCAGTATTTAGCTAAAAACAGAACTCTTGACTGCCATGTAAAGGCTCGCATGGGATTTGTACCATAGCATGTAAACTAACCTTTGGAACCACTCGCTTCTTTCTACAACACTTTACAGAAGTTAAACCGCAAATGCAGGTGGAAGACATAACACGATTTTCAAATACTTTATCTTGTTGCATGTGCATGTTTGTTTGACTGTCCTCTGTGTGGCTGTCATCAAAAGTCTCCAGTGGCGTTACAGTTGGCTAAAAGATGAAATACCAGAGCAAAATTTAAAAAACTCACGATCAAAACAATTGTGTAACTGTAATATGTTCTACATTGAAAAAAAAAAAGATATGTAACTTCAACATCTCCCTTCCTCGTTCCCAGATAAAGATTTTGCGCTGGAATGAAGTCACTAAAATGAAGGTAAATGAGGATTTTCCTTTGACATATTTTTGTATGACTTTTGAAATATTCTAAATTTAATTAATAATATTATAAAAACAAATGAACGTTTAAATGGACAGTTCATTTATGAGCTTTGAGATGAACACATAAATTGAGTGAACCATTAACGCAAGACTGTCCAAACGATACACTTATGCCACAAGTTACACATCACAAAGATATCAGCCCAACATTGCTCGCCTCAAATGAAAAGTTTCATTCATTGTAGATAGAACATTATTTTAAGTAAAACTGTTAAAACGCAAATAAGGTAACTCTTAAACGTAATGAAATAAACCTACGTTTTCGAGCGTTCTTTTCTTCTGGCAATCACAGGGTGAGTCTTCGGCAGTGAATCGATGAGAATTTTCTAGTTGCAGAAATCTAGCAGGGTCTCCACTATATTCTCGTTGATCTAAAGCTAAGGATGACCAAATCATAAGATAAAAGGTGATGAACCGAAACATGGACGTCAGCAACATTTTTTTTTTGTGCTTTTCAGTTGAATAAACGGTTAAAAGTTTACTCGATTACAAGATTTTGATACAAGAAACTCAACGACGGAGAGCGACTTGAAAACTGGCATTCAAACCGTTTCCCGCATTCGACTTTTTTTTTTATAAGTTTTCCAAAGGTTGCAGGTGCAATGCTATAAACCGAAGTGAGGGCGGATTTGGACTTTGATTTATTTACTGTGTATATGTTTCTTGATGGAAACCCTAATGATGCTAGAGCGTGGGAGTTTACTAGCACTTAGGAGACAAGTAGAGATTAAGAGTGCGTCATTTCGACCACAGGAAGTTATACCTCATCCTACGAATTCCTCGAAGGTCGTTTACTGTTTCGAGAATTGCAAACTACACCATCATTTTAAGTTCAGCATCTTCATATTACGATTCATCAAAAGTTCACCGAATAGTCGAAAATATGAAACGACCCTAACTCGAATTTCCATTCTTCAGCCTGCTCACTTTTCGGGGATGTTCACAAGTTTAATGAACTACACACATATTAAAGTCACTCTAACCTCTAAATTCAGCCCTCGATCGTAACAAAGCTACGAATCCCTTTTAGAGTGATTGTAGCTAGCTGCAAAATGGTAGTCATGGGAAAGATATACATGCACTAAAGGCTGAATTGCAATTATTCGTTCAGTTGCTTATTTTCTTTAGTTGCCGGTATTTATAGTATTTTAACTCACAAGGGAGAGGGCGATCGATGAGAACGAAACATTTCATGGGAATGAGCACAGTCTGTTTCAAGAGCCTCGTCGACTCTCATATACAGAGTCACTGAACTAGTACTAGGCATACTTCCCAGCATGTATAGTCAGACATACTACTGTGAAAAACATTCACACATGTTGAAGTCTGATCTTTCAGGTAAAAACAAAATAAAAACCATAAAGAGAACACAGCAACACTTTTTAAAAATTAATAGCATATTTGTTGAGGACTTCACCAGCATCATTTATTGTTAAACCGACATGTAGAGTGATTTATTTGCTGATCAAATATGGATCGAGTGGCAAAAACTGAAATCAACAAAAATGGACTGATCCTCAAAATGCAGCAAAATGTCCTTAATCTTAGCTAACTAAGAATATTTAGTGGCCAAAAATATTCAGTTTTCATGTACTTTGATGCAGTATGTACTGACCCAGCGCACCAAAAGATTACGAATGTAATCTCGTTATATCTGGGCCTTTTAAAGGAAGTATTTTTGTGACTTTACCACAGCCGTTCTTAAATTGTAGCAGAGGCGATTCAATAGGACACAACAGGAAGGCGTTTCTAACTTTAAACTTCACTCTTCGCGACGTCTCAATCTTTATTAGACTAATTCCCTCAAGATACATGCAGCAAGAATGAGATTGAGATTCGCTACAGTGCTACAATACGTACATAATATTTGAAATGAAATGACGCCGGTCTGACGGTTTCAAGCACAAAACTTAACTTCAACGTATTTCCGTTTAGCGCCAATCTGCAGCTCAGGAATTTTCAGTCGTGTTCATGAAAATAGTCCTTCATCCTGTTACGAACTAGAATTTCCCTTGCAATTGAATATTCCTAAACAATTCTATTGAAGTAGTAGTGTTTCCTAGCGTTGATTCTGTAATATTAAGATTACCAAACATTGCCATTTTTGATAATGCAATTTTAGCATACTTGACGGTTGCAAAACCACGAGATCACTCTTGACGGCAGACCCATTTTAATTTTACAGAGCATAATCAACTTCGACTTACAGTTATTAAACTGGTCTTTTAATGAAGTCATAGAATCGAAGGTAAAGCGATATGTTTACGGAAAGCACAGCCACTGAAAGCGCAGGTGGTGAAAAAGCAATTAAAACCTGTGGCGCAAAACGAACGGACGCCGCTTGCGCCGAAACACGGTCTAAACATGAATTGTAGCCCTTCTACATGCTTATTAATCCACTGTTAGAAAATTTCATGCTAGCAAAGTAGAAACCAAACAAAAGATATCCACACTCTGGTGATGATCGCAAGGATAAAAAACAAGAAGGGTAGATAGTTAAATTTTAACAGCTTTTTACGTTTTTTTTTTTTTTTTTGGATATGCAGATTATTCAGGAGTTATTTAATCACGAGAATGCGCCCGACTTTGAGGAAGTAATATTTTGCCTGTAAACCGAATTGCATTTCAGTAATGTTTTTCTCAAGACGTAATGACAACTGAAAGTAATCTATCAGTTGTCACTCTGTTTGCACGGTTCAGCACATGGTGTCACTTTGTTTTTTAGCTCAAACGTTCTCCAATTACGCGCGTGCGGAGAAAATATTACGCATGTGTCGCTGGAATAATTGATGCTTGTCAAGAAATGGAGGCTGGAACTGATCTGCAAATAATGGTCAGGTTCCCGCCTACGTATGCTAGCCTACAACTGATCCGTCATTCGGTGTGAAACAACAAGCGGGAAATACACGTTCTTATTTCATGCTTACGTAAGGGGGTAGGATTATTTTCTTTAGCAAGACGACGGCGTGCCCGTAAGTATCGTGTGGCATGTCGGATGTATGAGAACCGACAAAGAAATTAAGGTAAAAGCTAAACCTAATACCAGGAAAAGCCAACGGCTTATTCTATTTCTTTCAAAGCCGCTTTTCATTTCTGTACGATGTCGGACATTAATCTTTATCACTGCCTGTGTCAAATAAGTATACACTTCAGTTTACATTCTTTTATTAACCGACTTGAGTTTATAGTCCATATAAGGCGCGCTCTGATTGGCTAATACTGGAGCATTGTTATCTCGTAATGCCCACGGGCTGATTACGGCGCCTGCAAAAACCAAGCAAAAAGCCATATAGTAAACTACTTATTAGCCTCGAACGTTCGGTTTTAACGGGAAAATCTCCAACCTCGGCCTTGCCGCATTGACCTCGCTATCGCTCGGTCAGTGCGGCAAGGTCTCGGTTGGAGATTTTCCCGTAAAGACCTCACTCTCGGTTAATAAGTAATTAATAATGCTAGTAAACTGGAAGAATAGCTTCTTGCTTTTGCTAGTAAACAGTGTGCTGGTTCAAAAGATATGAAAGAACAAGCGAAGATTCGCAGTCTCCATTCACAGGCCAACCGGAGGAAAAAATGTCTTTGTCAGTAAGACAACTTTGTTTTCAATGTTTTTCATTGCCGGTCTATCGCTGAAAAAATGATAAAATATTCTCAGCTCAACAATATTAATTAGCTAGAGATATTTTTCCAAAAGTTCCCGGTCCAATGACGGAGTAACCTTTAATATTTCTTTTTCCTGTAGTTATTGTGCAAGATCGAGCTGGTCCGGCTAACCTCGCAGCCATTTTGTGAACCTTTCGTCCGCAATGTCAGCTTCCTAGACTACTTGGATGTTGCATTTTTTTCAAATACACTAATTTTATCCGTGTCCTCATTGTCGTGTTCACTTTTGCCACCGCAAGCTGTGCATAGGATGGAAAAATCACAAAGAAAAAGATCGACAAGATTAACATGGGCGTCTGTAACAATCTTATTTCTATTTTTGTTCTTGTTGTTGTTTCAGCTAAGAGTCCATACCCATGCCATTAGCTGTTGAAGCGTAAAATGAAAACTCAATAAAAGGAGAACGATATTTAAAGAACTATAGAGTGTTCCATTCACCCCCGTTTTTACATGCTTGCAAAAATCCACAGTTGCCATGTTGAATACTACAATGAGGGCGGGCTGCGTGTCTTTGCTTTAATTTTGTTTTGCTTTGAGAACGATGACGATTCTAAAAGTGAGTGATTTTAAATGTTTCGGTTCACATTTAAGACCCACGATCTTTATTTGAAACATACACGTATCAAGTTACATTTTGATCAGGCCGTGGCCTCCTTCATAGTTACATGTAGTAAGTTGCCGTAAACTAAATTCAAACATTAAATGGTTTGAATGTTCTCAAGCCGATTATCACAACTGCGGATTGATATCCCTTTAATATGATGTCGAAACTTAGTCAAAAGTTTGAAGAATTTCCCATCGACATCATATTAAAGGGATAACAATTCGCAGTTGTGAAATATGGTTCTAACTGACGGCTTAGAAATGCCCTACTGAAGTAAAAAGACAATCTCATAGCTATTTACCATAACAGTCGTCGATGTTTAATGAAAAGTGAGAAGACTTTAATAACGTCTGTTTGTTTTGATATTTTCCGCGTTAAAAGGAGCTACAAGTTTATTTTCAATCTTCCCGCTGTGATGTACACGGCCTTTTATTGAATATTGTAAAACTAAAGCCAAAGTAATATTAACGAAGCCAGTCGCCATAGCTGCATGTTGTAAAATAAATCGACCGAAAGCTCTGAAGAAAGCAGCTGTCGAGCTTGCTCAAAAAAAAAAAATCGACACTGAATCGCTCCGAATAATTGGAGCTTAAGCGCTACAAAATAGGTAGAATCACAAAAAAAAAACACACACACACACACACACACACACAATGTAGCGAGAACATGAATAGATTAAATTTATATCATCCTCGGAAAATTTGACTGTTTTTCCAAAAAAACAAAAATACATTGATATATAGGGGAGGAGGAAACGTCTTTGGCAAGATAAATGTACGTAATGACATAACTACCGAATGTATCTAGGGAAACAAGAACACGAGACCGCCTTCAATCTGCACTAATTTTGTAAAAAGCAATTACTCTGGCTTGCGTTTGTGTGTCTCTGTAATTACGCACGTTACGCACGTGCATAAGAGTACACGCTGGATGCACGTGCCACAACACAGACATCGATTTTTTTGGCGTGACGGGGGTGCGTATAATCTCAGATTATTGCATCCGAAACTGAGGCCCCATCCACATTACGCAGGAGAAATTTTGAACACAGCGTTTTCATTCTGAAAGTCCATCAAATGCTTTCCGTCCACACTACTCCGGAGAAATTTGAAAACGCAACAATCACCGGTTAGTTCAGGTTAGTTGGATTTGTGTTTGAGGACAACTCGGGCATAGAAATCACATGTTTATCATGACGTCATTCGTTTTCGAAGGAAGCTCCGTTTTCAAAATGTTTTGAAATTCAAACTCCTCCGGTTTGAAGAGCGTTTTCGGAAAGCTTCGTTTTCGAGACGTATTAGTATGGACGGTAGGTATAACCGTAGAAATAAAGCTGCGTTTTCAAATTTTTCCGGTATGGTGTGGACGGTACTTTATGCCTTTTGTTTGGAAGACGTGGTTTTCCTCTGCTTTTAAAATACAGCCGCTACCGGTTATGTGCAAATCAGATCTGAGGGCTGACGTTTTTTCTATTTTATTTTTTTCTATTTGATCTTTGGTTTGTTTAGAAATCGTAATCGACGTTTCCAGGTGTGGGCGTTTTCTAAAGCAAGTGAACAATCGAAGTGAAATATTTGCTATCACGCGCGATCCCTCAATTTTGAATTCGTGTAGCTAAGCGATTGCTAACTCTAATCTTGAAAATCACATAAAGTAGTTATTTAACCCTGAAAATGCGACTATTTTTAATACGTTACTTATTGCCTCAGTGGGGTGGCTGGAAACGAAAGATTCAATCGCGTCATATCCGAGCGCAGATACATTGTACGTCCGTGTAGAGTGAGAGATAAAAAGTGAGATTTTAATTTCCTGTGAGTTATGGCAGTTACTAAAATCAATCACTTTGGTTTGTGTTTGCGTGGAATCATTTGCAATAACGCACGTGCACATATTCTGGAAGAATGATTAGCATGCCGCGTGCCAACCACGTGCAGGACCTCAAGTCGTACGTATAGCAAAGAGAAAAAAGATGTAAATATAAGCTCTCTGCAGTATATTTTTTATTTGCATAGCTTTAGGTGTCAAATAACAGGCCCAATTTATTTCTTTTTGTATTCCCCCTCCTCGACTCGCTCAAAAGCCGAGCTCGGAGCCAGAGAAATATCCATAGTTCTGTGTATTTTTGTGATAAGCACCCTGCAATTTCAACAAAAATAATGGCGCTACAACACCTTATCATTCCTTATCATGTCGACTTTAATATTTGTTTCTAAGGCCAGTCAGTTGTGAGCTAATGAGAAGAAAATCCTCAATTACAAGTTTAAACTAATCCAGGCTATTTGAGCGTAAGTTCTTTATCCAACGGTTAATCCAACCTTCAAATATATCATACTGATATTTCACCGCGAAAAAACTGCTCAGTAACTGCCATTCAATCGTTTTCACTCAGAATGAGTTTCCTACTGAGATGTTTCCAGCTTCCTCAACCTAGAAAGAGAAAACACAGTTATTCCTACCTAGTTTCCACTGTCGTAACGTCGGCTTTATCGCAAAACGTCCCGCAACACATGCCTAGTGCATTAGTTAAATGTTTGTGCACACAGGAAAGCAAGGTTTGTTGTTTTAAATGATTTGTACTTATTTGTAACGATTGCAAATGCATGTGGGTTAAAAATTTTGCAGAAAATTAAAAATATACATATCGAAATCACTCTGAAACAATAACAATGAACCTCGAAATGTCAAAGGAAGGCCTTCTGGTTAACTGCTGGACTTCGGAGCGGCGTACTTTTCTAATTTCGATCGAAACCTGGGACCCTTTTCTCGAAAGTCCCGGAATCTTTTCGGGCCCACAAAGCGATTTTTAGATAGTCTGTACCTACAACCCAAGGGGGTATATGCGCCTGAAACTCCTTGTATGAAGAGAACCTGTAATCATTTTTGAGATTTTGCTACGGCTTTCGGGGTGCGAAAACTTTTCGGGACCTTCGAAAAACGGGCCCCTGGTCGGAACTGTCGTATTTTGTTCTTGATATAAGACCTTGATTTTATTCTGTCGACACGTCTCTCGATAAGCATCCTACGCGGTGTGAGATACTCGCCGGTTCTAATGAATCACCAGGCTTCCCTGCTCACTGGATTGGGGCTGAGTTCGACCATATGTACATGTAAAACATCAATGCAATTATGATCCCTGCAAAAAAGTTAAAATTACCTTGGCAAGTGTCCGTTTTCTTAGACAACACTTAAGGGAAGTAAGTCCGCAAAAACAGGGAGAAAATGTTCTAGATGCTCTCTGAAGGTTTGCTAATCCACGAATATTTTTCGTGTCACCTTGTGAGTACCAGTCTTGAAATTGTCGTGGGTGTGCTATTTTCGCCTAAAAACATGAAATGATAATTAAGAAAGTAAATGTCATAGGCTGACAGATCAAAAACTCAGTTAAGTTATTAAAATAACGATGAACCATCGATTAAAAGGCTGGAAAGACTTGGAAGAGCTGAATAACTATAGCTTACCAAATTACCATGCTTTGTCGTCAGTTATTGCATTTTAGCAGAACTACACGTACAATAATAATACAACAATTGAGACACAACGTTTCCAAGTCCGCGAACGTTACTCGCATTTACCGTAATCTCCTGCTCGCTTGCTTCATCATCGGCCAACACTGGCGTAATCATGATGAAAAGAGCAACAAAAAGAAACACTGGCGTCAGCGGCATTCTATGTCGCCTCGACATCGAGTGATCAAATCGGTCAACTGTTCAATTCAAAATGATGTCGACGACTCAAGAAAGAAGAGAGAATCAGTCTGCTTTTCTTATCCGCCTTTTTATACACCTTCAAAGAGCCGCAAGTGGGATGTTAAAGACCGAAATGGGGGTGGTCGTCAGTGCTAATTTCTCTTTGTTTTGCTTAGAAAATGATTTAGAAGTTCCGCGGCGGCGAATCGAGATCTATGATGCGGTATTAAAAAGAGAAAACTAAGTTATGTTTTGACCCCGTGATTTCATTTCTAGCTAGATTACGGCTTCGTATGGAAGCAATTTTGACGGAGAAATTAAACACGGCCAGAATTGGGAAACGTCATTAAACATTTAGAGATTTACAGTTTTATTCACGATCCGAGCATAGCAAACTTGAGTTACTTAGTTGAGTCCAACCAAAGAAAACAAATAGACCTTAGCCTTTGTCAAAGTACACAAAAGTGTTCGAGTGTAAGCACACCAGTAGGGCATTCAATACTTCCAGCGAGAAATTAGCTACTTCTAGAAGAAAAAAAGTGTATAAACACAGAAAGATTATTTTTATCTACATGACGCAATTTGACGCAACATTAATTTTACCTTATTGACTACCCTCGAGTGGAGAATTCAACACTTCGTTAAATGCTATGATTTATCATTGATATATAAACGACTTCAAGTATAAAGTAGCTGAATCTACACAGAAAGATTATTTTTAGATACTTCAAGAAATTTGTTAAACATTCATTTTATATTATTGATAACATTCAAGTGGGCAGCGTTAATGGAGCAATGGAAGTAACAATAAAAAAACCAACATTTAGAAAACCTCGCGTAGTAAGGTACAGGCATCAGCAGCATCGCGTGGTGTCAGATTCATAACAGAGGATGAAGAAATGGTTATTCTGAAGAAACCTAAGGACATGATAAGAAGGAGTGAAATCAAATGCAAAGAGTGCCGAAGTGTTTGCAATGCCCAGTGTAAGATGCCTCACCAACACGGCATCAATCAAGAAAGTTTGAAATTATAAACAGATCAACGGGATGCAATACAATAGCAGAGTTTATTAATTCCTCCCAACTAGACTTGTCAGAATTAATTTACACCTTTTCAAGGACAGTCTAAAATTACATGAAGTGCTTGAAAATTACATGAATTGTTTAATATTAAAATAACAAACATGATACTTATGTTACGTCAAAATAATAATGATACTGAACGAGATGATAAAATACACTTACTACGTAAACTTTATGCTTCCATTTTTACCTTCCTCTTGAACTTGCTAAGTAATGTAGAACTTCTGTTGTTTAGGCTGAGAGAGTTATAGATCTTAAGAGGATGATAAAAAAGGAACGTAGTGCTATGGTCTTGCATTATGTCTTGTCTTGTATTCTGCTGTCTTGAGTCTTGTATTATGACTATGCGCTTGAGAGTGAGTTGACAGTTTTGCAGATAGAAAAGATGGATGGTCCAGAAAGGAACAAGAACGTTTTTTCTTGAAATGGACTTCATTCAGTTAATGGACTTTTTTCTTTTACAAACATGCCAAAACCTCAAGAATGTCTTGAGACATTTCAATGCTTGTTACGCTAGTCTCCTTTGGAACAACATTTAGCATCACGGCTTCTATTATTTTTTAGTATTTATTTAAAAAAAGAGACTCCGTTCAATTTACGTTCTTAGCTGAAGACGGTTGTAGTTACTTTTTCTTCTTAGGGCTAGGGAAATTGTTTGAGTTCTTTACCTACTGTTTCCTTTGGCCAATTAAAAAGAAACTTGTAAGCGTGCAGGCTGCCACAGACATCGGAACTTAAAACCAGCGTCAACTTTTTAGATTTGTTTTATTTTCAGTTTCTTTTCCTTTTTTCGATTTTAAAGATAAGCCTTGACTCAAAATTTCAGGGCAGTAGTTGGGGTTAAGAGGAACCTCAAACAGATCAATGGCCCCAAGTGTGTTTTAACACATGTTGTATGAAGGGGCGTCGAAGAACTAGAAAAGCAAACATGTTATATTATATCAGCCTAAAAAGCGACCATTGATTACTTTTTACAATATCACTTTTTCAGTGGATAATGGCAAAGACAAGCAGAATGATGTCAGAGTAATTGTGCCTGTCCGTTAGTGCTAACGACCAAAATAGTCTTCTATTTTAGTAGCATATTTAGTACTGTGGAAAGAAAATAAATAAAAGGGATGCCATTTTGACAATGATAACATAACTAAAATAGAAACTTCCAGAGTCTTTTAAAACAATCACAGGAAATGTATTTTTGCTATGATCAAGTGATTATTATGTAAGACTTTTTTCTTTCTATACTCTACAGACATTGTTCAAATACTATATTCTGTTTTTTACCTTGGTAAGAGAATTGATAAAAAGCGGTTTCGCCAGTCTTCTGTTAATTATTTGCTTCTTCATTACATTTATTTATAAAACTAACAGGATCTCTATCGAGATCTGCTTTAGTTACGATCAAATTAACAACTGAATTAATTTGCATCTTGCATTTTCACAAGCTCGTGTATTCCATATCAATAATTAAAATCAGATGAAATACACTAGCTTCTTTTTGTATTAGTTACGGCATTTTACGCACCAGAAATGCATTTCAGCAACAAGCTGAGGTTTGCAATACATATTTGTTTTTAGGCTGTATCTTTTCTGTATATTCTAGTTCCTAATTCAAAAATCCCGCTCCATAGTTTGGTCTAAGCTGTGTCAATACGCTGATTTAAAGACTGCCTACTCGTTCGCGGAAATTACTTTTAGATTTTGCGTACACCACACGGAATACAATCGTAGGAAATTCTTATTTCCATAGAATGTGGCCAAATATACGAAACCGCCGAGTTGTTGTTAAAGGAAAATCCCCGCAAAAGAAATCAAAACACAGTAATGAAAATTAATTCTCCTTGTGAATTTGCTCTGGCTAATCTCAACAACTTCCGCATATGAGGAAAAAACAGATTGTGACTCACCGGAAGTCACTGGCGGAACATCAAACTGACATATTTTTAAATATATTTAAGTGAAACGTTTAGGGCTAAGGAAGGAATATCAACTTGAGATGTAATTTTCATTACAAACGAACTATGTTAGTCATTTTTGATCTTAAAAAAACTTCAAAGAAACGAAAAGGAAAGAAAGAGAGAAAAAGGAACGACATTTTTCTGTTTTCCAAAGTACTAACTGTGTCTCTCGGATATGATAATATCGCTGATCTTGGAAATAGTTCAGCCTGAAGTAGCTGTTTTATTTTTCAAGCTAGTACGTTCAGAACATTTCAATTTTGTTTGTAATAATAATATCTCGCATATCTGAAGTATCTCTGTAAAATTACCGGCCATAAAAACTATTCTTACTTCTCCTTCCATGTTTAAGAACGCTTTTACAGGATATTGTAAAACAAGAACCAAAGTAATATTTTTAATGTACAGAGCCGTAGCAGCGGTGTCCGCTTAATCCATTAAATGTACATGTGATTGCCACTGCAATGTGTCAAGTATGATAGAGGAGCTATATAGGCAAGAAAAATAAATTGGGCATAGCGAAAATAAAAGTGAAAAGAATTGTTCGGTTATTGAATTATTAAACTGGAAAACACTGCATACAATGTAAGCTTTCACCTTGCGCCATTAGTTCTGTATAATATCCCATAAATTTTAATAACTTTAAGGACGGTGCCCACTTTTGTTAGTGCGCACACGTTCTGCGCATCACGCAAGGCATGGTTTAAGTGGCGCGCGCGCTGGGTGAAATTGACGCAATCAACTACGCTACCGAGTACACGACTAAAATGAAAGCGAAACTCTTCTACTGTGACCAAATCAAGTTTTATGAGCCTGTACCTAAACCAGGAACACCAGAATAGCAGCATATCGCTAACCACTAACTGTTAACGTCCTCCAGCTGAAAAACTAGCTGTTATCTGTCGAAAATTATACTGAAATCCAACTGTAAACATGGACCTGCAGATGGCGTAGTGCGCGCGCAAAACAAGTTCGAGATACGCAAATGTTTTACTTACTGGGGAGGTGACAGGAAAAAATGTAACGGGCACCGTAAAAGTTTTCAAAAAAGATCAGTAACTTTAAAAAGCGCGTGACTACCCCTACATTTTTTTTTATAAAATAGAAGTGGCAAGCGTATTCAACACGTGATTAGTTTCTGGTTGTGAGCAAAAGGTATTTAGACTGTTTTAACTTATACGCCATTGCTTGTATTAATTCAACCGAACTTGTAAACGAATTCACAACTGAAGATGATCGTTGAACGATCAAAACATGTCTTGTTTTAAACTTACAGTTGTTGTCCATTTCTTAAACAGTGTTACTTGCCTGCTATTATCAAGACTATTTAGACTGTATTTTAGCTGAACCAGAGGAAGGCTGTCAGAGACGCAAAAAGCGCTGTTGTAACGCTTTTGTTGTTAAAAATAAACCAAAAATGGTTTTATGTTACCATTTACCATGTAGTTTTAAGATCTTTATAAATTTGTTTGCTTTTTTGTATGAAAAGGTGAATTGTAAGAAAATCTGTGAAGAAATATCATTTCCTTCCTGCGATTCAAGGCTAATTATCTGGAAAAAATGCGTGGCTACCTCAAGTCTTCTTTGTGAATTCCAATAGATCTTGCAAATATCTACTTTTCCTGCGTGGTCCTAACCTGGCGCAAAAACTTTCGTATTTAGTAGGCACCGTCCTTAAACTGTTTCCATCTTCGTTTGTTGTAGAAAATGAGGAACAAATACTCAACGGGAAATAAATTTCACTTCAAGGCCGTCGTGTACCCTGTGTAAGCGTTGTTTTATCGTTACATTTGACTTGTCCAGTACCTTTGGCAACTCTGAAACAACTACAGTTTAGTACGTGGTTTTGGAATAACTCGCGGACCGTACAATTACAAAATGTAATAAAATGTTACGTAAGTCGGCATTTTGAGCCATAAGGAGATTCCGCTTCAGCAATATCAGCTTGAATAAAAAAAGCAAATCTAATTATAGAAGCATGTAGTTCGGTCATCATCATTCTCTATTTTTTGTTATTTATATATTATTTATTTATTTATCTATTTATCTATTTATCCGCTTACCCGCTTACCCGCTTACCCGCTTACCCGCTTACCCGCTTACCCGTTTACCCGTTTACCCGTTTACCCGTTTATCTGTTTAACTGTTTACCCGTTTACCCGTTTACCCGTTTATCTGTTTAACTGTTTATCTGTTTATCTGTTTATCTGTTTATCTGTTTATCTGTTTATCTGTTTATCTGTTTATCTGTTTATCTGTTTATCTGTTTATCTGTTTATCTATTTATTGTAATTACTCCTTTAGGAAAAGAAAAATGCCGAAAGGATATCAGAAGGAAAATGTAAAAATTGAAATTAATTTTTAAAACAGTAAATGATCAGTCCCCGGAGTATCTGAAAGGCCTATTTTAACCCTTCAGCACGGACTATTAATACTAGAAATATTGAAAACAAATAGCTCTGCCTAAGCCCCGTACCGCTTTTTTAAAACGTAGTATCTGCTACAGTCGGGCACATTTGTGAAATAGCCTTCTGTCTAACGTCAGAGCCATTAGATATATATATATTTTTTTTTAAATGAGATCAATCGCCTAATGTCTTCCTCATATCCCCACACGGTAAGTATGTAAATCAGATCATCTAATTTTTTTCTATCTCAATCTTGTGAGAAATGTTAACTGATGTTTCGGTGCGGTGCTAGGGGAGGGGGCGGGTAGGTTTTGTGTTGTAATAAAGCATCAACACCATTTTGTTTTAAAAGATAGGAAACGTGCCCTTCAAGGTGAGGTGTTCATTGTTAGTCAGAACGTCATATTACCTGTACTTAAAAAACGGCAAAGTCCGCCATGCTGGATCAGACAACTTGGAGATCACCAATTATTAATACAAACAGTTAATGAAATGTAAAACGATATTTATTATGTAATGTTGCATAGAAATAAAACAAAAAAAACATTCTGTAAAAAGACGAAATTTGACCGTAACTAAATTTCAAAATGCGGCTGCCGTACTTGGTCAAATATTAGGGAGTTTAAGCAAATCACTACGGCTGGTGTAACTACGGCTGCCCTGGCTGAAAAGGTCTGGGGAGACTACGTCTCGGTGGTCTGCCCAATTTTACCGAAATACAAAGACGAAAGAAACATCGGCTAAGGAGTTTAAAATCTCTTTTATTTAGTTTCCCTCAGCCAAGTGGCTTTGCTCAAAGGACGATGGCCGTTATTCACCTTCCTAGGACGAACAGATTATTTCTGAGCGAAAGCGAATGCCATACACTTTGTACTATAACAATTTGATGGGTGAAATATATAATTTCAGAGACAAATGTCTCAAAGAATATTGAGTGAAGAACACAAATATATCAATACTCCAAAAGCAAAATAGTACCGTATAGTTTTCCAGATATAAAGCATCTTCATAAACCCTCAAAGCAATCTTAACCGAAGAAAAACAACCTCGTGTTCAACACGAATATTTCACTTGACTCATTTCGCCATTCCAACACCTTTGCCAAAACTTATCGTAAATTCAGGATACGGATTTACAAGCTTATGAGAGGCAACCTTGACACAATCTTTGACTTAAATTGACTTTAAAGGATATAGTATCCAATGGAATTCTTAAAATGCCGAGATGTCCGTTGAAAAGGGCCAGAGAAGCGAAATAAACCCGACGTAGTAGCCACTACAGCAAAACATCCCGACTCACGTAGTCAGATTTCACGCTAAGGCTGGATGCAACCGAAGTACATGCGCAGTGTCTCATTTTGGGGGAAATTTACTTCCGGCAGCCATATCAGCGCCAGCCGTAGCGATTTGTTTAAAGTCCCTAATGTGGCGAAACAGTTGAAATCGGCGGCGGGGGATAACTTTGAATTTTTATAACGTTGAGAGTTTGATCAGGGAATCAAATTTGAATTACTTAAAGACTTGACAGGTGCCCTCTGTAATTTTCAACTATGGCCATTTGGACCAGAAAAAATCAAATTCTTCAAACTTTCTCAGTTGAATGGTCTAGATAAGTGATTCACAAAAATATAACTTTCAGTTCAATTCGATTCGTATTTTAGCGCTGGGGCCACCATCTTGGTTTTGCCCCTCTGAGAGGGCTTTCAGCGGCCATTTTAGGGCGCATTTTTAACAATTTGCCATACAAAGAAAACGATCTAACTCCCGGTAAAAACCTTTCATTCGAGACAAGCAAATGTTTCTTGTTACATTGAGAGGCTGTTTTGGCAATTTGATCGTCACCTGATTTTTCTACAGAATTTTAAATTTCTTCCCTTTCGGACTACTCATGAAACGCCATAAAAAAGGCGAAGTTTAAAGGAAAATATCGCCAAAAGTACATCACTTGAGATCCCAAAACTACCCTCCACTTAAAGAGCAATGTCTCACCTGTAAATACATGCAATAAAATTTTGGGGCAGTTAAAACTGTAAAATGTTAGAAGAAGAAGTTTAAGCTGTGTTTTTGTCAACAAAGACCGCCGTCCTAATTAGCATAATAACGTGAAAATAACGATGCACAGAGAAAATAATGATATATTCCACTTATCTCGCGACATGTCGACAACTGGATGTTCCACGATGCCTCATGTTATATTTCCAGTATGTTTCAGCCACATTTTCGGTGATTAGTGTACGAAATAACTCTCAGACATCGCCACGGTTAAGCAGATTTCAACTCTACGAAGCCCGCTTCATAACATCTATCAATGTTATTAGTCTTTCGCCTCATAAGCCGCCGTTCACAAGAAGTTTAACAATTTGCTGAGATCCTAACTGACCCAGAAGTCTGTTAGAAGCCCTTAAAATCTTCCTTTTAATCGAGGATTCTCATCAAGAACTCGTTTAAGCTGAGTTCTGTTTTGATCTGTTCTGCACCCGCCATTATTCCACAGATTACGTTACATTTGACAAATGCGCATTCCAACGGGTAGGGGTAGGGTGGGTAGGAAGTGAAAATGTAACCGACATTAAAGCCATTTCACGCATTTCTGTGGCTAAACTAGTTACCGGCTTTCCCAGAATGATTTGAACATGAGCTTCTGCTTGCAGGTATTTTCTAGGTTATTTTTGCAGGGTAGGGTGGGGGGGGGGGGGGGTCGTGTATTAAAAAAAAAGAAAAGAAAAGAAAAAAGAAAACGATAGACAGTATCAAGTCAAAAGATTTTGATCTGTGTATCTTGATCAGCTTTATCAGTTCATCAGTGAGGCCCCATTAGGGATTTCGGGATACTGGATATTTGGGTAAAAAGTTAATAGGATGCAAGAAATTTAGGGGAAATATTAATGGGGTAGAGCATGTTTAGATCAGATAAAACAGGACATTAATTGAGTAGGAAATCGTTGAGCTGGATTTAACAGGATACAAGATATTTAGGACAAAAATTAACAGGATAAGGGATACACCGACACCCCCTTCCCCTCCCCCTCTCCCACTATGGGGCCTCAACAATGGTCAGCTATTTAGGATAAAATAAATGTATGTCAACTGCTATAAGCATTTATTCTGGACTCTTAGTACTTATATCACGGTGGAATATGAAAGTTTTGTATCAGAGTTTCGGGCTTTTAAGGTTAGGTAACGCAGTTCCTTGTTAGTAATTTCGAAGCCCACACTTGTTACACTGAATAGATAGATAAAGACGGGGCTGGGGAAATAAACAGAGAATGAAATGTGTCCCGAATTCTGTACCGTTTAACACGAATTTCTTACATGGCAACCTTTGTGTCTGCAAAGAGATCGAGGCACAACATTTCACACTATATTTGTAAACAACTATCCTAATCTCATTGACAGCCATTAGAATTTTCATTTATTACAAATAGAATACGGATAGAACTCCAATAAAAAGTCTCTTCCTTGTGTTTTTTTTGTTCAGCATTATACTTGTGTCTTTCGCTGCCCGAAATGCCATCAAATGGTGAGGAAGGCAACAGACTGACAAGCAGTGCGCAAGAAAAGTTTTTCTGGAGTCAGGAAACGGCCATAAAAGTTGAAGCAATTACTGTAGCACAAAAGATGAGGCGCTCAAAAGATGAGGCCAGAATTAGGCGGTTCACCTGTGACGAGTTCCTGACTCCTTGCCACGTTTAATCCTTCCTCTCGAGAATGGCTTCAAAGCTTAGAAACAGACAGGAGAAGGTCCTCCTAGAAGACACGACAACCGCAGAGAATCAAGCTGCAGATATTTTTGACAAGTGTCAGTTAACTCATCCAATTGCTTATGACTCATTCAACTTGTGTGCCTTAAACGCATCTATAATGTCTTTAAAAAGCTGAGCGTCAACATTAGTGCTTCGCTTGATAGATGCGGGTATTTTAAAGCGCCCTGCATAGGGTTGAAAACTAGTCTTGTGCAGACATGCAGCTGTGCTCCATCACAGAACTGAACGACATTAGCGGCTGTGGGGTGCCTCAGGTTCATAACGAATGGTGCCTACAAAATACAAACGTGTTTCTGCCAGATTAAGAAAACGTGAAAAAGTAGATCTTAGCCAGGGTTATTAAAATCCACAAAGAAAACTGGGGGTAGTCATTAGTTTTTCCGAGATAATTAGCTACTGCAGACGGTAGCATTTTTCTGAAAAAAAAAAAAAGGTAAAGATATTTCTTCACAGATTCTCCTAAGGTTCGCCTTTACGTGCAGAAAACTAAACATATTAAAAAACATCTTTAAACTACGTGGTAAGTGGTAACATTAAACCACTTTTGATATGTATTTAATAACAGAATCGTCGCAACAGCACTCCTCTGGCTTAGCCAAAATACAGTCTACATAACTTTTCCTCACAGCCAAAAACTAATGCATTGTCGAATAGGCTTACCACTTCCAATTCATACCATAAAATGTAGCTGTAATCACCCCTTTGTTAAAAGTTAAATGAGTTGTTTCATCCTTTCGAAAACTTTGTCGGTGTCCGTTACTTTTTTTCCTGTTACTTTCCAAGTAAGTTAAACATTGACGTCTCTCGCAGTTGTTTTGCGCGCGCATTATGCCATCTACAGTTGAATTTCAGTATGATTTTTTCTACGGATACGATAAAAGGTAGTTTTTCAGCTGGAAGCCGCTCACAGTTAGTGCTTAGCGATATGCTGCTTTTCTGGTAATCCCGGTTCTAATACAGGCTCGTAATTTTAGTGCGAAATTTGTTTCGGCCACAATAGAATTATTTTTTAAGTCGCACGCTTGGTAGGGTAGTTAATTACGTCACTAGTTCCAACCCAAGCGCGCGCCTGTCGTTTAAACCATGCCTAAAAAAGAAGGTACCGTCCTTAACTGCCCTTCAGTAATTTTCTGAGCATTTTCTCTTCTGATGGAAAAGTGACACGGCTAAGAAAATGTAAGAAGTTTCAATAAAACATCGCTTATCATTACTTCCTGCGCACTATTCGTCAGTCTGTTGTCTTTTGCAAAATTTGATGGCACTTCCGGCAGCGAAAGACACAACTGTCTTTATCTGATCTAAACATGCTCTACCGCATTAATTTTTCCCCTAAATTTCTTGCATCCTGTTAATTTTTTACCCAAATATCCAGTATCCTGAAAACCCCTAATAGGGCCTCACTGATGAACTGATAAAGCTGATCAAGATACACAGATCATAATCTTTCGACTTGATACTGTCTATCGTTTTCTTTGTTTTTTTTTCTTTGTTTTTTTTTTTTTTTTAATACACGACCCCCCCCCCCCCCCCTCTTACCCTACCCTGCAAAAATAACCTAGAAAATACCTGCAAGCAGAAGCTCATGTTCAAATCATTCTGGGAAAGCCGGTAACTAGTTTAGCCACAGAAATGCGTGAAATGGCTTTAATGTCGGTTACATTTTCACTTCCTACCCACCCTACCCCTACCCGTTGGAATGCGCATTTGTCAAATGTAACGTAATCTGTGGAATAATGGCGGGTGCAGAACAGATCAAAACAGAACTCAGCTTAAACGAGTTCTTGATGAGAATCCTCGATTAAAAGGAAGATTTTAAGGGCTTCTAACAGACTTCTGGGTCAGTTAGGATCTCAGCAAATTGTTAAACTTCTTGTGAACGGCGGCTTATGAGGCGAAAGACTAATAATATTGATAGATGTTATGAAGCGGGCTTCGTAGAGTTGAAATCTGCTTAACCGTGGCGATGTCTGAGAGTTATTTCGTACACTAATCACCGAAAATGTGGCTGAAACATACTGGAAATATAACATGAGGCATCGTGGAACATCCAGTTGTCGACATGTCGCGAGATAAGTGGAATATATCATTATTTTCTCTGTGCATCGTTATTTTCACGTTATTATGCTAATTAGGACGGCGGTCTTTGTTGACAAAAACACAGCTTAAACTTCTTCTTCTAACATTTTACAGTTTTAACTGCCCCAAAATTTTATTGCATGTATTTACAGGTGAGACATTGCTCTTTAAGTGGAGGGTAGTTTTGGGATCTCAAGTGATGTACTTTTGGCGATATTTTCCTTTAAACTTCGCCTTTTTTATGGCGTTTCATGAGTAGTCCGAAAGGGAAGAAATTTAAAATTCTGTAGAAAAATCAGGTGATGATCAAATTGCCAAAACAGCCTCTCAATGTAACAAGAAACATTTGCTTGTCTCGAATGAAAGGTTTTTACCGGGAGTTAGATCGTTTTCTTTGTATGGCAAATTGTTAAAAATGCGCCCTAAAATGGCCGCTGAAAGCCCTCTCAGAGGGGCAAAACCAAGATGGTGGCCCCAGCGCTAAAATACGAATCGAATTGAACTGAAAGTTATATTTTTGTGAATCACTTATCTAGACCATTCAACTGAGAAAGTTTGAAGAATTTGATTTTTCTGGTCCAAATGGCCATAGTTGAAAATTACAGAGAGCACCTCTTAAGTTTTTATTAAACATAATTGTTTGGAGAAGCAAATTGATTACGAAATTCAAATTTCACGGGAACATAAAAAACAACAGGAACACTAACTTATCTGACTGTACACACCACTATATGGGAAACTTTCGCGACGCCCAAAGTGATGGCGCCAAAAAATGTCTTAAAATTACATACAATTGAAATTGAATAAATATTTCTAATCCTTACAATAAGTTCGTTAAGATGTATTCACGTAACACGGGAGTTTTCGTTTACCTCTTTGTTCTTCGGTTCGAAGAACGTTTTGAACATTTTCAACTTTGCCGGACGATTCAGACGCAAGGTACGAAGACCTGTTATCATCACTTTTTAACTAATTTAAAAAACTGCACTTTGAGACCTTAGTCACCCTTGAGTAAATATGTAAGTAAGTAAGTACGGCGAAAGTTTAACGTACATTGAAGCTATAGTAACACACCCACTGATGTTCACTGATAACTCTCCTCCACATATCCAATCGTTGCCTAGACGCCCGCCAGTCTGTAGTACATAAAATACACAGGAAGCGATTTGGGCTCTTAGAGGCTGACATGTACAATCAGAAACACCTCCTTTTACAGAGATTCAAAGAGTTTTACACAGGAAGAGTCCACCCAGATGCGGACGTTAAGTACGATCAAATATTTCTTGACATAGCGGCAAAATTTCATGTTTGTTTTGATGCACTCTCCCTTTCAGCCTTTCAGCCTTATTCATTTGGCAAACGGAAAGAGATTGCTTTATCAGCGTCATTAAAGCTTTTGGCATAAGGCTACATTTTATTAGAATTTAAAATATTTCTGACACTGGACATGAATAGATAAATATTTTATTTGTTACCGACATGTTTAACTGTCTGCAAGAAAAAAAGAAAAAAAACCATGCGGAGTTTAAAGTGGGAAAATCTTTCGGAAAATTTAATTGCATGTTTATTTTTAACCGAGTAATGTTAGAGCGGCGAGTCTAAAAGACGGCACCACCCGCCCTGTGTTGACAAATACACAGCGCCCTCTATTTGACTAATCTGGAAAAAAAGCAAATAAATCTAAGAATAAAGTCCGGCTGCCACACCTCCTTCCATTTTGAATTGCGTCACCT
This sequence comes from Orbicella franksi, assembly GCF_964199315.1. NCBI lineage: Eukaryota > Metazoa > Cnidaria > Anthozoa > Scleractinia > Merulinidae > Orbicella > Orbicella franksi. The sequence goes on from NC_138147.1 coordinate 10,322,084, forward strand.
TACAACACCTTGCGTTTAGCATATAAACGTGACTGTAAAAGCACCAGTTCACTTATAGGACTAAGAGCCTTAAGTCTAAGTCTCCGGTTAAAAGAAAAGTGGAAATACTAGTGTCAAATACTTGATCCTTGTAGGAATTAGCAATTTCAAGACGGACGATGATGCTAAAACGTTATCTATTGCTTTTTGCTACCTTCTCTTTACTAGCGCAATCCTTGGCTATTCCTGTTTTTCCAGTTTATGTACGAGAGGTTGAAGATCCTCAACGACCGCTCATGTCATCTTCAAGTTTACTTTGCTGTGGACTAACTTCGATGAAATGCTGCGGAAATAACCAAAAGAAATCAAAGGTAAATTTACAGTGGCCGAAAATAGTACTCCTTTAGGTGCTTGTTCCTAATTTTAATTGCCTTTTAATATTGCCAAACGCTTTCTGTAATGGTAACTAAAAGAGACGTGCAGCGTTCTCTAGTTCATTATCCTCCTATTTCTTATTGTTAGTTTCCTTTGACCGTGTATTCCTTTCTTAGGCGAAAAAAAGACAGAGGTTCAATCGCGAATAAATTTGTCAAATTTACCTCAGACATTGTTTGGAAAAGAGGAAGCAGATTTCTTTGATGTTTTTAGCGATTTGACGCAAGGGGGTTGACAAGGCTGCTGGACTCCGACAGTTTCTTCTAATACCGCTTTATTGATATCAACCTCTTTCAAAACTGTTAATTATTTTTTAAGGAAGTGGAATGAAGATCAAAAGAGCCGATATTTCAACTATTACCAGCATAAACGTTTTGATAGATATATCGCTGAGCTTAAAATGAACAAGAAATGTACCGCTGAGGTATGTTTTCCTCGTATTAAAGTGAATATTAAAATGTGAGCTGCAAAACTTCAAGGGAGATAGCTATTTCAAAAAGACATGCACAACATGATCTTGAAAACCTGAAAAGGGAAGTTGAATGAAGTTCAAAAGGGCCGATATCATCTATTGCCAGCATAAAAGTTAAATGACGCTAAATATCTCGCTGAAATTAACTTGAAAAATAAAACCGCGGAGCTATGCTTGCCTAGTACGAAAGTGAAAATAAAAATTTGAAAAAAAGTAGCTGCAAAACTACAAAGTAGATGACTATTTGAAATAAGACATGTTCTCTGTGATCAGAACAATGATTCGTTTAGAAGCTCTGCTGTGTTATTCTTGTTTTTGATAGACAAGCTTTCTTAAGTAATTCTTTAATTACGTTCGAATTGTCGTTTAAATCAAGTTCAGCAGGTTCAAAATAACTGCTAACAGATATTGCGTGTCATACTGGTGGTAGTTAAATAGAAATTAAAGAAACGTCTTGAACTGACATCACATTTTTTTTTTTTTTTTACATTCGGAATTATAGGTGTTTGTTGGCCAAAATACGAAACCCAAGCTAGCAGAAGAGGACGACTTGGAGTTTTATCCGTTGGACAAGTAAACCCTACCGGAAACAGAACAAAAAAGCATCAAATCAACCCCTCAGCTAGCGAAAAGCCAAGCACATCAAGTCACTTTTCATTTTACACTGATTTTGGCCATATTTAAAGCGTTATAATATTTACCGAAGAACGTTTAGCTGAATGCAACGAACATGAACCTCTACCAATGTTAACAACTTTGGTGCTTGAAAGACAAATAAAAATTGAGTTTTTCATCTTCTGAAACCGGCTAACAATTAGAAGTCTTGCTACACCATCTCTTGACCGTAGGTGTTGTATGTCTTTCGTTTTCTTAGTCCTTTGTTTTCCCAACACACCGTTGCACAGAATGACATTTTGCACCATTCTCACCTCGTTGGTGATTTGAAGCTAGAGACTAAATATTTATTTCTCTTTAATAAACTTTATTATAGAGAGCGTCTCTAATTGTCGTCAAGGTGGCTAGACTGGTGTTCCTAAACAATAGGATATCACTCCTTTGCGAAATGAGTTATCTTCCTATGCAAGCTGCTCACATTTCTCATTGTTCTGACAAAACCAAAATGTCTGTGCTCTAATCAAGCACTTCAAAACATCAACTGGCATATTAAGTTCGTGCAATTTTGGTATGAATGACAATTGTTGAAAGATGGCGGGGGACAATCTCCTCTTTTAACAGTTAGTGTAGGCCATACCCAATTCATAGCGGTGAGATTAGTTAATCTTGATTGATTTTAATGTCTTCGACAGTGGACCGCCTGCGCCCCCACATAAAAAAGTAGGGAGCACTCCTACCACCATCAACAAATGAATCGTCCGCGAGTAGAATCAAGAATCCAAGTCGAAAAGAAAGGCTAACATATCTTTCACTGTCGTGCAGAGCCCAGTAACTTTTTCGCCAAAAAGATGAACATTAATTGCGGCCAAATATCTTCAAAAGGTAAGTGATTGGCAAGATAAGGAGAAAAGACGAAGAGTCAAGCATCCACTCCGTGGGCTAGACTGCTGGACGGAATGAACGCAGTTAGACTAGAAGTGGCTCGAGACGTTCCAGGATTGTTGTCCCAGTTCGGCGAGCTGCACCCTAACCTCGTTCCCAAACGAGGGACCGGGGATAAACGTTTCCGGCAAACAAAGGCAATTAATCGGTCGAGAAACCTCGCTTATTAACTAGAAATTATTACAGTCGAGCTAAGAGTCTGCAAGGTAAGTAGAAACCAAAGCCATATATCAAGTAGTGACCGGAGATAATTGTAAAAAAAAAAAAAAATGATGCAAGCGGAGGAATGTTTGAAATTGCAACTGAGATTTTTCTACAGATCAGTTGGTACTACTCCATCAATCAGAATGCCTCATTTCTGCCCTGCAGCTGTAGCCAATCCGAGGACATGCCTAAATTTGCCATTATCGACATATGCTGTTTCCCATCGTATATTAGTTTTGTGTCTAGTATAAAAGTGCCTCGTGAACTGTACTCAGCCGTGAAATTATTTTTTCTGGTGTTCAATTTTCACCGAACTCTCGCCATTGACGAATTGTTTCCGATATCATCTCTACTATTTTTGCAAACGAATAACGAGACCACAATACCCATATTACTTGATTTGCATTTCTATTTAGCCGAGAGAGCAAACTGCCCACAGTATTTGTTCTCGTTATCATTATGAATAAATTACATTCGAAACAACTGTTTTTGTTGAGGACTTTGAATTTATTGTAACCTCTTTGAAAATGTTTTTCTCGACAGCTTTGAAAATAAGTCCTTGTCTGGCTGAAATGTACATCTTTTGCATATACTTTCTAAAGCCCCAAACTGTTGACCGCTTTAACGATTAACTTCAACTTAATTTTGAAACGTTTTACCTATTATAACCTGTTGCAGTATTTAAAACTCTCAGTGAGATTGATTCTTCTAAATCGCAAAGGTTTCGTTCGCAGATTGGAAGACATTTGATGGTGTGGGAGATCCACATTATTTTCAATATGTATCACAAGCTCGAACAAAACCTTAGGTAATGCATAAATTATGTTATCACGACTAATTTGTGATTATTCTTAAGCTCTATTAACAGAGAAACTTGGAAGTTAATTAGGGAAAGGCGATTTTTGTAGGGAAGTGTTTAGATATCAATCTGAATAACATAACCCAATCAGAGAATTTTCCTTTTCGCAAACGTACAAACGTGATCGAACTGTCCGCTCTTAAATTTACAGTTCTGCTCTCTGACTAAAGGAAATGAAGATAAGAGTGTTAAATGCAATCTTTAACCTTAGTAAAGCAGATAACACCGAAAACGTCACGAACCACAAGACAAAAAAATATAGTTTTGTGGTTTACATTTCCACGGTTTGACGTCATACTTTACACTTAACGTTACATTGAGCAAAACAGCAACAACAAAAAATGGAAAAAGACGCAGACTTTGAATCTTAGAAAAAAAAAAATTGAAAAAGGAATGACATGAAATCGTTGCTTTGAAGTTCTGTTATTAATTCGTCGCGGGGTTTTCAGAATTTAACTAGGATTTAACAGCATGTTTTGCAATCTTGCTCAGATATCAACACGAATAAATATCATTTTGTTGGTCGCTAGAACTTAACCGTTTCGTACGACGTTCTTAAAACTGTTCCTTTTTGTTATTGGTCAGTAACACATTGAAACTTTTATACATGTACTGGTGTTAAATAATATTCAAATAAAGTAAATGCTTGAAATGAAGAATTTAAATCAAATTAAAGGCAGTTGTCTTTTCTGTTGCAAATTCAGTAAATATGTAATAAGCCATAAAATGTTCACGAATGGAGTTTCAAAGCTGCGTTATCGCCAGATGGAATTTAATCCCAGAAAAGATCATGCTGATAAAAAAAGACTTGGATTTAATGACAAGGTAACAAAAATTTTAGCGCCAGTTTTTTCTAAGGGTAAAGAAATAGGGATATAGGAATCAGAAATTAGATATTTCGGAAGCCCTGACAGGCGGAAGGAGTTCTTGTTTCATCAAGATGTTCGTTAATCTTCCATCATGTTACGTTCTCCCCACATACGCGGGCGTCTCAGTTATCTGGGCAGCCACTCAATAACAAGATATCGGAGAAAAGCTGGAGAGTCTTGAGTGTTTGGGCCTTTGTGTACGCAGTGTTGGTGTCGACAAAATTCCAAGGAGAGTTACTCTGTAGTTTAGCTGTGGTGGTGAGTACACACAAACGTCGATAAGTGTTTAAATCCGTAGATTTTCGCTCCATAGTCTTACAATATCCAGATGTGTAGCACATCTCTGTGGCGTAGTAATTTGCAATATGACAAAGCCCGGGTTGACAGCAGCAGTGTGAGGCATTTTCCCACTGAAATGGAACTCCCAAAATAAATTGACTATATATTTTATGTCGTTAAACTTAGTAAACTCAGTAGATTAGCCAAGACTTTGATTTTTCACTTTAATTTAAATGTATTTTTCAAGAGACCACTTGTCCTTTCCGTTACTGTTCTTTGTTTAAATACTGAATTGCAATTGCAATCATTTTCTACAAAAACGTTTATCTTCGGTGTGAGGCTAGTCATAGCTAAGCTATACCGATTTTTTATCCTTTGTCCTTGGTTTGGAAATTTACCAGGCGGAGGCTTTACGAAAGTATTTCTGCTTGTTTGATACATCCTCTCATGTTTACAAAGAGAAATCTTGATTTGAATTTTGTCATTGCATAAGTTAACATTATTACTCTAGCCGGCCCGCTAGGAATTCACCCTAGCAATTAATAGAGCTCCTCATATTCTCCGAAAGTCCAGAAACTGTATAAACCAGAAATGAATGATCTCAGTCAAACTATCAAGGCCATTAGTGGTGTTAACGTCGCCAAGTTAAACACGGTTATAAACATCGTGGAAGGCACTTCTAAAGTATTCTTTTACCGGCAAGGAAAATTTTGCTCGCCATGACCTTCGTTAAACTAAGTTGAACGCTCATAAACGTCACACTGGATATTGCTAACAACATCAAACAAGGCTATTCTTCAGGTGCTAATATTAAAACCATTAACTGGGCAACACCAATCAATGTTAGGTTTTCTTCACTAGTTATACAAGATGCGCCAAAAATCAGTTTCTAGAGAAAAAAAATATGTGGGAGTTTTCTGGATGCCCAGTGAAATAGAAGCAACACGTATTTTGTAAACTGAGATTATAAAACAATTACGTTTTATGCGTATTTCGAATCTCTTCAGTTTGCAGAAAAAGGTAGTCGAGATTTCTATTTAAACATATCTTTAACCTGTTCTAATAGCCCGTTTGGTAGAGTAAAAATATGCGTTGCTTGTCCCTCCACTGGGGCAGAATTGGTTACTAATCTACAGTATCTTATCAGGGATGGAAAAGGCATCATTTTTTTTTTACCTCGAAGTTAACCATATTTTGTTTATCATCCTAGAAAAAACGGTATTGTTAATGATGATGATGATATTCATGTTAAATACATGATAATTAAATAATTTTTTTTAAGCGCAATCGCTCATATTCAAATTGTTTCACCACTAAATCCCACTCCACACACGCACACAGCCATTTGTTGTAATAGAGCTGCAAATAGCTCTTTTCATGGTTATTTGCCATTACATTATTCAACGTGAATGTTGAGTAATTTTGGGTAATTTTTCAGTTTCTACCCTTAATCCACGTGAGGGAAATTGACCGTGAAAAGAGCTCTTCGTTCTTTTCAGGATACCCGGACTATACACATCTAAGTTCTCTTACTTATTGAAACAATCAACGACACACTAATGACTATTTTCACCACGCTTCACTCATACGTACACAGAGTTGTTCTTAATGTATTCACGTGGTAAGAGGACTGTTATCAATGTGTCAATCTTAAGGATTATACTGCGCCACGCCTACAAACTTACTAATAAATATTTAACTTTTCTGGCTTTTTGGGTGGCTGTTTTTTTATTATTTGACCAGTCAGAATTACAGAAAAATGACCGTATGAATCGTAAAGCAGCCGTGCAAATTAACTGGAACAAAGAAAAGTGATTACGTAATGAAAGGCTTCAAAGCCATCAGGATTGGTTTGGTCCACCAACGAATAGCCGAAATTTTGTTGTTTTGGGTCAGCAATATTGCTGCCGTGAAAACTCACGAGGAAAAGTACAGACATGACAAAACCCCTTCGAGTGCAGTCAGTCTAATGATTAAGAAATTGTTCAAGCCATTATAAGAGTTATATTCCTATCCAATACACCCGATCCGTAACGGGTCGCAAGAAGGGTTTCACTCTACTTCCCAGATGGTCGCCCCTTGGACGACTCGCTGCGTATCTGTTGTATTGAAAAACCCTCAAGAGTTACTAGCTGCCCAGTGCGCACGAGAGATTAATGTACCAGAAAGTTACATAAACAAAGCAGACTTGCAAAAGGGCATGATAGGTGTGCTGGAATGAATTGTACATTCAAGAATAGAATCTAAGGGCATTTCACTCACCACTTGGCGATAAGTAGGATATAAAAAGTTTTGCCATACACTTATTTACCAAGAAAACAATTTTTCACTAAAATTGGTTTAACAAGAAATAAAATGCAAACAGCGGCAACAAACATAACACATGAACTACGCATGGTTTGGAACAACAATCTAAAATTTTCTTGACGTTTCGCATGCTACAGCACGCATCTTCAGAAGAGGCGGTTATAAAAAAACGAAAGATTTTCAAAAAAATCAACCTAAGATTGGCGATACCAAAAAATTTACTAACACAAGATTTAAGACGACGTTTAAAAACTTCGCTTCGAAAACCTAAATAAGGAAGCACAAGGATTACATCTCTCAGAACACTTACATCTTTTCAGAACACTTGCCGAGTTAAGTCATTTTTTCCTTACACAGATCGTTTAAATCGCTCGCAAAAATCTAAAGTCGTATGCAAAGCCAGCTGCTGGGATTGTGACGCTTTCTATATCTGCAAAACAAAGCGACGACTGCATGACAGAAAGGTCGAGCATTTTAAAGCCCTTACGCAAGTGGGTCACGCTTCCGCTGTTGCTGATCACGCAATCTCCACCGGCCATAACATCAAATGGGACCATTTCGAGGTCTTAGCTAGTGGACGATGTGATTTACATTGTAAAATAAAAGAAACATTGTTTATATGAGACTTAAAACCAACACTTAATGACAATGCTAGCAGTGAAAAGCTGTCACTTTATTAGCTATCACCTTTTGTTTTCGTTATTGTTTACTTAGTTACCAGTACCTCGCTTTGTATTTTTAAGTTTTAAATCTTTCGTTTTTTTTGTAACCGCCACTTCTGAAGATGCGTGCTGTAGCATGCGAAACGTCAAGAAAATTTTAGATTGTTGTTCCAAACCATGCGTAGTTCATGTGTTATGTTTGATGCCGCTGTTGGCATTTTATTTCTTGTTAAATTGAAATGGCCAAAGAACAAGAGTGTTTAAAATTGGTTTATTTGTTATAAACTGTCTCCATTTTACAGTATTACAAGAGCAAACGTTCATACACATCCAAGTGTGTCAGAAAAGGTTGAAACAATGAAAACGTCGCTTATTCTCCTGGCAGCACTGAGCGTGGCACTTCTTCTGCACGCCTCACGCCACACCCACGCTTCAGAGCTCTCTCAGCTACTGGACATGGAGATACGAGACCTTAAGGATGAGATTGAAAAGAGAGGGAGAAAACGAAAACCCTGCGGGTTTACTTGGTTTTGTGGACGAAGACGAAGCAGGCGTAGTCATGGAAAAAGGGTGAGCGAGATTAAACATCTATTTGTTCCTTATAACACTGATATCATACCAAATGCATAAATGGGGAGAATATCAGTCTTTATCAGGCATGAATACTCAAGGACTATCCCTTTCCATCCGTATTTCTTTATCGTGCCTTGCAGATTATGGTTGACCAAATTTCGGAGCTACAAACCTCATTGAGGGAAAGCAGTTCCTTTTAACGAGCTGTATACAGTTACTATTTATTTTTTATTTATTTCTCTACTTTTTGTACAGTTACAGTTATTTATTTATTTATTTATTTATTCATGTATTTTTATTTATCTTTTTATTTATTTATGTGTTTTTATTATAATTTTATTTATTCACTTTTATATTTTTTACAGTTACTATGTAGCCTGGGTTATTTTTCCTTCTTTTCACCACAAGTATTCACTAAATGGTTATGAAAATTATCTGATTTCTTAAGCATCCGAACCTCTACTTTAGAGAAAATAATATGGTACTCGTGACGTTGTGTCACAAATTAATGGCGTCTTTCGTAAAAAAAAGTCAACCATAGTGGCTTGAAAATATCCAAAAATTTAGACATGGCAGATCCAAGATGACGGCCAGTCAAAAATTATGCTGTCCTTTTTACGTCAGGTGACGTCATCGTTCCATGTTATAGAACGAAAGGAAATATTTCGGACGTTGACAAAAACCTTTTATTTCGGCGGTAACAAGTTCAGTATTTTTTTTCCTTTTGTCGTTATGATCACGCTGTTATGTTGCTATTATGTCGCTATGCCAGTGTGTTCACACTGCAAACATGACGACATAACGTCGTTCTTATGTGGTTATGTCGCTAGTGTGAACAAGGCCTAATAAAGTATTATTGCGAAAGCTAAAACCAACACCATATCCAATAGCACACTAGGAAAATTAGTCACGTTAAAATATTGTTTTATAATGTTCTATTTGTTTTTACATTGTTTGAATTCTGTTTTCTATTTCACAGAGTGGAATATCCCACCATTCAATATCGTTCAACTCCTTCGGTTCCGATGATATGGACGACATTTTGAATAAGAATGTACTCAATGATGATTAATTGTTTAGATATAGTATAGCAATTTCAGTTGTGTTTTAAAATTCATTGACATAGAAAGCGAAGTGCCTCTGGCTCGAGATTGTAATTGTTTAAGACTCATTGTGTTGCATTACACCATTAGTTTTACTTTGGCGAGATGATTTTTGATGTAGTGGTTGAACTAAAAAAGGAACGAAGCTACGACATAAAACCACTAGGAATGAAAAAAATACTATGATTGATGAAATAATGATAATGGAGGAAATTTCTACAATCAACCTTGTTAATCTATGATCTCCATCTCTTAGTATAAAAGGATATATATGAAAAGTATTCAAAAACATGACACCCACTCTTTAGTGTAACCTGTTTAACCCGAATATTGTAAGTGATTTGGTTTGGGGAAATCTTGTAACTCTTAAATTGTAACAATAAATGCATCTAATGGAAGATAACTTCTCTTGCTGATTACTCTGTTCATGGCATTCAGGTTTTTTTTTAATATTTAGTACATGCATTCCATTTGGTCGTGCATCTGCGCATGCTCTCCTCACCTAGACCGTGACATGCATGATGGTGTCTGTCTTCAGTTCCTTGCTCGCAGTTGGAGGATTGGGCCAGAGATAAGTTGGCTTCATCTATCCCTTTTGTTTCTCTTTTCTGCAGCCCGTGATGTTAAACGCATCAAAATTACGCTCTCTTTCTACAGTTCGTCTCCACGTTTCTCTTGGTAGTCTTCGATTTCTTTTGACGTTGCCTGTACCACGTGACTAACTTGAAACTTTCCACTCGTCATATACCATGGCTAAGGTGAATTATTGTCCAAACCAGTGAAGTATTTCTCCCAATGATCACGTAATGAATTTATCAATAGAAATTTGGTTCGATACTCGTTTTAATTCCATTCTTGAAATGGATAGCAAATGGAACGGTGTGACTTACGAAAGCAAGCATAAAAGATAGAGCGAAATTTCATTCTTTATCATTAATATTATTATAGAAGAGACACACAGCTGACAGACCTGGAAACATCTCTCTGAAAGTCTCTTTCCACTACATCTCAATGTTATCAGCTTACGCCGCTAGAGTGAATATTCACGCTATTTCCTGTTCAATCAGTCATGTTTTTCTCGAATAATTTTATCACTGTGAGGTTACAATGTGGCTTATATCAAAGCTGTGGGTAACATGGGATGTTGACCGTTTTCTGGTATTATACGTTTTCTGTTACTTGTTGTTGTTTCTATATTTAAAGCTAGCCCGTGTCTCTATATTGCCTTCGTTTCTTTACGTCTCGCTAGTGTGTGTGTCGTTAAATCAGGAACAATAAGACTATATTCCTTTAATCTTCTTCCTGTCTCGCCAGTCTGGTCTTTATACCCTTAAACTATCGACTCATTAAGTTGTGGTTGAGTATCGTATACCATAGCCACCAGCTAACTAAGAGATTTTTCTTTTATATTAGGAGCGCTATATTCTCGACAAGTTGGTTCCAATAGTCGTAGAAATTTCCTTTTTCCTTTTTTTTCTCTTGTCAATAGGAAACAGTGACGAAATAAAAGTGTACGCAAGCTGATCCTTTTTCACAGGTGTCTTTCAAAATACTTATAAGACCTTATAAAACGCACGATCATTGACATCCAGTTTGAGATAAGTCTAGGTCGCCTACAGGAGGAAAAGTTTTATGACAGAAACTCCGATATCAAAACCTTAATCCATCAATCAACTGTCAATAATTTTAAAGCTTATTCACTGGCGTAAACACCGTCACCCACAATAATTATATGAAAGAGGCAGACAATGGGAGAAAGCCGAAATGAAATGTCTTCCTTTTTGCAAGCAGTGAACGACAACCAGTGCTAATCACAGACCAACGGGAGAGTAAATTAAATTTGGTTGCCCGCGTGGTCGTTTTCTTATACTTCGTTGCTGACGCAGGAAATTAAAAGAAAGTTTTTGCAGAGCAAACATTGGAAATTCTGTTCTGTTCAAAACTAGATGTTGTTGGGTTTTTTTCTGGCACCGAGTGTTATAAAAAGAGCGAGGTGTTTTGTAATATCTTCATATGATAATAAATGAACAGACCTAATAAAACAGCCATGTTAATAAAATGAATGACATTCTGCTGCTAGATTTAGCTGCCGCCGACGTATTTTCGTGCTCCCCGTTTAACGTCAACTGCACGCTTAGTGGGTGGGGGGATTCATTATTTAGACGTTATATGGCATTTTTGACCAAAAGCAGATGATTCATTTTAATAAAGTTCACTTCATGTTGAAATCAGCACACGACACATGCGCTTTCAAGGCAGTTGAAAAAGACTTTTGAGTAAAGTACAGAATACGTGATCACTGTAGTCGGAAATCAAAAACGTAAATAGGGTACTTATTTATTTCACAGATGAATTTGTAGTAAATTCATTTAACAATAGATGTCAACTTTCTCCCAAACATAGATTTCATTGCCTTTTTTCACCTTGTTGAAAATGGCGGCCAACTTCAGTAAATTAAATAGTCATACTTTTGTAAAGTGTTTTTCAAAGTGCAGTAACAAAATAAAATCAAAGTAAGAAGTAATTTATCTGTGTCGTTCGCTTTAATTCAGTCGCGACAAAAGGGCGTCGATTTGCACACATATACATCGTCGTAAAATATATGAATAGGCTCTTATTTTAACACTGCACGAGAACTTCCGAGCACACCAGCAGTTGTTACGTCAGCTTTTCGCTTAGAGGAAAGCCATAAGAACGTTGGAATCGAATATGCATGGAGAACACGTTTTGAAGCAGCCTCCTTTTTTCCCGGTGATAGGCCTTTCCACGAAAAAAACACGTAAAATACCTTACATACATTTCTCAAAAAATAAATAAATAAATAAATATCACAAAAAAATCTAAATATTTCGAGAAACCCTCAAAATATTTCTTGTTTTTATTTTAAAAATAAACTGATTTTGAATCACTAAGGCCAATATTTTCCAAAATTTTTGCAGTTGCAGGAGTTGAGAGGAAGATTCAGGCGCTTCCGCGCTACCAGCATTCGCCATTTTGGAAAATTGCTGCTTTAGCGCTTTTAGTGATATATAATACATTTTTCAAGCGGGAAATCGCTGAACTCGATTGCTTCTGGCATTAGAAACTGAGTATTGTTTCAAGAAAATAGTAAGGATAACACAGCCCTTAGCCCAAAAAGCTATAGATATTGTAAATATCCCTAAATTTTCTAAATATCTTTTAATCTCCCCAAAGAATATCCCGACATTTGTGGAAAGGCCTGCTCAGTGACCTGTGTTGCTTAGCAGTCTATCAGGAACATCCCTTACGTTGTACACTAACAATTTGACATCATTGAATCAGGTCAAAGGTTACAAATATCGCATTTGCTTTATCTCTGGTGGCAAAAGGCCTGTTCGAAGATGACAGACCATTGACATTTATCAAGAGTAAGACAAAGGAGCAGCCAAATGTGACATCTGATATTAAGCATCGTGACGAAAGCGCTAGCCTTTGTCTCGTCTTTAGATGCGAAACAGAGGTAGTCAAAGCCATCGTGTTCTGGCGAAAACAATCGTAACTGTTGTACTATCAGCTCAGTTGCAAAGGCGAACACTGTCCAAGCGCAGCTTTTCACTTTGCTTTTGCTGACTCGCTTTTTTGCTCGAAACTTGCAGAGCAAATTCTCGAACTATAGGGTTACCAAAACCAAACCTAAACGATCTGCTGTATTTTGGTACAATATTTTCGTACGTTAACGGAATTTCGCTTTAACTGGAAGTATTTTTGTTCTTTCGCTGAAATGTTCGAGTCAATAGAATAGAAATTATCAAGTCTACAAGATCAAGCATCTTATAAACTATTGTGTGCCGTACTTCAGAAACTTAGACACGCGTGGACACCCAGTTGTTAAAATTAACCCATTGTTATCAAAACAGGTGGTCGTATTTTTAAGTGCATTTTTAATAGCTTGTTCAAATAAAGGAGACTCCCACAACTTCCCTTACACCCTCGGAAAACGAAAAGGCTGGTGACAGTCACGATAGCTAAGCTATCAAAGAGAAATTATTGAGGAAAAGAAAAATTAATGAGAAAGTTCTTTAATCGAGTTTAGTTCCAGAGCTTCTATGGATAAGCACGTATTCCCAGATACGACATGCGGGTGGGAGGGACTCCTCAGTCAGGCAAGCCACCCTTTATGTTTGCAGTATACATGTATTTCACAGTATTAGACCGGTGGTTTATAATCAGACCTTTACAGAAAGTTGAAAGCACTTGACTGCAAAGTGGTTCATACTATTTTCATGTATACAGTTAAGAGGTATCACCGAATTCGCTGAAATAAAATAACGTTAAAATACCGTTATGTTGCATCTTCCATTTAAGATTGTAAATTGCAAATTACAATGATTAAAATTTGAACAAAGAAAACAAAGTCACAAGGCAAAATGCACTAAAAGGCAAGCTAATAAAAAGTTTTTTTTTCTAGAAATAGCCTCGCTGTTTTCGTTGAAGTTATTGTTTCCTTTTCTCTATAAACAGAACAATGCATGTAAAAAGAAATTTAAACGCACTTTCTTGCTAGTAGGCGGTTGTCAGTAAATTTCCGTTTAGTGGTATTTTAATTGCAGCCAAGTCAAAACATTATTAAGTTCTGAGTACAAGAGAAAAAAGATCCCCAGGGTGTTCAGCAAGAGATGGTAGTCAGCAGTCTGGGAAGTCTATTTTGTCCAGCAAGGAGTTATTAATTAATATCATGTGAATTTAAAAGCATTTCCCGTGAGAAAACTCGACGATATCTAGGTAATATAAATAATATCAAATATAAAGTGCACTTGAAAGATTTTCCGCTAAGGTGAAGAAGCTGCTCATATCTTTGATCTATGGTTGACGCTAACATAAGTGCAAAAAATTTCGAGTAAACAAAGAGTTATAGCATATATCCGTTTTTATCGTGTATTTATTATCGTAAAAAGCACGGTTTCCACGATATTGGCCTTTAAATCTTTTTGAAAACTGAATGCATTTTACATAAGGTAGGCGAGAATCAAAATAATAGCTGGCTCCGAAGTTATCAACACATGTGCAGTTAATACACCACCAAATTTACAGACCTAATATTAACAAAACAGATGCACGGGAATATGTAACATACACCAGTTTTACCGCTTTGATTATGGAAATCATAAGGTTTGCTACTTAAGTTTTACTGATTTCGCTCATAGTTTCTGATGAGAACGTTCTTGTCGCAAAAAAAGTCTGTGATCAGGGAAAAGATAAACTCTAACAAAACGCAAATTCGAAGTACGAATAGAGCAAACGTTAACGCATGTTCTATCAGGTGCCGGGAAATTCGGAGAGAGGTCAGCTACGAACAAACACAGCCAAATTAAGTTACAGGTCTTAATATTTCCTACTAATTTAGGACGCTTCTTTTCAATTCCTAAAAGCCATTTTCTTGTTCGTGCGAAAGACGCCGGAACTGCAGGGCTAGCAGACAATTTGGTGATGGATTCTTACAATGAAAGCTATCTGCGTAGGCATTCTTTCCTTGTTTACTCAAACTGTTGTTGAACGTAATTTAAATATAAATCGTGCTGAATGGCTTACAACTATATTTCAACACGTCACTGAAACGACACGAAACTCTAAGCAATTAAGCGGCGGTGAAAAACCTCGAATTAAAGGTCAACCTTTGAAAATTTCGTTCGAAAAGGAAACTCCGCACTATTGTCATTATCTCTGAAGAGTAGAGGTAAGACTCCCGACTTGGAAAACTGAATGCAAAAGAAAATCATTAATTTGAACTTTTACAGTTTCCTGTTGAAGAAGTAAAAAGCAGGTGCGACAATTTTTTTTTTTTGTACATATACAGTTGTCTATACATGGTATTAAAAAACAAAAATGTCCAAGATTAACTGAAGTTTTAGGTAAAGAGCTATGACAAGTTAGTCCATTTTCTGGAAGCATTAATTTGAACTTAAAATGAGAAAATGTCAGTTGCATGGTTTGTATTTCAACGAAGCCCATTAAGCAACAAGCAATAATATTTCAACAGCCTTCTGGCCTACGATCGTCGTGTTTTTAATTGCCCCTTTGGACAATGCTAACGTTAACGAGGGCATATGTGTCAAGAAATTTAAACACAACGACGCCTGAAGGAAATGCATGAACAAAGGTTATTTCAAGTACAGTGAATTAAAGTTATCAGCGGAAATTGAATGGGAGGAATCTCATTGTGGCCGGCACTTTTATATATGAAGACTCGATCGACAGACGGCTGTGCAAATCGTAGAAGTCGACGCCACGAGTGTGCTACAAGAAGGTGAAATTTGCTTCACCCAAAGAAGCTTATAACTCCATCTCTCTTGAAGGTAGGTTCACAACCAGGCATTAAAACTAGGATACCTTTAATATTATATTAATAGTGAGAACAAGTGGCTGCTTCGTTTTCAAACTGAAAAACATGACGTCGCATTCTGTTTATTATGTTCTACCCTTACACGCTAACATATATACAAATTACATTTGAGAATGAACCGCGAATAATAACTGAACGCTAAGCGAGAGGGCGTCTTAGATAACTTCAATATTGTTTGGGATAATAAACAGGGTCAATAATATATTTGAAGTGGATTACATCTATTGACATTTTTATTAAGCCCGCATGTACTCGTGAAAATAGCTTCTTCTTTGTGAAGATTTTGACGCGCGGTACTGGGATTATGTAGATATTTCTTTTACATTGCTCGAGAAGACCTTGGCCATTCAATTTTTAGTTTCGTTTAATGGCAGATAACGCTTTTATTTTAAAAAAAAAAAAAAAATGGGCTTTTCTTTAGTTTTCTGATTACATGGCATTTTCGGCTTGAGGTAGAGGATATTGTCCCAGCATTTACGGAAACCAAACGGACAGTCTCTGATAAGGAAGACGAAAGCTGTCCCCACAAAAATGTCCATCCAAATTCGTGAACCACGTTCGGGCTCCAACGTATGTTGACAACCCTGTCTATTTCAACACACAAGCCGCAACGCATATAAGATCATGAATGATGTCAAATGGCATCTGATCTCATGATCAGGGTATTGTTATTTGGCCAAAATTCTCTAAGTTATCAGTGACATTGTCATTCGATGTACTTGCCGGCCGCAAAGGAGATAGATTTACTTCATAACACACCGATCAGTTTAACATCGAGCTTGCAATTGTTTGCAAAGAGAATTAAAGAAAAAAGAAAGCCAATGCTTGTTCCGAATGACGTAAACAAGTCCAGCTTGCAATTGATTGGTTAAAATAACCTCATTGAAGAACTTCAAATGTCATGTTAGGGGACTCTACTTCAACTAGATTAGAAACTTGATAGACGTGATATTCCAGGAACAATGAAGGCAGTTTCCGTGCTAGACATAAATGTATCCAAAAGTTCTGATTTTCATATGCTACAGTCGTGCGCCATTTCTTTAAGGGAACGGGATCAGAGGGTCCTTTATATTTTTAACATCTAGCTAGCATGATAAAATCTGCTTTTAATACATAATTTAACGCTTGAGCAACAACATACAAAACTTGCCCCGGAGTTTCTTTTTCTCTTTTTTTTTTTTTTTGTATCTTGTCTATTTGTTCGATTCATCAGTATATATAATTCAAAGCTTAAAAGACGCTTGATCAATACTTTTAAAACAACAAATATGATTACTATCCGATTGAATCTCCAAGTTTTCGCAAGTTCTGAACAACCTTTTCAGTGTAAATCAATGACCACCCGCAGAGAGCTTAACATACAGTTAGGTCTTCTGTTTCCCCAGTTTTATAAGATGAAAACGGTTTACCTGGTTAATGCAGAGAAACTGAGGTGGTTAAATTGGCGATTGTTTCACATTCCGTCAGTGATATCGATCTTTTTAACAGAAACTTTTTAACAGATCTAGTCGGTTGTAATTCAGGCCCCGTCCACACATATCTGGATATTTTTGAATCCGCAACTTTTTTCTTTCCGGATACGGTTCCGTCCACACGCATCCGGCGAATTCGGCAGCGAATCCGGATATTTTTGCTACCTATGGACGGGGGAATTTTTGAATCCGGAAAGAAAAAGTTGCGGATTCGAATTAAAAATATCCGGAGACGTGTGGACGGGGCCTCAGTTGGATTCCTTTTCTTTTTAACAGATAATGTTGAATTTCATTCAAGCTGTCTAGCACATGGTTGTATATACTACACTACAAGTTCTTTTGGTCAACGCCTAATTATTAACAGGGGAGTCTCGCCAAATAAACATAGCATACACAGAACTAACATTGATACTTTGAAAACTTAGGAGAGAAAGACTAAGTTTTTTAACTTGAACTCAGGGTGAAAAAGGAAACAGAGTATGTTTCATCTTAATTTTGACACAATGGACATTGTCAAAGGGACAGTCTCGAGTGGGCGATAACTCTTTAACTTACCAAAAAGTATCTTTCAATTACGACCCTAACCAGCTTTTAAGTGGCGCGAGAACGAGATAATAATAGAGAGATAAAATATTCAGTGAAACTTACTAAATCTAATTCCTCGCAGTGACTGAAACTACAGTGTTAATAACAAGTCAAGAAAGCAGATCTACACAATGCAAGTCTTAACCACGTTACTTTTGACAATGGCCACTCTCTTGCTGCTGTCGAATGCTGTTAAACCGTTACCGGTTGTTCCTGTGGGCGAGGATGAAACGTCTGCGCAAGGACTTAGAGATTTACCAGTCGAACAACACCAACAACGCAAGCGGATCTGTGGAATGACCTGGATCGGTTGCGAAAATCAAAACGGGGTAAAAAGAAATCTTCTCTTTATCATTCTATTTGTTTCTTGATGTCTGTTTGTTTGTTTGTTTGTTTGTTTGTTTGTTTGTTTGTTTTGCTGTTGTTGTCACAGACAGCCCAAGCTCTCTATCAGATTACCTTGGTACAAAGATTCGATTTATAGGGTTTGTATGGGAACGCAACGGTTTTGCTTTAAAAGTCAATTATTGTTATATTTTGTGAATAAAATCTACCTACCCTGTTACTGTGTTGCATTCTTTGTTGTTTGCCAGCTTTCTCAGGCCGATCTAACGCGATTTCGACGAGTTATCGCTGTGACTCTCTCCTTTAGCAGTGCCGGAAACCCACACAACGATAATTCGCCGAAATCGCGTTAGGTCGGCCTGAGAAGCTGGCAAAGAACAAAGAATACATTACAGTAACAGGATAAGTAGATTTTATTCACAAAATATAAGAATAATTGACTTTTAAAGCAAAACCGTTGCGTTCCTATACAAGCCCTTAAAAATCGAATCTTTGTAACACAACATCGCTTATGAGCAAGGGTAACGTCCAAGGAAATCTGATAGACAGCTTGGGTTGCCTGTGTTGTTGTTGGTGGTTGTTTTTGTTGCTGTTGTTGTTGGTTTAGTTTCTTTTTTTCTTTTTTTTTTGGCTGTTGTTGTTTTGTTTGTTTCAATCATTTAATAGATTTTTCATACCTGGACATATACCTTAATAGTTGGTACCCTAAGAGTTGGCGAGGTGCGAAGCCCTGAGTCAGCTAGAGAGATTGAGAGCGAGCCGCCTGATTGTCTTAACTGATAACCCACTGAGCGATCTATCAACTAAAAAACAAATTGTTTGAGAAACGCGAAGAGTAAAAGCCTTTTTCAGAGATTGAAAGACTCACAGTATTGTCTAATTAACCGTTTTATTTGATGACTTACAAAATTTCTTAATTGTGATTGGCTGAGAGCAGGCCAAGTCATCGTTAATTTTTAATTTGCACTTCTGTAATTTGTACTTTAAATAAGCACGCACATGTTTGTAATTTTTTTTCGGTCAAAAAGGTAAATGAGTAATCGTATAAAAGCTCGAGCAATCAAGGATTTACCTACTACTCATGATATTTGAATAGTTTTTCTTCTGTGAACATTTTCAAATATCACTCGTTGGGTAAATTAACAAATCGAATGTGGTTTAGCGACAACGGCATAAATCGTCACAGTAGTCAAAATGTTGTGGACTCACAAGGCGCAACCGATCGAGTGAGTCCACAACAAATTTTGACCACTGTGATGACGCTTATCGTTGTCGATAAAAGTACAGATAACGCTAAACCACATCCGATTTGTTTTTTACCACAATATCAACGTCAAAGGAAATGTTTTTTTCAGAGCGTGACACATTGACGCGAGTGGGGTTGTCTGGACTCTTATCGACAACGGCAAATTAACCAATCAGATTGCGAGATTAGTAGTAATTGTGGTAAAATACTTAATCGCATCCGTAGTCGTACGATTACACGGCGTCTGCATAGTCAATATTACATTGCGTGTTTACCTGATAGTCGATCAGTGGGTCACGTCATAGTTAATGGAGGGAAAAGGTTAGGAAGGCCAGTAAACATCAAAGAAGTAAACAAACAGGCGAAGATTTATGTTGGAAGGCCCTTGACCCTGCACATCTTTTGTTTTATGGTCATTGACTATACATGAATTACATAATCGCAATGATTTTACTGGTCAGTTGTATGAGCACACATGACCACATTTTGTATTTTATCATGTTTTGTGCCGGGTCAAAATAGCCAAAATAGCCAACAGAAACATGCAACAAAGAACTTTGCCAGGTTTCATAGCCATGTCCTTCCATTAACTATGGTTACGATTAAGATATACAACGACTTATAGCGAGTGTATGTATGGTGGTAAAGGTGTTATGACTCACGACATCTAACTTTTCGATTTTTAATTTATCATTTTTTCCCGACTGTTCGGGTTTTTTTTTTCTTTTAAAACAGAAAAGATGGATGCCTTTCCCCAATAGGCGAAAAAATGCAGATGATCTTCCTTACAGAAAGTAAATAACCAAGATTATTAACCTCGAGGGAAACAAGTTATCGATGGCTGTTGACACTATATGCACACGACGTATATAACGTTAATAATATATATTTCATTCTTGTAATATTTACCTAATAACGAAGAATAGACGAAGAATAGACGTATTTAGTAGAAACAACAAAGAAATATATACATTTGGCTGTTTGTCTGTGTCAAATAACAATGTCAGTAAAGACAGCCACTGACGTGGCACAAATCATATCATACGATGCATTCATTTTCAATGGCCGAGAGCCCACCACGTGACCTGAGAAAACCTGCCTTCAAATAATATTTTGCTTTTGCGTAATACCGCCTACATGTGTTTTGCTGCAAATAATATTCTGCCCAAGCGTAATAGTAACCACGCTCTTGTGTGCAGAATGCTAGATCGCTCTCCCGAGCTATCAGAGAGTGATTTAACTATGAAACCAACCTTGGTGATCAAGAGATAAAACAATTATTGAACTCGGTTATCGCCGAATATCGTGATTTGTCAGTGTTTCGCGGATCAATTGTTTGCCTAAGCCTTCAGCTTCGGTAAATAATTGACCCGCTCGCCACTGACAAATCACGATATTTTGATCAACCTCGTCCGATAATTGCTAATTGTTTTACTATCTCCCCAATCCTTCTCCGATTTGGCGACAAATGTGGTTGTGCAGTCGATTTGTTGTACAATATTACCAAAACATCACAGATACCATTCTTTAGATTAAAGATCATGAAGGACATTGTTGACCCGCTTTTAGCTTCCTCTACATGCATAACATGCTTATTGACCTAAAAATGCTATTATGTTCATTTTTTGGAAAAGTTTTTTTTTTCTTTTTTGAATGAGATTAAATTTCGATAAACATTTCAAAATAAAATGAGCGATAACACTGTTGAATTGTTATTTTCTTGTCATTTGATAATGATGTCATGACGACATCGAAACGCTGTGTAAAATTTCTATCGCTCATTTTTCTTCAGTTTGGTATTACAAAAAAGGGGCAAGACTGTGATTCGTTTTCTTGAATCTCTGCTGTCAATTTCCCCGTTCCGCGGGTGGAAGTCGATAGGAGAATTTCGATGAGACCAACTACATTCTGATGTCTCCCAGCAGTTTCATAAACTCTGTCAAATATAAACAACAGTGCCTCAAAATGTCTACTTTTTTTTTTACTGCGTGGTTCAAAAGATCAACTTAAAAACCTACATTAAACGTGAGCCGGCTCAAAACAGTGTAAATTTGAATTGATATTTCATTTCCTTGTTGGATCTTTAATTTCTTTAAACTCTACAAAGAAGCTTCCCTTATTAGCTACAAAGAAGTTGGGGGAAAATCATATTGGTCTGGTAGAAAATTTCACTTCATACTGGCACAAAATTTGGAAAAAAACTGGTTTCCACTTTATTTAAATCAGTTTGTCAATAACAAGAAATATTATGTTCATATCTTTATCATCTTTGGGGTCTAGAGCTGACAGAAGACTACTACAGTTGTACTGATTGTTCAGGAGTTCAGTTTGCGTTTTCCTGTCAATATTTGGACCTGTTATGTTAGAGCTAGACAGAGTGGACCAATCTTCCTTCACATTACAACAAAACGCCAAAAAACAACAGCAACAGACCTTCTAGTACCATCCCCGGTACATTTTGAAATAACGAGTTAAAAGTAATTTCAAAATATAGTATTGAATTTGAAAAATCAATTGGACGGTACAGCAGTTTAATCAGTTAACAAATATCATTGTTACATGGAAAGCACATGAACAAAAAATCAATGTGTCAAAAGCGGTAAAAGATAACAAACGTCTTGGAAGAAATGGCCTTACATTTTGAAACAAAATTGATGAAAGAATTGTGCATGGCTAAATTTTAAAATAGAAATTAAATGCCTTTCCTTTTATAGGGGATTGTCAAGATGTTTGCATTGCCAGTTTGGACAAGGAAAAAAAAAAAGAAGAAAAAGGCTTTTACATGTTAGTATTCATACAAGTTGAGCTGACATACAGCAGAGTTGACGTTTTTCAGGTTTTCAGTTTTTTTTTTTCAAAATGATAATTAAATGAAAACATGCAAATGCGACGTTAGTTTGTCTTGCGTAAAACTGCTAATAATGTGGATTGTGTAAACTGCTTAAAAGCTCTTTGAGGTGGTGGAGCACTTTCCATCACTGTAATACGATTTCATCTGTTATCTATTGTTGAGGGTTAGTCTTCATAATCAATTGTTTTCGATAAACCACGAGCAAACTAAATAAGACATGATGGACACCAACTATCTGCTGTGTCGTACACATTGTCAGTACTGTATCATGATAAATCATTGACTGAAAAAAATTTTTGCTTGAGACCCCTTTCGTCTCAAGAAAGGGAGTTACAAACGCGCACAATTTCAAGCATCATTTAAGAGCATAAACATTCTAATGCTTAGAGGAAGATTTTAAGACTGCGTCACGTCGAATTTTCTAATCCAATAATAAGCAATTGCAGTTGTGTTTTTATCCTAGTTTCGCGACTTGTAATAAAAAGCGGAAAGCTCAATTTTACGGAAAAACACAACCAACCAACCAAACAAAAACACCTTCATTCTTTTGGATTTAGAATGAGGGGAAAATGTTGAGTGAATGGATGTGCAGTAAACTCACGAATAATGGCAGGGTGAATATATCTGCGAACAGAATAAAATAAATGCAAACATTCCCAAAGTTAAGTTGATGATATGGTTTTATAGTCTTCTCTTCGTGTACAAAACATGAACGCAGCTGCCATTACAGTCCATTCTTTATTACTAACTCTTTCGGAGTGGCCGGAATAAAATATGACAGTCAAATATATTATTGTTTTCGGCCAAAATTCAACTGGAGCTAAAAGCAGTGGAAACATTTCTTTCCAGTCAATTTGCTCAATTTGTTGTTGGATCCAACTTTTAAAATAATCGGCAAAATGGCAAATAGCTAAAGAGCAAACTCATTAAATAGGCTTTACGTTTTTTATTTATCAGAAATTTTCAGTAGCCCACAAAACACGAAAATCGATTACAAAGCAGAGAAAATCTAAGATAGCGAGCAGCCTTAAAAAAACAGTTGGCATAGACCAAAATCACACGATGATTTAATTGTTTCATCACTCAATAGAAAAGGATAGCACAAAAAGAAATATTGATATGACTGTTATATAAAATGTTATATCAATTTGGTGACACGACTACAATGAAAGCTTTCAACGAGTGCATTTCATAGATGTCCACTGAATCCGTTGTTGAGCCAAAAGTTGAACAAAATTGGCGCTTGGAGTCTTTCAACAAAAACCAAAACATCTGTAGCTAAATAAAGAGCACTTTTCTAGCCCTCAAATTAATTTAAACCAGTCGCCAGTTGGTGAATTACAAAATAGAGAGAAATCTTAAAAATTGAGTTAAATATTGTCAATCCTTTTTGAAGGATTTTCTTTGTTTTAAATTTATAACATTCTTTGGTTTGAGTAAATGTGAATGCCCTTGCCGCATCTTTAAATAACTTTATACCTTTGTCTTGAATTTTCGCCGAGAAATCAATCTTTGTATGCTATCAAAGAAAATAAATCCTAAATTTTAATTCCGAGTAAAATTCAGGAGTTAAATGGTAAAACTGCTTGGTAATTCCTATTGTTAATTTAATGCATTCTACCAGCAACGAAAATTAAAGATTGAAATGAAAAATTTTGGGGGAATATTAATTTGTACTAAAAAGCGAGAAAACAGCGGTGACAAGGTTCGTCTTTCAAGCGAATTCAATTAGAGGGCAAAAAAATATCCCTCATACCTCTTTTAACTTACGTACTTCTCATTTTAAATTACCTGGGCATGTGTGGACAATGCAAACGTTTATCGACGACCCATGTGTCAAGAAATTTAATAACAGCCATGTCTTTATTAAGGAAGTGTAATTACAACCAGTTCTATGAAGCGCTGTGAGTTAAAATCATCTCTGGAAATTGAATGGGAGGAATCTTATTGTTGACCGTGCTTTTACATATGGAGAATAATTTGTCAGTGGGCTATATAGGCATCAAAGAATCTTCAATTTTACTTTCCGAGCAGATAGCCTCCGCCTCGCTTGTCGATTTAAAATTGCGGATGAGAAGTTGTACGATCTCTTGAAGGTACGTTCACATCAAATAGAAACCAATACATTGCAGTGAAAACTGGTACGACTAGTGAAAAAACTAAATTGGATTTTTTATCACTCTCTTGTTAAGCAATTGAAGGGCGTTGAAATCATGGATAGGATACATCAATGTTGGGGCGATATCTTTTTTATTTCGCATAATTAAGTTTTGGTGGTTTTGCATTTGTAGCGTTGAGTTGCTGTGTATATTTCAAAACAGGACATGAACACTAAAACGCCAAGGAAGGAGAAAAAAAAGAATTCTTACATATCTTCTGTCATGATTGTTTGGGGTAACAATATATGAACTGAAATAAATTGTAAAACAGTATTTTAGCCTTTCTCTGCAGTCTTCATGTACACAGTGTAATTCCTTTGCATTGTATTTCACATGTTAATTAACTTCTTCACGATGAGTCCATAAGTATGAATGCAAAAGGAAAACATTAACAAACAAACAAGCGCATAGCAAGACAAACAAAAGCTCACTTATTAGTGACAGAATAAAATTAATTTTAAGCTGTTTTACCGAGCATCTTTTATACATGTTTTACTTAGGGTGCGAGCGACTTTTAAATATGTTATTGAGGTGACTCACAACACTTTCCAGCAGTTACACTTTGACCACTTAATTGAGTTACGCTATAATCAATAATGTCCAATTGCTATTGAACAAGTCGTAGTCATCTTCATGATAACGATTGAGCTCAATGACCCAATTTCCCCTATCGAATTGTGGTAAGTGTATTGGGAAACAACTTCATCAAAGTAAAGGGGAAGGGGGGTGCGGGGAGGGGTTCAGAGCACTCTCAGCCATACGAAATACGTTCTATTTCATACTTTATAGCTATGGCCAAGTTGTCCGAACAATATTTATTATACACGCATCTTCACGATGTTCGTAAACTGCAAATTGTATCTAAAAACCAGACGGAATACTTCTTCGCGTCATTGTCCACTTTACCGGAGGGTAAAATTCTTCACCAGAATTGATGGGAAACCAAATTTGATCAAAGATCTCAGAAAGGTGATTTTGGGCTAAGACGTCAATTACCTACAACTACCACCCAAAGCCGTCTGTCCCCCTTTATTTCTTGTTTCCAGGTGTGGCTAATTTCGTGATACATTTTAGCAGTTCAGTTAAGTAAAATGTCGAAATAATGCAAACCGGGTATCATCACAGATAACTATTTTGACTTCTTGAATTTATTCCAGCACCATTAAACAGTTGTTGACGAAGACAAAACCTGCTCCACAAACATGCAAGTTTTAACAACGTTCCTGTTTACAATGGCCGCCCTGCTCGTGCTGTCGACTGCCGTTGAAGCTTCACCAGTTCTAAACATGGGTAACGATGGATCTTCTGTTGAAGACCTCAGAGAGTTACGAGCCCAACAGAGCAAAGAGTTCAAACGAATCTGTGGATTGTCGTTTTACTGCCAACGGTTTACGGTAAAACGAATTGTGACCAAATTTTCAATTTGTTTTCAGATTGATCGATTTTCATTTTGACACCGAAGTTCCTCGTATTGTTGCGTAACCTTTTCATTTTCTTAAGGTTGAACGCTATGTACATTCTTCTTCTTATTATTATTATTATTATTATTATTATTATTATTATTATTATTATTATTGTTAATATTACTTTTTTCTTTTACTTTGTTGGCGAAATTACTTTACATTACAGATATACATAACTTAGAGATCACAAAATACTGACAGACACATACGCAACACTATTGAATCCGAGTATCCCAAACGTAAGAACACACAAGTGAAGTGGAAGTCAGAGGAGGGCGGTTCGTCCAAGGGCCAAGAATTGGTCTAGAATAGAGTTTTCAAAATTTCGTGAACTTGACACACAAGCAGGCATTTAAGTTAGACAAAAAGTAGAAAACGCCTTATCTAGTTGAAGGTTTACTCCTTGATGCAGATGGAACGCCTGACCAGGGACAGAGGAGATTGAAGGGGTTTCTGTCAGTATGCTATGCTCCGAAATGGAGAAGACAGGCTTCAGGAAGAAGAAAGGTAGAAAACATGTCCTAACGTTCCTGTTTACTCCATTTTAAACAGAACAGGAAAAGATCCTGGATGCCACCACCAAAAGGACGCATTGATAGAAGATACAGCTCTTACGGCCGAGTAAATAACTAAGCCTGTCAGCCAAGCCCGGAGACGATTCATCTATTGTAAATGCTCAATGAACACAACTTGATAACCGAGTTACGGTACCTAGATGTAAGTTCGTGATTGGTGCTTTCAATAAACAAAGATAACGACACTTCTTCAACCGCTTTTGTGTTTTTGTTTGTTTGTTTGTTTGTTTGTTTGTTTGTTTGTTTGTTTTTTGCTTTGTTTTTTTTTTTTTTGTTCCTTGAGAAATGCTGCTGTGGCAATAGAGAAAATCGGATTGCTCGATTGATCGATCTGATAAAAGCCCTCTCAACTGACTATGCAGTTCATCCACGTTGTAAAAACGTCGTTTCCAGATTTGTGATTTACAGTCCCGCGTAAACCACAATTCCAAGTGAGTAACCTCTTTCTTTTGGGTTCAGGGGGTGAGAACACAAATTGTCCACCGCCCAAAGAGAACACCATGTTGTATGAATTGCCAAGGATAACAGAGGAATCAATGAGATTTTAGTTTATTTTATATGTAATTTTATACCTACAATATCTGTGTGTTACTCGAGCTGAAATGAAAACGAATCGCTGCCACCCTCTTAAAATTTTGATTTCCGTCAATAAACTTTTAATATCTTTTAATGGTATTTCACACTCCCTTGCCAATCACAAAGCCAACAATCGCATATGCAGCGCCCAGAATTACTTTGGTGTTCGATTGGCTGATCAAAATTAGGAACACCATTTAAAACGCGACTAATTAATCGAACATATTAATCGAGTAAAGCGGCAGGCACCATTTCAATGAACTCTCTTTCCCGTCGACACACGCTTATTTCAGCAGTTAAGAACACTTTGGCAATAAAGGCCTTTTGGACCGAGTCAGGAAGGACCATCTGGTTTGTTAAAGAAAGAACTAAACCCTGAAGATAGAAGTGTACGATATGACGGTGTTAATCATCTAGAAAATCATCGTCGTCTTCGTCATTCAGAAGATCGTCATCGTCGATATTGAGGTCTTCCTGTGAAGACAAAATACACAAACAATCAATAACAACCGGGAAACCCCCAAGGTAGCCTTATCAAAGCACAAAACTGGAAATAACTGATGTTATTGTCGTAAAGTAACGAATGTACTGCTCAATAACTCTCTTAATAGTTTGTAACTTTGTTCGCTCGCTGTTAAATTTGTTTGTTCGTTAGGATGTTCGCTCTTTCGTTTATTCCTCTATTTACAAAGACTTCAAGTTAGAAATGCATGTAATGCAAAACCACAATCCTCCGTAGGTAAAAAAATGAATGGCTACTGGCACATTTCCCCTTAATTCTAACCGCGCGAAAACTTCAACAACACTCATAAAAACGTACAGAAACGTTCTAAGATCTTCAAACCTAGCATACACAATGTCGTTAGCACAGGGACAAACATTGCGTTCGTTAAACTTTGTGGGCTGTGTAAGACGCGCATGGTACTTTGGTAAAATGCCGCCATATTTTTCCTTAACGAGGACTCATAAGTCAATAATTTCTTCGACATGATTATCTTTGTTCTCGTCAAACGTCTTCTTGGTAATGTATCGATATGGTCGAGAGAATTTAGACGTCGAGCAAGCAACAGTTCAAGCGCGCCCACTTACGTCGTCGTCGTCATCGTCGTGTCCCCCGAAGTCGAAATCGTCATCGAGTTCTTCATCCTGTAATGCAAGGTACAGCAGGATTTTTTTCAACTGTTAATACAAGAGAAACGAACTGGATATTAACCGAACAAGAGAGAAGAGGCTACAAAGAAGAACAAGAGTGGGAGGAGTATCAGTACACAGAAAATGAAGAGTATACAAGAAACTGTACTTCAAGGACCACATCACGATAAAGGAAATTTCCTGGTCCTCTACCTCCAGCCCATCTCCCACCTACCCTTCCCAGAAGTTGTTAAATTTTTTTTTTTTTTTTTTCATTTATTCTTTTTTTATTATGCATTGAACAGGATAAGCACTTGCGAATCGTTTCGATGGCTTATATTTCAAATGAGACCTTTTATTCACGAGGGTTTCTCCAATGGTAAGGTGCTGCAAATAACAGGGTCTTCCAATAGGTGCTTCCAGCTAGGGAGTTCCTAACAACAGATCCCAATAACAGTGTTTCCAATAGCGATACGTTCTTAACAGTAGGACATTTCCAATAAGGGGTGCTTCGAGTGGTTGAGAGTTCCCCGAGTGTTCCAGCAGACTGTTCTCGATAGGGTGTGGGTGACCCCAATAACAGGGTGTAAAAAATAGCAGGATGTTCCCAATAAGGGGTAGGTCTTCCCAATAGCAGGGTGTGTTCAGTGCTCCAAACAGATAATGTTCCGATAGCGGAGTGTTTTGGTAGAAGCGCGTTTTCTAATAACGGCGTTACTTCCAAGAAATAAGAGTTCTAATAAAGGGATGTTACCAGTAATGGGGTGTTAATAGCAGAGGGTAGTCTTCCATGTTTCATGCAGTAAGATATTCCCTGTAGTAATGAGAAGTTCCCAGCAGAAGAACGCTTTCAAATGACAAAGCGTTGCAATCTGTAAGGACTTTTATCTCACCTTATCATCTTTAACTGCAGCTTTTTTATCGATATCAGGTTGCTTTTCCGCTGCTGGGGTGCTGGTCGCTGGCGGTCTGCCGGCGGGCGCCGGAGGCAGCGGAGAGTGTGGTGAGGCAGATGAGGCGGCAAATGAAGGTGTCGCGGGCTCAATTGGTTTGGATGCAGAAGGCTCACTAAATGTAAGGCTTTCCACCGACTTCTACAATAAGCAGGTGGCACACATTTAAATTATCAAGGATTTCAATAGGTTTTCAGCAGAAAGATAGTCGCTTTTCACAGGCAGGAAAACCTTTTTCAACTAAGAAATCTGAAGATAGTCAAAACCGGCGGGCAACTAAAACCAGTTTCACAGCCGGTCAATTTGCTTGGTGCGCGGCCTTTAATGAAACCCACGCAAATTATGCGAGGCCGAACAACAACTACTACAACAAACAAACAAAGTTGGCCATCAAAAGAGTAAACTAGAAAGACTCTTAGAAAGCACAATTTTGTTGTTATTTTGTCATTCATTCGTTGCCCAAGTTTAATCATCAACTCAGTACTGCAAACGACCGTGATTTAAGAACCACTGCCTGTAAATATGGTCGGTCTAAAAATGGCGCAATTGGTCAAAATGCCCTTCATAGTTTTTCGTCGAGCGTGCTTAATTTTCACGGGCCAAACTAACCATTTAGATATCGTATACCCATAGCATAATTCTTTCTTTAGAACCTTTTATGTGTGGAGATGTCCGTATACTAGAAGAGTTATGACCCTCTCAAATCAGTTGAAATTTGGTATGTAAATTAAATCGTGACCAAAAAGTAGACAAAGCGTATTTACTTCAAGATGATATATAGCTCAGAGAAACGATCAAAGCGTAAACTACAAACTGTTTGAATATGAAATACAGACGAGTTTCCTTTCTGAAAATAGTTCACTAAGGCCAGGTTCAGACGCCGTACTTCACATGAGCCGAATCGAATGCAAATGAAAAAAAATCCTTTGTTCTCCTTCATTAGCATTCGATTCGGCTCATGTGAAGTGCGGCGTCTGAACTTGGCCTTAAAGGGTCTTTCTGACGAAATAAAAGAAAATTCGAATTTTCGGTCCGGTCGTTGAATTCTCCATATTTACAGGCAGTGGCTCTTAAAACTCAAAGGCAAAAGCAAAGCAGTTTAAATAGTTCAATACTTAAAGAGCGGTATCGGGAAAGTAGCCAGGCAACTACCATAAATCCTCGAATTAGCACCCGGGGCGAGGGAGGCGCTTATTTAATTTTTCCCAAATCGTGGTCAGATATGATCGGGTTTTTTTCGCAATATGTGTATGTGTGAGTCCCTTAGAAGTCTCTGAAGGATCCTGTCTTTCTTGAAGAACTACGCAATATAATCCCTTTTGTCGGTGTAGGCCTGCTGCACAAGGTTGGTTTGGCTTTATATTAGCAGATCAGCAGATCTTCGCTACCATCCGTTGCGACGGTCAATGTGCAGTGCTTGAATGAGTCGATAATCACTTGCTTGTGACTTGCTTGTGAGGGGCGCTATATTCGAAGGGGACGTTTATTTGAGCAAAGACGCTAATTCAAGGATTTACAGTACTTTGGTTTTGGCTGAAAACCGCTCCAAGTGTTAAGAGTACTAAGACAAAATACGATAGGAAATCGAGCAATTTCAGTTTTTAGTGGGCAAAAACCTTGCAACAGAACGATATTACGTACTTTACAGTCCTTTTTATCCGGTACATTTTCTTACAGCTGAAGATATATATAGCTGCTTGAAATAACACCAAAAACAACTTCCCATGGGAACTCGAGAAAAAAAAATTCAAAGTTCAGAGAAATTGAGTTTCATAACCAGTGTCATTTTACCAGTACTTTCAAGTGTTTCATATGGACTTCAAAATTTGTTTTCGACATTTGGTGTTGTTAGACATGATTTCTTTTGAGATGATATTTAAAACATTTTGCGAAACGATGTAAATAAACTCGGTACAAAGTTTTTGTCCGCTTGTTACTCGAACTTCTGGTCGATTCCTTCTTAAACAGTTCATTATTTCTAAGTGTTACAAGTATTAAATAGTTTAACACTTACTTTCTTAGGTGCAAGAGAGAGCAAGCACCCCTGGACAAAGCACAAACGATTGCATGTTTAAAACTCTTAAGAACTATGTCAAGTGGTTATTAAAAGCGTTAAACATGGAATCGTTCACGTTGAACGGTTTAACTACAAGGCTCTCGTTCGGAATATTTCCACAAAATGGTTAGCACATATAAAATGTCCTTGCAGTTCGGAATAACCTCCCACCACATTTCTGTAACTTCAAAAACCCTTATGCAGGTCATCTACGAGTAAAGTGGGACGTTTCGTCAAAAAACCAAAATCTTCCCACACAGAAAAGGGTAAAATGTATAAAAGGCACCAAGGAGAAGTTGGAGGTCAATGCCAACGCAAACAAACGGCTACAAAGCTACATAGCGGTACACCAAAGCCTCTCTTACCAAAATAGAGTCTAAGCTACCATCTTCCTTGGCTGATTTCATCTCCTCGAATACATCACGATCAGTGTTACTCTGATAAATGCAATAGAGCAACACACAGATAAACACCCAGTATTCCTCCTTGTTCGGTATATTTGAACACATCATTGAGTATATAGGTCACCGAAGGGGCACTGAATTCTTAAGCTACTTCATATGTCTGTACCGTAAAGAGACTGGATGTACGGATGAATGGGAAGCTAGTCCCGCGCAGGGAAACCTCAAGCGTTACTATCAGGTCTCTCCAGAAATTTGCTAGTTCCCATTTACGCGCCCAGTTAAGAGAAAGCTTTGAGAAATTCAAGTGTTTTGTCTGCGAGCATGAGAGGAAAACTCCGAATAGGGTTCAAGCTCGACATAGCAACTAATTACATGTAATCAAGACTGCTGTAACTCCCACAAAGCAAACTTTTAATCCAATTTAATAAACCGAATCAGACTGCAATGGACCTACCGATACAGCATATGAAAAACACAAATTCAGGCATATAGTCCTAGTGATAAAACGCAAAAAGCTACATCTAAAGATAATCTTACCGGCACATGCTTGTATTGGGCAGCAGGTTTCATTTGAACCCTTTCCCGCTTTAGAAACTACAGGAAACAAAAGCAAAGAATATATAAAGTTACCATGCATTCACTTAAGTAACCTCATATCTAGTGCGCGCTGTAGCAATCAGTAGAAGACGTTTGATTTGTTCACAAAAAGAAGGCTTATAGCGGGGAACTTGATTCGCAGTATCTGTAGCAACTTGATTCACTTCCTTCACCATTAATGTTGGTCTGAAAGGCGACAAGCTTCGCTTTCTCTCTGCACTGTTTGTAGTTAGGAGTTAGTGATGGAACCAAGCCACTTCAGTTGGCTTGTTCCATTCACGAGTGCAGTGTATCGTTGTAATAGAGATTTAAAAAGCAGAGTTGTAACTCGAGCAGCCAACGTGCTAGTATTATACCAATATGCTGGGGCCAACCATCTTAAGTTACCAATGTTCTTGTCTGGGAAAATCCTACTCTGATGCAATATTTACAAATGATTCGCTATTTACTGATAGCCATGAATAGCTCACTTGGGAAAAAAAAAAAAAAAAAAAAAAAAAACAACACACACACACACACACACACACACACAAAAGGCATAAACAAAGGAGAAAAAATAAAACACAAACAATGCAGAATCGGTAGACACAACTTTTAGTCTCACCTGCTCCGCCTGCAAAGCTTCCTGAAATTCAGGAAACAGATTCTCGTATTCAGAAGGATCCGCCAAAGAGTCGGCAGCCTTTTTGTTGACTTTACCTAAGTCTTCTTTCCACAATTTGACAATCCTAGCAAAAGAAAAACACGCAAGCATTGAAAAGCATTGCAGTTAATAGAATCATTTAAAATGCAATGCAAATACGACATAAATTCAAATATGCACCACTGAGCAACAAACATCTGGAAGAACTTGAAAAACGGTTCACACTCCACGACTTAAAATGGGTTATCAAAGCTGAATTAGGTTGTTAAAATAGTTGTAGCAACTTGATTCACTTCCTTCACCATTAACACAGGTTTGAAAGGCGAGAAGCTCCACTTTCTCTCTGCACTGTTTGTAGTTAGGAGTTAGTGATGGAACCAAGCCACTTCAGTTGACATGTACCATTCACCAGTGCAGCATTATTGGGTGAGGGGTGAGGTGGGGGTGCGCTGAACTACGGGTCAACAGGTCCGGGGTAGAGCCCTGGCAGGGTTATTGTGTTGTTTTCTTGCATAAGAGCATATTGCCTCTCTCCACTCAGGTGTAAAATTGATGGGTACTGGGGAATTTAGTGCTGAGAGGTGTAACCCTGCGATGGACAGCCATCTCATTCAGTGGGGAGTAGAAATACTTCTAGTCGCTTAATACGCAAACCGGAAATAACCTCAAGTGGCTCAAGTGGTATGGACACGTTTATGTTCCACCATTTTGTTTTAAAAGAACATTTTCCAAAAAAAAGGGGGGGGGGTTTCTTCTTTCTTTCTGAATTATGAACCTGGCTACTGTTGTTATCAAAGGGCTTAATTACGTCTAACTTACTTTGACACATGGCTTGGTAAGTAGGTGCGAGCCATGAAGGCTGCTTCAGGGTACCGACCCGTGCTACACAGCAACTCTATGCCTTCTTCTAACCTAATTTTAAATTAAACATCATCGTTAACAAACAAATGTTGGGGACAAATGGTTAGGTTGACAATGAAGGTGGGAAAATGCGATCCCACAAAGGTTCACCCCTAAAAACGTGACCAGCTGTGGTCGAACTTCTAATTTCTTTGAACAAACCTATCTTACGAAACGCACAACACCGTCATGAGTACATGCATTTGTAGAAAGAACTGATACCTGCAGGAATAGCTTCCTTGATTAACAGAATGTATAGCACGAACAGGAACTATAATTTTATTTGAAGAAAATCTAAGATACAAAAAAAGTCTGAAAATTACAAAGAAGCCATTTTCACTAGCCTTTGTCACTTCCTGTCTGTTACTAGTTTTCTTGTTCAAAATCGAACTATAAAATCGAACCGTTACTGTTGGACTTCCCTTTAGAGCTTTCTTAAAAAAAAACATCTACCGGCTTTCGCTCTTTTTAAACCCTAAATCGTAAATAAAAAGTATTCTGTAGGCAATGCGTACAGCGTCTGCTGTATATCGTAAGTGGATACCCCTAACATTTTATAACCCCTTGGTACTAGGTTACAAGTTGTACTACATATCTACCTTCCGAGAAGGAAATAAGCCAAAAAGGCCACATTGTTCTTGCCCTTCTTAGCAGACGTCTCTGCGAGTCGTAGAATCATGTCAGCATCTCCTGCAGATGTGGCTAGAAGTAGCAAGCCTCCGAAATCCTGTGCATTAATCAGACACTCTTGAGCCAGCTGAAACTGACAATTGGAGATTGCCAGCTCTGCCAGCTGCTTCCACTTGTGTTCACTCTGAAACAAGAAAAGATATATTTAAGTTAAAGAGAGTGGAAACAAGAAATCAGTTGTAACTGGGGGGAGGGGGGGGGGGGGAGGGGAGAGAGTGGGAAGGGCATTCTTTTATAGTTACCTCTGACTTGGACGCAATCTCGTAGGCGATCTTCAGCTCTGACAACTGTATTGCCAGGTCAAACCTACCGAGAGAAGAACAGAAAACTTGTTAGCTGAAAACTGCTTTTAAGTGTTGCTGTTCCTTACACCCGCATTCTGAAGTTCAAAGCCTAACTAATGATTGGGTTTTGAGCTGCTGTCAATCATACATACTGTAACTGTACGACCGCAGCATATGAACCTTAAAAATGAAGAAAACAAATCTGGATCTGTGAAGTGCATAGTTTGATGTTGTCTTGGTCTACATGTATTTGATCCAGTTTGATTCAGTGATTCAGCATACCTTTACCGTACATCATGTCTCCAACACGGCTTTTTGGTTTTCTTTAAGGTAGAAACTCAGTTTTTGTTGTATCCGAATATGCAACTGTTTTCCACTTAAACTTAAAGCGGGAATTAGGGTACCGGAGTTGCACACTCTCGAAATGTAGGATGTATATATTTTTTGTAATGTCATGATGCTAATGATGAAGATTTATGTACTTCCTGGGCACAATGTACATGTAGCTACCTGTGCTCTGGATCACAAGACACTGCCAGCGCTTGTTGCTTGAAGCCTTGCTTCTCTAAGAAGTGAGCTACGCGATTCCTTTGGTCTCGAGGAATGGTCGGCAGCACCTGCATGAAATAACAGTGACACATGTAAGTACTGCACTAAAGGTTTCATTTCTAATACCTGGTCAATCACAGGAATTTAAACCACAGACTTAAATGTAACAACACCAGCTTGAAAGCATAATAAACTGTACTACTTACAGTCTTCTACATATGGGTCATTGACCAACCGTGAGATCACGATGGCTGGATATTGGCCAAGTCCTTACTCTGTGTGTTTATAACTGGACAGAGTCAAGGTCTAAAAACTAAATGAGGCCAAAAAGAATGAGGCCAATATCCCGCCATCTTGACAGAACAAGTTTGATTAATAAAGGATTTATTATATGGACTTCAGGGAGATTCTTCTTGCAGGAAACAGCAGCTAGTCCCAAGCAGGCAAGATAGCTCCATCTTGTCCGCTCAGGTAGCCAATCATCGCGCAGGATTTGGTTCATCTTGCCCACTCACAAAGCTACAGCGTAGCCATATAATAAATGAAAGTATTGCTCAATAGCTTTCATAATTTTGAATGGTCACGCACTACAGTAGGGTGTCATTCACGGAGTGACCTGAAAGTGACAGCTTGTACAAGATACAGCAAAACTAAAGAACGTGAAAGTTCATGTACTGCCCAGCAACTTTCATATCAAATTTTAAGACTAGACATACATGTACAAAGACACATTTATAGTACATGCACCTGCTTAGCTGTCTCAAAGTCTTGTCTCATCACAGCTGTCTGGTACTCCAGGACCGACAGCAGCAGGGAGTAACCAACAACATTCATATCCTTGTCACTCAAGTAAAGCCTGTTGTCTTTGGGGATGTAGCCAAGAATGTACATTGTCCTAAACAAACCAGGAACAGACCAAGTCAATAAACACAGCAGTGAATAGTCTGTCAACTTTCAACTTTATTGGTCACAAAATTACAATATAATTGCAACCCATACACATGTGTATGCAGTTTTGTTTGAACACCTTTCTAGTTGTAGTTGGGTCCAATGGAATGTTAAGTGATTTATATCACCTAGTGTACAAAATAACTGTAGCAGCTTGATTCACTTCCTTCACCATTAATGTAGGTTTGAAAGGCGACAAGCTTCACTTACTCTCTGCACCAATTGTATTTAGGAGTTAGTGATGGAATCAAGCCAGTTCAATTGACATATTCCAATTACGAGTGCAACCCTTTCATTATGAAAATAGGTTCAACTAATTATAAATAGTATAGCCGACCTATTCATCTACTGAAGATATGGTTCACAACAAATACATGTACATGTATCTAGAAATTGCAACTGCCATTGTACATACATGTAACACAAACTACAGTGCAAATAATGTGAGTGAGTGAGAACTGTATTAAAGTGTCCAAAACCTTATAGCCCGGAAATAATACACTATAATATGGGAAAATGCATGCACAGATGACAAATTTTATAAATGCACCACAAACCTGTCTAGGTGAGCAATGGTAACAATTTCACCTCCAACGTAATAGTTGAGACGGTTCACAGCATTAGTGTAGATAAAACAGTCTCCAACCCAAATGCCAGTCTTGACACAGTCTTCTATTTCCCCACAAACCTAATATGCACAAGGAGAAACATTCTTCATTGACATCACAACTATAACCCACATACATTGCTGTACTAATGCAAAACAGACTATTCACTATTATGATCCCACTTACACTGTATAACTCAATTTTTCTTGTTGTAAAAAAATCAAGCCACTGACAGAATATTTTACCATTTGATTATGTGTACCACATTTAACTCTTATTATTAAACACTTGATCATTGGATAAGACATTTCAATAGTTTTCATTGGTTTAGTCATGATGGTATTTGAGCAGTTACACCATTCTCCACAAATATGGTGAGCATACGTGTAAATTTTTGGTGCGTTTTTATTTTATTTTACTCTAGTTTCCTATATTTTGGGGGCGTTTTTAATAAAAACAATTATTCCAATAGCACTTGTTGGTTATGAGATGAATATAGCCACCTTGGTGCTACGGGCCTTGTTGTCTATCTACTGTCTCATATCCAATGCACGCTCATGGAATAATAATTATTGTGAGATAATCAAATTGAATAACTAACATGTACAGTACAATGTATATTATTGAACATGCATGGCACGACAAATAAGTAAGTAAGTAAGTAAGTAAGTAAGTAAGTAAGTAAGTAAGTAAGTAAGTAAGTAAGTAAGTAAGTAAGTAAGTAAGTAAGTAAGTAAGTAAGTAAGTAAGTAAGTAAGTAAGTAAGTAAGTAAGTAAGTAAGTAAGTAAGTAAGTAAGTAAGTAAGTAAGTAAGTAAGTAAGTACTTTAATTGGACACATTTCACCAGTGAGCCTGGGGCTCATTTTAATGTGAACGTGTATCCTAAAATTAAAATGTAAAATTTAAATATGTTACAGTATCTATTCAATAAAAATACAAAAACTAGACTATAAAATTTAAAATTGAAAAACTAAACTATAAAATTTAACTAGACTACAAAAATTTAAATATGTAAACTAATAGATACAAAGATTACAGCCACAATTGGCCTCTGTAGTCAGATTAACATTGTTCAGTAAGTTTTTAAAAATTCTAAGAGAGGACACTCCTCTTATATTGTCAGGTAGGTTGTTCCATAAACATGAAGTTATGTAGCGATAAGATTTATGCAAATACTTTGATTTAAAGGTAGGCTGATTAAGCTTACAATAGCCTCTTACGTCATAACTGCTAGAACGCAATGAGAACAATTCCTTGATGTAGTTTGGCCCCGTGATAAATAAAGATTTTTAAAGAAGGATTAGGGCTTGCATGTATCTGCAATGCTCCAGGGACTTGATGTTTACTATCTAAATGACCTACATGTACCTATACTGTATAGTAGGGGTTTCATTAACATTTTCAGCAGAAGTGCAACTGGGGTTAGTAGGGGTTTCATTAACATTTTCAGCAGAAGTGCAACTGGGGTTCTCAGGCAGGCAAAACTTTTTGAACTGAACTTCATTTTAAGAAAAACTTTCCTCTACCTGTAAATGGTTAAACCAGGTGGGCAAAATCATTCTCACAGTCAGTCAACTTGCCCGGTGCCAGCCCTTAATGAAACCCCTGCCTATAGCCAATAATTATTTGCAGCCTTGCTTTATGTGTACCACACTATTGTGCCACTTAAAGAACTGAATAACTAGCATGCACCATTTACATTGTAGATGCACAAAAATTACGGTAATCTTACATCAAAAGCATCCTCGATGCCATCTTCAGTCATGACCTCTGGTGTTTCCTGTGCTTTAGCAACATTTTCAGCACTATACTTGAGAATAAAGAATGACTCATCTGTTGCTATACAGCATAGCTCACCACTATCAGCCCAGTAGATCTGTAATCATGGAAAGAGGAAAGAGTTCATATTACACTTCTCAAACTCATTAATAATTCATCCAATTAAAGCAAAGAAAAACACAACCATGGAGGAGGTCTGGATACCATGTTTTAATTAGAATAGATTTTGACAATTTTACTTCTCCATTTACTCCATAGTTTTTGTTTCAATTGAGAAGATAATATATCAAACACTCGAGACAGTGTTTCATCAGCTATCCGAACACCTCGAATTTCATTAAAAATACTCCGCTGCAGGTCCTATTTTCAATTCCCTTCTCAGTGTTTGGATAACCCAATGAAACACTGTCTCTCATGTTTGATATATTACTTCTCATTTACATGTAGCATACATGGTATGAACTAATATTACACTGCCCATACAGCAGTATGTATGTAGTATGCATGTATGTATGCAGCTTTCAACTGAGTGGCGTAAAACCAAAACCAAAACCAAGTAACCACTCTAGCCAATCACAAAGGTCATAGAAAATCCAGTGAACCAATCAAAACTGAACGTAATTACCTGTAGCTGATGCAAAGCGCAAGAATACGAGGGCAAGCGAGTCGCAATTGGTTATGGTTTTACTTCTGATTGGATGAAAAAGTGGTGTGAGTTCTTTAGGCCAATCATGTAGCATAGATGATGCAAAACCAATTAGTTATTAACACTCAAATGAAAATCACTCACTGAAAAGTTTCTACTTAAATGCAGTTATGCAATGGGCATACTTTGCTTTCACAGAATTTGTATGATTTGCAGTTTGAATTAGACAACTTACACTCTTAGGCTGAATTTCAATCCTACGGACTAGATCTGTGCTCTCCCAGTCAAAGAAAGCCAGCCCACTAACAGACTTCACTCCAAGAAGATGACCACCATAGATATCTGAGAAAAAAGACAAATAAAGCTTAATCAAAGCATAACTGTACCTGTATGTGTGCAAGGGCATTCACATCTCAACAAAACTACATTTCGCTAGCATTTAACAAACACTACTTAAGCTACTAGTCTACTAACCTCAGATACTACAGCTAGCCTACTACACATGTATCCTTAAAGTTTCCAGTTTCTAAACACTGCATATTGCACAATAGTTCTCGCTACAATCTGCACATGTACATCCTTGTCATGATAGAAACCTTGTCTGCTAACTTTCAAGATGTATATGTAACTGTTTTTCTTTTGTTTGTTTTAGTAATTTTTTTTTTGGCTTTTCTTTAGACAAACTTGATGTACAATTTACAGGGGTGTATATCATGGCAGATTGATGGATGGATAGGTCTGACAGAGATACTGTCTTGGTACTCACTTTCTGCCCCATACTCAGGCTTGAAAGATTTCCTTTCTTTAAAATTCTTGAAGATCTTGATTTTGTTTCCATCCCTTATTGCATATCTGGATGAGACGAGAACAAAGACACATGGATTAACAAAGACATAAATAAGCATACCAGTTGTTTCACAATCTAGATCTTCATGTACAGTAGCTACATGTAACTGCATTTACAAAATGAAAATGCCTTGTTGAACCTATCTGACACAAAGGAGTACAAAAGTGAAATAAACATAGCACAACTAGTCAAAGTGGTCTGTCAATTGTACTGTATACACTGAAATACAGTGGATACGTGTACAACTACATTAAGAGTGCAAAGTGTTTTGCGGAAGTAGATTATCTAGTGCCCTTTCATCACTTTACAGTTTGCTACAAACAGTAGTCACACAGTGCATGTGCATGTACAGTACATACTCAGAGGAATCAGAGGCCCAAACAAATTCCTGAGCTGATCCAAAACTCTTGTTCCTCAGTGCCATAGCTGTGTAAATGATGTACTCTCCATCCCCACAAACAACCACAAACCTGCCAAAAGAGACAAATTAAACTTCAAAAGATGGCTATATTTTGAAAGTCACAATAAACAAAATTTACAGCTAAGACTATGTTTGTCTACTGGGTATTTTTTTTTTTTATGGATTTAACTGATTTATTGTAAAAAGCCATTGAACCATTGGGAAATGGCCCTTTATAAATCTTAATACCAGTATTATTAATAATTATTATTACTCAGTCTCCTCTCCAAGGCCCTAACTGGGCTCTGCAATCTGGGTACACCAGTCCAACTCCAACCACATGACTGGGAGGGGGTCAAAATCCTTGACAATGGGATTGTGGACATTACAGTGTATCAGACACCTACAGCTATAGTGTCACATCAGACACCAATATCTAACTTTAATAGAGATGGTGGCTCCAGATTACCAGCCATTTTTAACAACTTGTTGTCACAGGCCTGAATACACATGTACACAAAGCCTTGTGATTTTTAGGATTTTTCACATGTTCCAAAGCAAACAGGGTCTACATGTACAAAACTTCATGTCTTTCCCAAAATCAGAAGTCATCCATACCTTCCATTTGGATTATGAGACAAGGTTTGAGGAAACATCTCACAAGGTCCCATGTCTTTGATGGCCAGAGGCAGGCGCTCACCATCTTTAACATCATAATCTAATTTTAAAAATATCAGTAAACACTATAAGCAGATTTGTAATACCATGGACATGAACAGGAACAATGTGTATACATGTAAAAATAAACAATAACACAAAGACACTGTATGTTCATCACTGATTATTCATGTACCATAAATTTGAATTCTCTCTGTAGACACAACTGAATAAACACACATGTACAGGTGTGAACATGAACAGCACCTGACTGTCACGAACAAATTATTGCATTTTACTGTACATAAGACCCATGTTTACACTTACCAGCCACATTTTTAAGATTAGCCTGTTGAATTTCGCTGTGCTTGGCAAAAATAATTTTACCATTGGAATCCATGGACATGGCTGGCTCTTCCCGTCCAAGCTAAAGGATAAGTTACATGTTCAGTCAACACCAATATGGATGAAGTGGCAATTTAAGCCACAAATACTGAGATAAAAGTATATAATTTTAAAGGCAACACAGTTGACAAACCTTGATAAGAATACTTCCTTCATCATATCCAAGGGCAACATTGTTTGACCCCTTGAACATGGCCATACTCCAAACCCTCTCAAGACCATAATTCAGGGTGCTCTCCAGTCGGTAAGTGTTTGCTTGCCAAATGCGTACAGTGCCTAAAGGGTGCAATAAACAGTAGAATCAGGTAATTACATGTAACAATTTAAGCATCAATTACCAGACAGAATATAATAATTATCTGATAGTTACATGTACATTCTTCTGAACAAATACATGCACTGCTCAAATGAATCATTGCATTGAAACATAATTTGCTTTGACTGTTTTTGATTGTTCAATATTTTGGAAAAGCAAAAAAAGAGGGAAAAAACAGCTTTGATCAGTTTTAACTATCCAAGGCATCTTTTTCTTTTGTTTTTGTCTCCAAAAACGATGAGACATAATATCAAAAAGTAAAAATGTTCTCTGGTTGAAAGATTAAAAACACAAGCTTTCAGCTTTGGAACATAGCAAGCAATCCTGAGCATGCGAAAGAGCCCTACATGTATCTTGCCCTCCCAGGTAGCCAGTCACAGTAAACGATTTGGTTCATCTTGCCTGCTTGTGAAGCTACATGTACATGTACATGTACATGTACATGTACCAATGAAATAGTTACTCTCTAAACGTGTATGCTGAAGTTGTACAGGTCCATGTATTTTGAAAAACTTATATGCAGTTTTATAAAACAAACACAAAACCAAAGCACAGACAATATACTACAGTACATGAGCACATGTTCATGTTACACATATTATTTCCACTAGTCAGTGAAAACAACTCCACATTATCTTGCAGCCAAATTTAGCGATCATCGTCGAGTATATTATTGATTCTTTGTGGCAACATGGTCTTGAAAGAACATGTATAGGTATTATACTTTTACTGCCACCACTGTAAAATAATCTGTGTCAAAATACCAGGAGCTTTTTTACATACCATCCTCTGAACCAGTCAAAATTATGGGCAATTCTGGGTGAAATCCAACACAAGAGATGTTCTGGGCATGACCTTCAAGTGTTTGCACACAAGTTTTGTTCTGGAACATAACCAACAACCAATTCAGAAAAGAAACTTAGAAAGCAAAATTTAACAACTACTACATGGACACCGTACATGTACAAAAAAAAAAAAACTAATTAAACATAAAAACAAACCTGATAGTCCCATATCTTTACCAGTCTATCATCAGCACCAGATATTAGATATGGCTTCTCACCACCATGGAAATAATCCACACAATTTACACCCTGCAATACAATGATAACAAGACACACTTTGAGTAACCATAATAAATATTATTATATAAACATGTATATACATGCAAGGTCATTTAGCAATGTTCACTTGACACAATATTACAGATATTTTACAAAATACATGTACATACATTGGAAATTATAATATTAAAATTAATAAAAAGTTTACTTAATGTCCCATTAATTAAGCACATAGACCTGTATACTGTATATACCTTTTCATGTCCTTCTAGAGTGAAGTTAGGAGTGTTGGATCCAAGCTGCCACACCTGAAAAGGAAATGTAAATTAATTTTCAAGATGGTACATGTAAAACAGTCAAATTTTCATATACGACTGTAATGGTGTTGTAGCTCAGGGGGGCTGGCCAAGCATTATCTCAAATTAACTTCTCATATGTGGGCCCCAAGCGGGGTCTAAACATTTAAACTTTTACTGAACAAATTAATGGAAATTAATTCCTTGCGCAGGTTCAAAACATGCACAAGATGCCAAAAGTCAGTCACCTCCTGGCAACCAGCCTTGAAATTCTGGTCATCATTTCAAACCCTGCCTAGTACCTTGCACATAATACATGTATGTATACCCAGTATGGTTGAAATTGTGGCTCAGTACAGATGACACAATGTAATACACAGAAGGTACATGTAGAGCAGGACCATTACACTACAAAGTTTATCTACAACACAGCGCATTAAGGAGAAACATTTTTGTGAGCAGACCTACACGAACAGATGTACAAGTCATGTATACAATGCCTTTTGTTTTCTTCCTTACTGTAAAAGGATCTTAGTCAATTGAACACAGTGTTGTTATAATGAGTAGAATAGAGAGTAACTAAGTAAACACTTTATTTAGTGAGGATAACACTGGCTAAAAACTAATAAACTTCCTCAAATAATCAAAATTATCAGACATCTACATGTAGCTTAGCAGAATAG
The DNA here is from genome assembly GCF_964199315.1 of Orbicella franksi. Taxonomy (NCBI): domain Eukaryota; kingdom Metazoa; phylum Cnidaria; class Anthozoa; order Scleractinia; family Merulinidae; genus Orbicella; species Orbicella franksi. The sequence goes on from NC_138147.1 coordinate 10,365,873, forward strand.
TGTGCCTCTGATGGTGATTTTGCTGGCAGCTGGCTTTTTTAGACAACCATGTGTACATTACAAATTGTGAATGTACATTGTAATTCTGACTAGCTCAGTGCTATACACAGGTTACACTTTACCTTGATTGTTCTGTCTAAGGAAGCACTAGCAAACTGGTTGTTATCCTTTGGATTGATGACAATTTGCATCACATAATGGGTGTGGCCCTCAAACACTTGAGTGCACTGCCATTTTTTATCCCAGTCCCATAGTTTGATCAACATATCATCTGCAGAAAGACCAATTACAAAAATAAGATTACAACAGCTGTAATGCAATTTTAATTGAAGCTACAAGTACACTTAATATTTCTCTTGGCACAATACAAATATTACATTTAAGTTGATTAACAACTGCATCGCAAAATGGAGGCTGGGTGCCTGTGATATCCAGGAGCTTCCACTATTGGCAGCCAGCTCCTAGATGGAGACTGCTCCCATGGCTGGCAAATCCTGGCAAGCCAGCCATGAGCCCCCACGCAGAAGGGAGAGCAGGCACCCGTCACACTGTGTGAACAGTGGAAAAGAGGGAGGGAAATGGGGGGGAGGGAGGAAGCCTTGAAGATGAGGTCCCATGAACTGCCACGCAAATAACACGCTAGCGCCTGTAACGCTAAACACACTTCAGTCAAAGAGCACATGGGATCTGGCGCATGCCCATGTATGAAACGCCGCTGACTCCAGACAACACTGGCGCTCTTTGTTGTTAACTCCGTTAAATTGCATTTAACTGCATTTAACAACTGCATCGCAAAATGGAGGCTGGGTGCCTGTGATATCCAGGAGCTTCCACTATTGGCAGCCAGCTCCTAGATGGAGACTGCTCCCATGGCTGGCAAATCCTGGCAAGCCAGCCATGAGCCCCCACGCCAAGCCGGAGGACCTCCGAGCAGCGCGCTAGCCAGCTCGGAGAAGAGAGGGGCTCATGGATGGGGAGGCCAGAGCCCCGAGAAAAATGCCCAAATCCGTAGGCACCCAGTAACTGGCAAATTAGTGACAAAAACCATACCTGTTAGGCAAGTCGTTCAGCTACTGAAAGGATGGTTTCCACAGGTGTGCGCACATATAACAAGTAAGCATCACTCGACCAGCGACCCATTGTCTTAATGAGATGATCAGGAACACCTCTCTGGGCAGCAGTTGTAGCGGCTCCAATTCTAAAACTATGACCCGAGAACTTTCCAGGAATACCTGCTGCCTGTAGAGTGGTTTGAAGAAACGAGGAAAGCCGAGATCTAGAAAGAGGAGAGCCATCTTGGTGAATAAAGAGAGGTCCGGTGCCTGGCCCACGAAGATGAAGGTAGTTTGTTAATGCAGTCACAGGACAGAGAGGAAGGGAACCACGGCCAAGATAGATGAAACAACCCTGCCTGAAAGGATCAGTCTTTGCACACTTGATTAACACTCGAAAGCTTTGGGGATTGGTGGAGGAATCTACTTGAAGATCTGCCGCGGTCAAATGAACAGATGGATCAAAGGTACCATTTGTTGTAAATTCACCAGCTCTAAGAAACCCAAAGAAGCCAAGACAGCAGGCTGCCCATAGCATGACACTGTCAGGGTTGATAAAATCTAAAGACTTGTGCAAAACAGACATAAGGTCGGCTGTCACTGGTTGGCGCTGAGGGAGATTTGGGCCCTGATGACGTTTGATCCCTCGTAAGAGACGCTGAAGTTGAAGACGGTTGACAATTGGGTCTGGGAAGCCATAGTCAATGTGTAAAGAACGGACTGCAGACAAATATACTTTAATGGAAGAATGATGAAGACGATCTGCTAAATGGGTACAGAAGCGCATCAGAGTTTGTTCACTGGCTGGTAAAAGAGGCTGACTTGGCTCGAAGGGAGTATCCTGACTACAAAAATCTAAGAACTGACGTTGAGCCGAAGCATAAACTTGGCGAGTAGAAGGTGCGAGGCCATTGGTCAAATAGAACTGGCATTTATCTGTCAAATTACGGGCAGCTGAGCCAGCAGCGTTAACGGAATTGGAGTCGCCCCAGGAGCTGCATGAGGAGCAAGATGATGGAAACGCTGAAAATCAAAACGAGATAAGGCATCAGCAATCGAGTTGTCTTTACCCGGCGTATGAGAGGCAGTAAAGGCAAAGGAATGTCGGGCTGCCACAAGTGACAAGTGGCGGAGAAGAACCATCATGTTCGGATCCTTCGTGGTGCCCGAACGCAAAACACTAACGACTGCCATGTTGTCGGAGCAGAACTCAACTCGTTTAGAAGCCCATCGGTGGCCCCATAGGGAAGCTGCAATAACCACCGGAAACAACTCTTTGTAGGCAATTGCCAAGGGATGCTGAACAGCTGACCATTCACCCACAAACCATTCATGATCACAAATTGCACCATAACCCCGAGCACCAGCAGCATCTGAGGAAACGTAAAATTCAGGCAAGGTCGCCCACTGTGGGGAAAGCAGGAAACTGAGACCACCCCAAGAATGGAAAAATTCTCGCCACCAACGGAGGTCTAAGCGAAAGTCTTGGTTGATCCTAATTGGGTGGCTATCACGTCGAAATGCTGACAGTAAATTGATCATGCGTCTCAAGAAGGTACGCCCCTGAGGAACTACTTTACATGCGTGTTGGAGATTGCCAATGAGAGATTCCAGCTCCTTCCGTGTGCAATGTTGTTTGAGGGACCAGGCTTCCAGAAGTGCAGCAATACGACCAAACTTATCCAGCGGCAGACGGGCCTGAAGTGAGAGAGAATCGAGCTCAATACCGAGCACAGTTAAACAAGTGGATGGCCCCTCCAATTTGTTCGGGTGAAGAGGAATACCCCACTTTTTAAATAGCTTAACACAAGTATCAATATTGTTCTGGCAAACAGGTGAGTTAGGAGGGCCCAATGTATGGAAGTCATCCAGGTAGTGTAAAAGAAAATTCACATTATAATTGTGTTTGAGGATCCACTCGAGCATATCTGCAATGGACGAGAAGATGAAAGGAGCAGAGCGTAGTCCAAATGGAAGCGCCATATCAATAAAATATTTCCCACGCCACTTCATACCAAGTAGGTAACGATCATCAGAATGGACAGGGACATTACGGTAAGCACTTTCCACATCGAACTTTGCCAACAGCGTTCCTCTGCCGTGAAGCATGATCCCATCGATGATATCATCAACCTTCATGTACTGCACTGAAAAGGGTTCTTTTGGAATGCCATCATTGACACTATGGCCTAAAGGACTAGACAGATCCAAGATAAGCCGCCATTTTCCAGGCTGGTACTTCTTCGGGATAATTCCAAAGCGACTCACATGGAGGTTTGGGATAGGGGCTATAGCAAAGGGGCCAGCTACACGGCCTTTGTCGAGTTCCGTGAGGAGATACTGGTCGATGACTGAAGGCTGAAGGGATGCTGAAGGCATATTTTTATTCTCCGATTTTAAAGATACCGCCCGAGGGTCAAAACCCAGCTGAAAACCATTTGTGAGACCTGAAATCACATACTCCACTTGCGTTTGGTCGGGGTAAGAACACAGTTCATGCCGAAGTTCCTCCGCGTCTATGGGGGTTACTCTGGATGGGGGGACCAGGTCTTGCTGCGGGGTGCCCAAAATGGACAAAGAACAAGAGGGCAAAGCATGGTGTGCCACTTCGGAGGGCATGTCATTACCAAAAGCATCTTGTGGTGCAGGAACAACCACATTAACAGGAACAGGAATAAAAAAAAATTTGAAAAGGAAACTGAACAAGATGAATGTACGCTATTTACATATGGTTTGGATCCCACTTCAACGCCGCAGATGTTTGCTTTGGGATGGGGGAGTTGACTGGGAGCGCCGGTAAGAAGAGGTTGAGGCCCGAAATGGACAGTTGACACGTGGATGATCACCTTCACATTTCTCACAGCGATGGAGGTACCGGCATTGACCAAAGGTCCAGCGACAGGTGCCATCATTCCAAGATCGGCAAAAGGTGGATGAACCGGCTATTGAAATTGAAGCCGAAGACGAAGTGGTTGGCTGCTGGCTTGACTGGGGAAGAGGTGATGAAAGAGTATGGAAGTTGTACAAATCATGGTTCATGTGAGACCAGTCCACCAAACCTGCAGCAGCTGCGTCCTTGCGGAATGCAACATCGTAATGGAGCCAAGCCTTCCCAGGGAACTGGCGCGACGTCTTGAGAATTAGCAGCTTGTATTGTGTCATGTCCTGCCATCTGGAAGAATGAACACAGCAGAAGATCCATGAGTACACAGTGAATGCTTCAACCCATGTCACGATATCAGTGATCTCTTGCACCCTTTTCTTGGAAGAACTCACGAGAAGTTTGCCATCAAGGTACGTTTGGGGCTCTGTCTCCTGGGCTTTCAAGTTCTCTGCTAGCAAGTCAGCAAGATCCACAAATTGGCCAGACCTAATTTTTGTCACCAGCTTCTCCAGGAAAGGGGAATAACCGGGGCCAACAACAAACGGCCTATTCAGGGATGTTGAGGTAGAGGCGATGGAGGAATTAGAACCAAAGGAGACCAATGGCATGAAAGACTGGTTGGAAGATGGCAATCCATTCGCAGCACCACGAGAACCAAACAACGATGGCGAAGATAAAGAAGAATTGCCTAACGTGCAGTATGTTGAAATAAAGGGAGGAACGACCAAATTACCTGAGGACTGGCCTGCAGAAGAAGGCAGTGGTTGGTTAATGACAACAGAACCGGATGACGTCATGCCCGACGCCGCGTTTCCCGCTGTCGAAGAACTCGATGAGTGACTTTGCAAAGCCGCCAAAATGCGAGGTAACGTATCCCCCAAGGCTTGTGAAAACGCTTGACTGAGGTCCTGTTGAGAGAGGACGAAGGAGGGCGGAGTGGACACCGGAGTCGAAGAAATGGGAGGACGTACGACCGAAGAGGGAGAATCGGCTGAAGAAGAAGGCTGACTTGAATCCAACATGGCGGCCACACTGTTGTTTGTTGCACGACGATGTGCCATACCAAACGAAAGAAACAACGGCAAGATTCGAAAAACGACGAACGAAGAACAAATAATGCACACGCTACTCAGGGAGGAAGCCTTGAAGATGAGGTCCCATGAACTGCCATGCAAATAACATGCTAGCGCCTGTAACGCTAAACACACTTCAGTCAAAGAGCACATGGGATCTGGCGCATGCCCATGTATGAAACGCCGCTGACTCCAGACAACACTGGCGCTCTTTGTTGTTAACTCCGTTAAATTGCATTTAACTGCATCAAAATCTCAACAGTTTACTGCATCATTCAATGACAATCTGAAGTTCAAAACCTAACAAATGACTATGTTTTCCGTTATGGTCAATCGTGATTATAACAACAAGCTATTAACCCCGAAAAAAAACAAACAAACAAAAATGGATCGAAATCTACCAATCACAACCCACACAAGACCTTTTGAATCTACTAAAGTAAACTTTTGTTTCCTGAGAGGTCTGCTAATATGATTGATGGCAGGGAAACACAAAAGCATTGATTGAGCAGACTTTGTATGTAATAAATTGAAAGATGCAGCGAAAAGGTAGAAAACACACATTTGTTGTAGTGACAAGGCAAAAAGAAGTGCAGAACACAAATTCAATTTGATCATTCTCAGTCCATCAGACCATTAAAAATTCATTGCTTTTGTTTTACTCACCACTGCTGGTAAGAACATAGGGCTGCGTTGGATGAACAGCAATTGAACGTAAGTAATCTGAATGAGCTTCAAATCCATATGCCTGTTAAAGAAACAACAAAATTGTCAAAGTTTACATGGACTAAACAGGTTGAACAAAAAATGTACCATGCCCTGAAGAAATTTCTGAAATCCTTAAATACTCTGATCCCATTTTCTCTGATAGAAACTCTGTGACACAGAGATGAACAGGAAAGGTGGCATGGCAACACATCAAATTGAATGCAACAAAAAAAATTTACTTAAAATTTTGCCAGTCATTTGTCTCACTTCACTGAAAGGCATACAGACATATGCACATTGATAACTACAATGTATATACACATACATAATTATATACCCTGAGATATAACATACACAGCCCCTGGCTTTTCTGCAAGTTTTTCAGTAAATGCTGCTTTTTGAAAAATGCTCTATCACCACGCACAAAAGAAATGTCTTTACCTTCTCTAGAGTGTTGTAGTTGAAGACTCTTAGCATCATGTCATCCTAAAAAGCAATTCACACAATCATGCTCAGAGTACTACATAGGCTGGGTTACGTAATGTATGTTTCACTCAAGGTTCACAGCATTTTTGGACCAAATTCAAGAACTTGTTAGGACCTACATGTACATGTACACTTCAATAAATCTAATTTTTCAAAGACATACAAAATGCAAGTAAGAATTTTACTGTACATGCAAACAAAGAAATGCAGAGCTACATAAGTTAGTTTACTTTTCCAACTGCCAAGCACCAAATTCAACCAATACTGAGTGGAAGTACAGTACATGTACTTGAATATTAGTGCATGATATTAAGTATACAATTAAAACAGAATCATACATAAACTTACAGATCCTGTCACCACCCAGTTCTTTCTTGGTACAAATTTGGCTGTACGCACTACAATAAATAATGCATACAATAAGAAACTGAATCAGTTGAATGTTTCAATATTGGTTATATTATTGTACTTTTAATCAAAGTTATATGCATTTACCTCCTAAATCAAATGCAAAGCTATGTACATGTTACACTCAATCAATGCTACACTACACTCAATCAAAGTTTGACCAAAACTGGTGAGATCCAAGTCAATATTTGGATAATTTTCTTAATGGTACCTACCACAAAATTCTGAATTGTAGTTCTCCACGTGCCTATTTGTCAAGCAATCAGAGCGCAATTGAAATTGAATACACTGTACTTCATAAGTACTCCTCTAACTGCTTTGATATTATATACTTAAAACTTGTGTAGCAAAAACTGCCAACAAAACCATACCTGGCAGATCAGTGACTTCAAATGTCTTGACCAATGTCTGCGATTCATAATTCCACACATGTACATTACCATTGTATAAACTAGCTAACATCCATGGTTCCGTTGGGTGAACGTCCACACACTTGACTCGGTCAGAACGTGCAGAGAGCTTGCGCTGTTGACAAGAGAATGGAAACCACAGTAAGACACTTATTATAAATTATATAATTTGAAAGTCAATCACACATCATTTTTGCAAACTAACATTTTGTCTTTCTTGGGTATTCAAGTTTTTAATCTAATTATAGTGTACTGTAGTTCCACGATAAAGAAATTATAGGTTGAAGGTATTTAAGGCTGCCACATACTTTCGGGAATTAGTGATTTCTACACATGTCATTGGTTCTCAAAAGGTGCAGAACAAGTGATGCAGGATGTCCTTTTGCACTCATTGACATACTTAATACTAATTGAAAACTCAGCATGACCTAAACTTCGTCACTTGATATATAACATATGAGTTCAAGTTTGATACTTCATGTAAGACTATAAGGCTTAAGCATAGATGTAAACTCAAAATTCTTCAAACTTCATTGACGTAAGTGGGAAACTTACATTTGTAGGATATTCTAAGATGCACTACCAACGCACAAGGGAGTTTAGAACTTCAAGACCTTTAAGGAAGCTTCTGTACATGCAAAGCTCCGATCATACACTTATTAACTCAAGCCTACATACACTATACACTGTACATAAATCAAAAGGAAATTTGACTTTGAAAGAGAACAAATATTCTATGAGACGGCAAGCAGTTGAAAGATAACACTTACCTTAACATCTAATCTCAACGGCTGTTGAATCCAGCAAAATGCAAAGGAAAAGAGGAAAGTTTAAAAAATTAAGCCAACTAGAGTAAGCTTAGCTTATAAGCTTTTTAATTCAGTCAGTACATTTGATGACGAGAAGCCGAGAGAGTTACATACAGGCAACAGGCCGTAAAACGACGAAAATCAATCACAAATACCATAAATGAAATATAACAGTCTCAAATATTACTTAAGTACTACAAATAAAGGAAAAACTTACCATGATTGCCACAAGAATCGCTTAAAGTCGGGAGAGACAAGAAAAGACCCCAGGCAAAATGGCCGACGTGGCATTGAGAGTCGGCCTCGCTCTCGTGCATTTTTTGGTATTGCCGCTGTACAAACAGTCTGCATGTGCAAAGATCCACGCCCCGGCCCAGTCTGCGCCAGCCTGTTCCACTTGAAGAACAATGATTTATTGGCTGGCTCGTTTTATATTCTCGAGGAAGAAATCTTCTTTCGCAGTTCACGTTTCATCATATGCAAATCAAGGACACTAACTATAAAGAAACTGAATCTTTTAAAGAAAAGAAAACAACAACAACAGTGTTTATCATGACAGCGCGCGGAACAAGTCTAGATCTCAAGTTCTGACGTCATGTGATTTAAATTGTTTGTGACGTCAAATTTTCTTGGGTTGTCACTGATTAGATTGTTCACGCCGCTCCAATGTATCGAGCTTAGTGCTCTGTCCCGCTAATCCTCTTTCAGTGGGCTGCCTGCCATTGATTTGTGTGGTTTATTTGCCAGCATTCAACCGACCAGCGAAAAGTTCGTTTACAATGTTGGACACCAGACAGAAAAGATACTACAATGGAATTCAGGTAACGAAAAACGGTTTAAACTATTTAAGGGGCATGTTGCAGGGACATGTTGCTGCAAAAGGTAGCAGGGACAAAATCGCGTTACGTACGCACTGAGGGGCCATGACATGTCGCAGGGATATGTAGCATGGGCATGTAGCATGGGCCAAATCGCCGAGTTAGCACACTTGTGAAAAAGTTGCCGGGACAAGTTTCAGGAATATGTTGCAGTGACACATCCCCTGATGTGCGCTAACCCTTTTTCACTGGTGCAACCATAGTTATGGTGCAACATGAATTTTGAGCAAAATTTGTCCCGGCAACATGTCGCATGGAGTTCAACTTGTTGAACTCCGTGGGACATGTCGCAGCGACAGAACTTTGCATGAGACGCCATGATCATCGTGTGCTCGATTGTGCAACATGTCTCTGCAGCAAAAACGGATATTCGAGCCAATCAGAGACAAGATCCAGCATGCTTTGCGGTGATGCTTAAGGCAAAAAAAAGATGGCGGCCGTTCACAGATCAGAGGAGTCCGTGGTCTCGCTACTGAATTGGAATGACTGGGATAGAAAGCGTAAACTTTTCATTTATCTCGATACGGAGCTTCGCAAGCTATACCACGTTGATTTAATCTCTTTTAGGCCTCTTGGTGGCTGTGTGTTCCCAAATTGGGCTATCAGTGGTGCCATTGCTTTCTTTGTTTTCGCCTTGTTGCCGTTGTCTCTCGGGCACTTATCCCATAAGTTTGCATTTTCCTCGAAATGAAAAATTAGCATACGAGTCTGGCTTACATTCCACGAAGTCTGGCCGGTATCATTGCGAGTAGGATCACCCAACTGGTCTTCTGCGATTGATTTATCAACGAGGGCCGCCATCTTCCTTCCACATATAAGTGACCAGTACATTGTGGTCTTTATTTCTGAAACTCTCGCAATTACCACTGTTGTTTCTGCACTTTCATGAGTGTGCCAGCAAGTCGTAATCCTTCTCCTGACTCATGTCCCTGCCGCGAGACACGTCCCAGCTACATCAGTTGCATGACCCATAATGTGTACAGTGAGGGGCGGCCACCTTTAAACTATCTTCCCCTTTAATTAAACTATCTTCCGTGGACACCTGCGTATTCAAGGCGGCAGCTGAGGCCATGAGGCAAGTAACCTGGGGGTACGGACGGACAAGTGCTGTCTCCTCTCAGTAGAAAACAAATCTTTTGCCGCTCGATCGCTTGTGATTCTAGCCGTATGTTTGTTGCAGCTTGCCTCCGTTTTGACGGCAGTGTAATAAGGGGCGGGGGTCCGTCGAGATTCACCTGGAAGTACGACTGAATTCTTACTGATGATTATAAAAGAAAAAAAAAAAACGTTTCAGCTGAACTCAAAAGGCCCGGTGATAGAAAACTCGCTGATGTGAATACAGTGAAAACTAACTTTAACTTTAAGTCGGACTGAAGAAATTATTCAAGCAAGGAAATTTTCTTTTACGGCCGTTCTTAAATCCTGTGGTGACCTACAAGTGGGAGAACAACTTCGGTATCCTTTTCGGTTTTCCGAGTGTGAGTATTAACTAACCTTTCCCTGTTACTTCTCGGCCAGCTACCCAAAGCTATAGAAGACTGAATTATGGACAAGCTACAATAATGCGAAAACATTAGAGTCCTGATTTGATAAAATTGCTTGACTGAAAGGTGATAGTAAGTTTCCGGTTATATAAAATTGGACTTGAATTTATATAAAGTTGGATTACTCTGTCTGCACACTGTAAACACACTGGATATCACGGTCAGCCTGCGTGGGTGCTTCCATTGGCTTCTCTGTCTTACATAGCAAATTTTAAGCATGCCACCGTTCATTTTCTGCATTTTGTTTAGACTAATGTTCACGTTTTTCGGATGCAAGGCACGCAAAAGTCTTCTGTTTACGGGACATAGCTTTTGCTCTGTGACCTATGAATTAACCTTCGACCTTTGAGGCTCTCACGTGACGAGAAAAAAATTCCTTCCCACGTGAGAACGTTGAAACCATGGACATTTGACCACAAAGCGCCATTTGACATATTAGAAAGTGATACTGATGGATAATCTTTCGGGCTTTTAAGTCCAAATTCTCCAATTCTGGAAAATTTGAAACAGGAAAATACCCAAGCTACTAGGTAAGTCGAAACAGTTGCGAAGTCTGTCGTAAATTCACGGTTACTTTGCAGAAAAGATGAAAGTGAATGGTGTGGAAACGCTTCCCTGCGGCACTGATTTTCATCGATAAAAGGTCAGTCTGAAAGGTCGGCATATGAATGAAAATGAATGAATGAAAACCAGGGACCCAACAAATATTCCCACCCTAGAGCTGTAGAACCCATTTGGAAGTTCTGAGTTACAAGCAAACTTGGCGATAACGAACTTGGAGCATTCTTGCACGGTTACGTTCCTCGAAAGTTTGTCGAATTTTGGGGAACAGTGCACAAGTATACGGTAGGAATAGCAACTGGTTGTTCGCCCCTAGTCTGTTGAAATCGCCGTTGGGCCTTGACCTTCGGGATAGGTCGAAAATCTGACGGATCACGAGCGGAGACTGCAGTTCGCTATAAACACAGCAGTACTCTTGTTTACTTTCGTTTTGTTTGTTCTGCAGGGGTCATTTGAGAATGTGGCGGGAAGGGGTGGGGAGGCGGCTATAGGGATTATAAAGGATACGCTGGGTTATTGTTCGCAACTTTCGGTCGCCGTGCTCACACTCTTCAGTTATGCTGACGCAGAAAGCAAGTTGTCAAATTTATAGCATACGAACCAAAATGACGTTGATATAGCCTGAGTGAAGTATTCAGGAAAATCAAAGTCAGCTGAACACTTTGTTCACAGGGGAGGAGGTAAAGACTGTCTCAGACCAGTGTTACAAACTCACGCAGGGTTCAGACTGCTTGTACGGTGCAAATATGCGGGGAAGCTTAAGTTGAATTGTAAAGAACTGTAAATCCACCAAATAATGTCTCCATGAAGTAGAGACATCAACATCATCCCTTTTCTCGGCATTCTCCGGGCATTTGACCAGTTATGGGTCCCCGAGGGAGGAATTTCGACGTCGATATTTGTTGTTAGGATGGGGGATTTTACACCATATGGGAGGGGCCGGAGAAATTTGAACTGAAGTTGCCTCGAAGTCATGGTGAGGCTCCAAGGCATTAAGAGACAATACCAGTTCACGGTAACGTTGTGGCTTGACAATAAAAGTTTTGTACTGTGTTTAAAGGCAATTACAAAATGTTGCTTGTCACACTGGGGAAGTTCAAAGCGGATATTCAACAGTGAATTTTTTTATTATTATTTTCTTTTCCATTACTCATTTTTGCCTTGTACATGTCCCGTAAGGAGGGGTCTTCTCGCTAGTATAGTGGGGCACATACAACTTTTTTGGCCCGGGGAAGACCAACCAGAAACTCCAAATACCCGGGATGTTGGAGTATAGAACTGAATGGTCCAATAGAAAATAACATTAAACTTGGCAAATGTATGGCAATTATTAACCATTTCATATTACGTGTATGCGCATTTAGCCTGCAGTGCAGGCGTTTTCCCTGTGTTTACGAGTTGCTATCGGTATTAACTCGTGATCGAGTAGATTCGCCGCCATGTTGGCTAGGGAAAAGTGGGCAAGGACCCCCTTACTCCACTTTCAGCCCCACTCCCCGCTAGCTAGGACGCCTTTTAGTCTCTACCCAAGCCTCTTCCGAATTTGAATCGAAGATGCCACTAGCTCAATTGATCGAAAGGCACGCGCTCGCCCCCCGAAATACGCCTGCATTGTATCCCGTGAAGAAAACATCCCTTGTCTGAAACACTGGGCAATTGTACTTGGCAGCTTTCCTAATCAGGAAGTTGGATTAGTAATAATTACATTTTACACCAAAGTTCAATTGAACTACCTTGCGTACACGTTGTGACAAGGAGTACATCTCCAGCTCCCTGTTAAACAGAAATGTGGAAGAAGTGTTTTTCAGTTGACTGGCGGGTCTGGTCCATCTGCGTAAGTGTGATGTGATCTTATGTTTACATTTGGGATAAAGTGATGAACGCCTACTGGTTAACAGATTATACTGTCTGAGAAAGGTTGCAGCCTAACATCATATTGTAGCACGAAGCTAACCGTAGTAATATGTTCTCAGTTATCACTGCTCGAGAAATACCTGTGAAAACAAATACGAACTGCGATGTTCATACTTAAAGAAGATAGTGGTGTATGAATTGTAAAGATAACAAGCGTTTTTAAATCCTCCACACTTCAAGCTGACAAGTGGGCGTTTTGAGTTTATTTCACTAGTCTCGATTTACAGAGCATCTCCTATCCTCCAAAAAGACGTAGAATTCTATTAAAAGTGCGTTTCTGTTGGTACTTTCTTAAATTGAAGATGGCGAATCAAAGAAGTATAGTTCTTTCCGAATTTTAATACTCACTGGGGTGGACTGAAACTCGTAACATAGGACAGCGCCGTATCGCGAGAGTGCAATGGTTTTATACTTTTTGTTTGTTTTGACATTCCTCAAGGATTGTTTTGACTTGCCAGGGCTTATTAATGCCCCACAGGTATCACTAACACAAAGAAAACTGGAGATTCCTAAGCTGTCGAATGCTTCACAAAACTATTCATTTCAGTTATTTTTTCCCTCAGTGGTTATGTTTAAGGTGATTTTTGTGACGGAAGCTATTGTCAAGTCAAAATGAGAGGGACAATTATTTCTGACACTGGCAAGTGATTCTGGATTACATGTTCAAGGCGCAAACACGAACAAGATTCAACCTTCTCGGATTGAATTGTAGGTAAGCGATTTTACAGATTGTTCCTTCCACCATATGTTGTTCATTTAATAACGAACTGAAATGACGTTTTCACAGGATATTCTGCGTTGCAGGTCTCTTTCAGGGTACTCTGCGCGTTCTGTAATGCCGGCTTGCAATTCTTGGGGTATTCCGGTTTTCTAATCAGAAATGCAAGTCTCGTGACTGTTCGCGAAATTCCGTTAACTTACTGGATTAGCGCGTGAAACGTACACAGCCTGAGATGTCGCCGTCTTCAGTAACTTTTACTCGTTTCGTAAATCTAAATTGCTTGATTTTGACAGCCTGGTCAAATGAATTGCTGAGGGCCATGAAAAACAATTAGTTCTAAACGAGTGTTTATATCATGAAATATGAACCACCACACAGCTCTTGCTTCTCCTCCTCGCATATCTTCATCACAACGCGCTCCTTGTGCTTATGACCCAGTTTAACTGGATTCACAGTTTGCTACATAGTGAAGACTGCAAAGTTCGAGTACTAGAGGTAATTTTGGTTGAGGACAATTAAGGATTTTAAATGGAGCACTTTATGGCCATTCAAGTCACACTTCAAATTTTAATTTTGTTTACATTTTTGTCCAGACTGTTGTCGACCATTGCTTATCATCACAGGATGTAGTTTCACCGCAAGAATGTTGGAGTTTTCGTGTTCCTGTTTTTTCATCACTAATAGCTTTCGGGATTGTCTTTCAGCGTAAATTAACGAGTTGTTTTTCTGATCCAATTGTCCGACAAATCATACCACTTTTCATAACACTTTCCCTCGCTCACTCCGCGCAATCAAGGCCATATTTTTAGCGCATTATAGGTAAAAAGCTGTTAACTTAACTATGCACACTGAACGTTTTCGTTAATGGAGATCATCAACAGAGTGTCGGCAAAAAACTGGGTGTGCTTGAATATAGATTACGTAACGGAAAAATATACACGTGAGTTGAATTGATTGTACTTGTTTGTTAACTTTGGGATGGAAACGTGCGATATAAAACTGCTTCTATGATTCTTAGTCTCATCCAAGAGTGAACAGTGCATGATTAAAATTTACCATGCGAAAATATGGTTTCGATGTTCTCTGGTGTGTTTTGCTGGCTGTGATTGTTTGTTGACATCACAACGGACTTGGGGTTGGCAAAACTGCCCGCAATTTTCCCAATAAACGTTTGACCGCAATTGCATGTGCCCTTGTAAATGACGAGTGAATCGGTCTTGCGTGCTTGCTAAATGATGTGGATTTCCATCTTGTGAAAGTGTTCAGTCTTCTCATGAGTTTTTTCTGTCAACTTCATTCTTGCGGCAAACGGTAGACGGATTCCGACTTTAATTGGTGAACTGAAATGGATCTTTTGGTCACCTTTGGGTTTGGCTGGCTGTGATTGCTTGTTGACATCACAATGTTCCTTAACACGGACTTGAAGGTTGCGCGCATTTTTTTTTTTTTCTTTTTTTTTGGTTTTGGCAAGACTGCGCGCAGTTTTTATTAGCAAAACTGCGCGCAATTTTGCCAATAAACGTTTGACCGCAGGGTCATGTGCCCTTGTAAACGACGAGTGAATCGGTCTTGCGTGCTTGCTAAATGATGTGGAGTTCCATCTAGTGGAAGTGTTCAGTCTTCTCATGAATTTTTTTCAGTCAACTTCATTCTTGCGGCAAACGGTAGACGGATTCCGACTTTAATTCTTTCTTCAAACTAATAACTGAAATAAATCTTTTGGTCACCTTTGGGTTTTGAAAGTCTTCAGTGAATTCATTTACAAATTTTGCAGGATATCCAGACTTGATGAAAGACTGTTTCACAAATTTGACTTCTTTGTTCTGCGCGGTGTAAGGTTCCCCGGACAGTGCTAAGCCTCCACCTCTTTTGGATGGCCTATTTCCAATGTACTTGTAGTTTCTCTGGTTTTTGGTACAGTGCTAAGATGTAGCATCCAGAAAGTGATCCGGGTCTTTCTTAACAACAACTTACTGTGGGGGTAGTAGGTATTTAGGTTGTCAAGCCGGATATCTAGAGCGTTGGACTTTCCACGTACCTGTGGTAAAAAGGGTTCCCCATACTGCAACTATCCAGTTGTTTATAGAGTTTTCTGTTGAGAACGGTTCCTTTGATGACTCTTGTGGTGTTCGTTAATTTGGTCAAGGAGGTGAATGATTGTTCACCCAAGGGTCTTTCTTTGAACAACGAAGTGACGTAATACGAGACTGGGTCTTATCTCGGTTAATCTTCTAATCGTTCGGTTTTTTAATTTTCCAGCGGAGTCAAGGGTGGCCTTGATTGTGTGTTGGTTCTCTGCTACATATTTGGATAGGGCTTATACAGTTTCGCAAAATTTTGTCCCAGACGTACTGATAATAGGTTATCTGGTTGTGATCATTAAAAACTTGTGAGTTTTGGCTGTAGCAAAATAAAGTCATAAACGGCTAGGCATCCTCTCGCTGTCATTTATACTGAAGTCATCAGTTCTCTTAAATACAAGCTTCTGAGTAGATTCGTTTCAGTGATTTTCCGCAAAGATAAGTCCAGAATTGCTTATCCTTGATCTTCACCCACGACTTCCAGTGGTAGAAACATCCAACTTCTGGCGAGTAGCGCGCGCCTTTTGCTTTCCAGCCCGGTCTTTTCGGCCAAGGTGAATCGGCGACAAGCAGGCGAGCGTACCAACAAATATTTTGAAAAACAACTTCAGTGAAAACCACGTGTAAATCTCTCGCTAAATTTGCAATTGTTCTTTGCAGCACCGCGCTCAAGAGTGCTGGAATAAAGTTATATCAGCGCTGTTTCTCAGGGGAGACGTTTTATTGTGTTATAACTTCATTGGATACGATCAAAATTATCTAATCTTGAAAATTAAGAGAAGCTGGTAATTTGAGTCGAACTTAAGTTTAAGAAACTGCTTCGTAAGGATTTTTGCTCTTTGTGTTTTCGTTGGGTCGTAAAACCAAGGAATAAGGAAAAAATTTGAAAGATGTATGTTCAGACGCAAAGGGAAAAAGCAACTGTGGTTTGTTTTATACATTTTCCAGCGCTTGTCACTAGCCAAGTTTTTGCTTTTCGTGCTTATTGGTTCTTGTGTCCTTTGCGGTCGTTGTGACTGGCTAAGAGGACTACGTACTGCATGTATCTACTTAGATTTTAATTTACGAAGAAAAGGGTTAAGTTGCGATCGAGCCACAGGCGACCCGAACATTGTATCAGCAATAACATAATCATTTACATTCATGTAAAATAAAAGTACTGTTATTTACCTGTGTTCCTGGGTCTTTTTGAACCGTTTAGAAGGGATTTGACTAGACGCGAAGGCGGTTTACATTTCAAATATCATCTTGTCTGCCGCTTTGTAAATGTGACGCTCCGATGACGTCTCGAGATTTTATTATCATCATTAACTTAACTCTCATCGGGGGAGAGAAAGGAGAAAAGAGACAAGGCCTCTTTTCTCTTCTCACGCGCGGCCGTTATGAAACCTGGGAATCTTCCCCGATGAGAGTTAATATTTTTTATTATTATTATTATTAATTTACAAACACAATATACAAAGGAAAATATAAACAAAATTAAAAGAGGAAAATAGTCATATTATAGCAAGTACAATATGATAGTTAAGACTACTTACATCGTTTAGTTTACATAGCTAAACAATACAGTTTGGAAGGCTTTTGTTTTTGTTTTAAAGTTTCGAACAAAATGAGAGTTAATAGTTAATGACGATAATGAAAACTCGAGACGTAATCGGAATGTCGACGTCATATTTAGAAGGCGGCAGACAAGATGATGTTTGAAATGTAAACCGCCTTTGCTTCTATTTAAATCCCTTCTGTACGGATCAAAAAGACACAGGAGCACAGGTAAATAACAGTATGTTATTTTACATGAATGCAAATAATTGTTATTGCTGATACAATGTTCGGGTCCCCTGTGTTCGAGCCTAAAGGTCGGCATTCATGAGAAGACTGGTTCCTGCGACTAATCCCTGCAACAAGTCGCGGGGACAAGTCCCATCGTGTGAACTGGCCATTTTTGCCTCAAAATCTAGCAGAAGGGACCAAAGGTTGGTCCCTGCGACTAGTCCCGCGAATTCAAACCAGTTTGAATTTTTGGGACAAATCTCTTCGACTTGTTCCTCAGAACGCTTCGTGTGAACTGTTCGTGGAACAAGTCCCTGCGACCAGTCCCTTCGAGTAAACTCCTCAGGGGACTGGTTGCAGGGACTAGTCGCAAGGACTAGTCCCCTCGTGTGTGACGACCTTAAAGATTCATCAGGCCAGCGCTAGCTAGTCACGCTTTCCGAAGCATAAAGCGGCTTGTGGTATTTCTATCCGCCCCCTACCCCCCCCCCCCCCCACACACACACACACACACAACCCCCTGCCTGGCTAGGATGCTGGTCCATCGCAACGTTACTTCCCAGTATTAAATTCGCCGTACCCATTTGTACACCTGGGTCGAGAGAAGCACTGTGAGATTCAAGTACATGTATCTTACGTAAGAATACAATACAGTGATCCGGCCATTGTTCGATACCGGACTGCTCGATTAGGTGTCCAGCGTGCACACCATGCCCCTTTTATTTTTCGAAAGTCGCGAGGAATTCATTCACTCTATTTTTGTCTTTTACAGGCTCGAGGAGATTAAATTCCCGAGGCTTAGGCTATTTTGACAGTGAAAGAATCAAAAACCGTTTGGTAAGTGAACGTTCATTTTGTAGCCTAAATTTGTCGTGTTAGCTTGCAAATGATGTGTTCGTCCTCCTGAGTAGTTACCCGTACGTTATTAATGGTAAATAAATGTTGCTTGGTTCTGTCTCTTATACTTCATTCAGTTTTACTTTGGGCTTCCAGTAGTTTTGGGGAGTAGAAATCCCTTTTCATTCTGACGTTATCCGTGAAGGTGCGTACCTACTCTACAATTCGGGAAGAAGACAATCTTTGATTAAAGATAATTGCGCAATTAGAGCGGTTTTCAATGGAGTGTCGTAAAACCAAAACGTAGAGTAGTCAGCCAATCTCAAACCGTAGTAAAACCAAAACCAAAACCAAACTAATTGTCTAACTACTCTCGACACCCAATTGAAAACCGCTCTATTTGGACATGATGGCTATGTAAAGCATAGGGCGCGTTTAATTCTCTTAGTGAATAAATACGACATTAAGATAATAATATGACAACAATATTAATTTATTTTATTTGGATAATAGTTTTTACACAAACACCATATATTCAATTTAATATAGGTTACTATAGGACAAATAATAGACTTTATTATTTAATTTCCCGATCTTTCTGTGAAACGCTTGGAGTAGTTGGACACCACCCGATTTAGGATAGTCGCGACCTACGCGATATAACGTTATGTCTTTCACGCATAACGTCACGTCCTTCACAGGGTTGGCTCCTACTCTGAGCTTGAGAAATTAGAGGAACATTTATTATTTAATGGACTATCTATGCAAAGACTCAGTTTTCCCTGTATCGTTAGGAATCTTTTGAGTCCTGCATTATCATTACTTGCTTCTCGTATCCGGCAAAGTTCCTTTAACTATCATGCTGTGTAACAGAGTCGTGGCCAGAAAAAAATTACGACTGAGGCAATGTACATGAATAAAATAAGACTGAGGCATTGCTCATGCCATAGTTGAATTCTCTTCCTAGGTCTTTAAGGTGTCTATGATGACTATAAACAACAAAAAAATGGAAAACAAAACAAATGACTGAGGTATTTAATGCCTCGGATTGCCTTTTACCATCTACGACCCTGTAAAGCATGTGCCCATGATAACTTTATGGAAGGAGCGTCGTCTTCCCAGGTCTTATTAAATTACTATGAGTGCTGTGGTCAACGTAGGAAATGTTTCATCGATGTATGTAAAATGAAGTTCTGCCTGTCGACTTTTTTCATACGCTGCTTTGTCTCAAGCAAGAGTGTTGCACTGTGGACGTAGGCGTTGCTCTCGTCCGTCCCTCCCCTGAGGCCATTTTCTTAACCATCCGTTCCACATGATGTGGATAGAGGACAGCAACTGCGGCAGCAGTTCATAGTTCACGGAGCCCCATACTTTTCAAAGGCATATGGTCACTTGTCTGTACAACTGGTTACATAGTTTTCTTCTCACCTTCATGGCAAACTTGGTGGAGTTGAGATAGAGTTGAACTTTGACTCTGACTAACAAGTGAAGGGTAGTTGGACACCACCCTGTTGTATGTATGGTCGCGTGTTTCATGTCTTGCATGTTATTGTGTCTTGCACAGGGTTGGCTCCTACTCTGAACTGCAGTCTTTCAAAAACCCTTTTAAATGATCATCGTGTTTGAACGCAGCACACAAACCCTTTTTAACTGCGATTTTTCAGTTAGTCCCGTCAGTTAGACGTTTGAAAGAAGCGTGTCCAATGATATTCCATTTGATATTTGATGGCCAGTTTCTTCCATTCACCTTGACTGAACTGATTTTTGCAAAGAGCATCCTCTAAAACAACTGTCGGGAAGCGCGACAAACCGCCACAAAATATAGTTGATTTTGGTTGAATGGTTTTGATAACTGGCACCTTGTAGCAAGGACGTTAATTAAGTGTACATATACATAATTAAGTATACATATACATAAATCGAGTTTTTCAATATCTGACCCCTGCGAAATCCTGGCTCAAGCGCTCCAGGAACTTACTACTTACTTAGGTCCTTCACTTCAAGTGGAGCATAGGCTATTAATGACTCTCCAGATGGAGCATAGGCTATTAACGACTCTCCTCCATCTCACTCCACTCTGGGCTGTCCTTTCTGCCTCGGCCCAGGTGGTGCCACGTCTCTCTAGTTCCGACTCAGTGTCACAGCTATTCAAAAGCGCTACAGAAAGCGTTCTTATATTAAGTGAGTTACCTTTGAGGCCAATGAACTAGGGAATGTTCTCTTCTCAGCTGTAATCATATGTGGCAGCCGAAGTTTGGCCGGTTAATCTACCATACCTGCCTTTGTTTTGTGTTCTGGCTCTTACTCTGAACTTAAGATTGAAGACCCCTCTTTCATCAGTCTCACATTCACAATATGGATGACTTATTTCATGCCACTGAAAACGATATTCCCACCAAATTTCATCTGAGAGTTTGGACTTCGAGGAATGTTAATGCTGAACATCTAGATTCTGATCTTATCAACAGTCAATCAAGCAAGCAGGCGATTAGATAACCAGGCAGTATTGTCCCGATAACCGTTCATGGAGAACAAGTCTCATGACTTAATTACGGAGAGATGCTGCAGGATGCTTGCTTAGAATTTTAGCAAATACAGAAAATGTTTTATTTGGGAAAAAGCGGAACACAGTAGCAGTTTATGAAACAGGTCTAGCTAGCACAAAATCCAGCCATTTAAGGTTAGGATGCACGTACATCACTTACAAAAATTTTCGGACGTTTAATTTTCGAATACTTTTTATCTCACTTCGGAAAAATTTCAGGCGGACAAAAATTTCGGAAACCTTGCTGAAACGAAGCTCACGTGAATTTACGCCGCCTACAAAACACGTTTTAGACTGAAACAACATCCTGAAAATGGTAGATGTACTGCACCTTCAAGGTTTTACAAATACATCGACAGGAAAATAACACAAATTCTATCAAGCCGTTATGTATCTCAAACAGTGTCACAATCCTACGTAGGAAAAAAGATGGCCACTGGTACATTTACCCATAGTTCTTAGCGCACGAAAACCTAAACAACGTTCATAAAAACGTACAGAAACGTTATAATATCTTCAAACCTAGGCTACTTAATATCCTTTGTACAGGGACAAATATTGCAATTATAAGGCTTGCTTCGTGCCTTTTGGGCTGAGTTAGGTTCGCGAGGCATTGTGGTAAAATGTACAGCCGCCATTTTTTTTCCCGCGGTGGATTAGAGCTCGCTCCATAAAGGAAGCTAACAGCTTTGGAGCTACTTAAAAGTTTTATACTGTGCTGTAAATATTTCGGACGCTTAAAATTTCGGAGGTTTAAAAATTTCGGCTGGGTTTGTTTTCGGACGCTTTTTTGTCCGAAATTTTTTTGCGAGTAACTTTGACCTGCATATCGAAAAATAACATCCATCACGTGTTGAATTTACAATTGTCAACCAATATTCTGTAAATGAGGGTGACTGTCCAGTCTGCGTAACACCGCCATTTAGTATTGCTTGATTCTGGTTCGTTGACGGATCCATCAGTGCAAGGTAAGGGGTTGCTCATCCAGTCCATGCTGTTAGTGGCTCGCAGTGATCGTTGGAAAACACTCCAAGGGAATATGTGGGGATGTGATATGTGTTAAATGTAGTAACGATCGTCAAGTTGTTTTAAGCTTGTTCGACAGACCAACTTTCTTCACTGGTGTTTTTTGTTTGTTTGTTTGTTTGTTTGTTTGTTTTCCTGGCAACAGCCTTTTTAAAATAGCTACTGAGCACTTTAACAATGGTTGAAAGGATCTTCGTAACGCTAAGACAAGTCAAAATAAATTTCTTAAACTGTGCCCAGATTTTTTGCCAAATAAAAAATAAAATAAATAAATAAATAAATAAATAAATAACTTAATTGACTACTTTTTAAGAATTTTCCGGGTCGATGTCAACGAATTCTGAAACAAATATAGTAAATGTACATAACATGCATGGTAGTTACAGATCCCAACTGGTACGGGCCAAACCGTTTGGCTATTTACAAGCCTTGACCAAGGAATTGAATTTATGACCACCGGAAACAAATTCAGTCAGGAATAGTACGGAGAGTTTGAATCCGGGACCTCTGGATAGCAAGGCTAGCGCCAACTCGGCCACAGTGCCTCTCGCTAATTGCACCTAGAAGTTAGACAGTTTGCGCATTGCTTACAGACAAAGACAAAGCAAGCGCTGGCTTTACGAAACGCTTCTACTGGTCACAGGAGGGGTGCTGCTCTGTTTACTGTATCTATAATCTGAAATACACCTGAACTTTGACTCTGTTGTTTCGGTAACACGTAATGACAAGTGAAGGATAACTGGACACCGCCCTGAAAAACTGGACGGACGCGAACATTGAGCGCTATCTATTCAACCAAAAACTCCGGAAGTTGTAAAACGGGGGCAAATGGTACGGAAATTCCGAAAAACCCGGAAATTGAAAAATTTCCAAAATGGGAACCATTCAACCGCACATTTCGGAAATTCTGGGATTAAAATTTAATGGTGCAGAAATTCCCGGAAAGAAATTCTTGTATTTCCACTACAAGGTTGTTTACTTTTCCAGAAATTGTGGATAATGCTGTTTTATTTATCAATGGAAAAATGTCCGGAAATGAAACCGTCATTTTTGTTCGCGTGGGGAGCTCTAGTTCTATCTAGCTTCGCGCCCTGAGAACGCTATAGCCTACAAAGATTTATTCCTACTCTTATGTTTCCGTTCATTAGCATTAGTTATTCTGGACATTGTCTGTAACTCTTTTATGCCTTTCGGTCACTCCTTTTTACAGGATTTAGTTTTAAGTGCGGATGATTGTGCCCCATGCTTTAAATATTTCATAAGCTTCTTAAAGAGAACTAAGTTGAGAACTGAAGCGTTGCAGTCTTTGGGTAGATTGCAGGTACATGTTTGAATCTTGGTTCTATCGTGTGCCTTTGTCATGAGACCTTTAGATTTTGGCACTTCAGCATGTTAATTTTTAATTATTCGGGGTTTACTTTCCTGGTCAACCTTGATACGAGGACTTCTCTCTGTTTTGTCCTCCCCTTCCATCCTGCTTCCGCGACACCAAAATTTTCCTTTTATTTCCGTCTGGGATATTGGGCCCGTGAGGGTACCCCCTCTCGAGTTGTGTATAGTGCCCTGTTTGACTGACATCTTTTCCTTAAGCTATTTTATTTAAGAATTGTCGATTTTTCATACTAATAATTGTTCATGGAAGGATGTACTAGTTTAAACATTATGGCCGATAAGGAAGTTATGCAAGCGTCATACAGGACCAAAGATCGTTTTGCTGTCGCAAACAAAATAATTATTTTGCATTTGCAAGTAACGCTCTGGTCATCATAGCTCTATTTCGTTTGTAAGGATGTGATTTGCTTCCCCTACGGCTCCTAAAGTTGCTGTCTCTGACGCAAAGCTCTTTCTGTTCATTCAGAGAAGGCTGAACATGGAAGGCTCCAGTTGTGAATTTAAATAGTATCCATGAAAGGTTCTGTGTTGAGGACGCTTACTTTTTTTCATTATAGCTGTTATCGATTCTCGCTTAAATCTATTGTTACATTGTCATCTTCTACGGGGCGATAATGAATCAAGGCTAGTACGGGGCACAGCATTTTCCTGAATCCCTGCTGTTTCTTTAGGCCTTTTACACTGAAGAAAAGGCGTATTCTTACAACAGTTTTTTTTTTTAATGTTCTTTCTATAGCTAAAGGCACTCTCTTTAAAGGCCTGCACACAAATACTCTTTTAAACTGGCACTGAGAAACTAAGACTCGATTCCTTTCTTTTACGTGTTGATTAATATTCATTCTCGTGGTTCTATAATTTATTGACGTTGACTCGGTCCCCCTTAGGTGGAAGTATTGTATTCCAGGACTTCAATCTCCCGTGATGAGCCCTTGTGCGAGCCGGGAAACCCTACTGAGCTGCTTTGACAGTCTGTGTGAGACATTCAAATTTATTACGTCTGGTTGGGAAAAGATCTTTAGAAGTTTCCGGCACACGGGCCTTTTTAATTATGAATGTTCTCAACTCTTTTCCCAGACTCATTTAATTTTGGTAAAATGCAAATTTGCTAACGCTATTACCGAAAGCCGATTTTCTTCCGCCAGATCTATTGGGAAAAGAACTACTCTGTTTTCTTTCCTAGATTAATTTTCGAGCTGTTAAATTTGAGTTTGCATTTGTGTGTTTGCGGGGAGGTTTTCCTACACAATAACACGCCATTACTGTCAACGAGCGTGGGAGATGTTTGTTTTGTGTTCTCACACCCCAAGGTAAAGGTTTATAGACGAAACAGCATTTGAAAAGACAAATCGGAGGACAAAGCTTCTGTCTTGTTTCTTCTTACGTTGATTGTGCCATTATGTAGACAAGATTTTCTGTATCTCTGGTTATGTTACTGCTCTGTAAGTCCCCTTTGCGGCATACCTCAAATTAAAATATTTAAACAACGATATTAAAGCAGAGCCATTAAGCCGCTTTTTTTTCTTTTTCAGGCGCGGGTCATTGTCAAAAATGTAATGTATGTTTTCCTCGTTTTATTTTTTTAAAAAAATTAAGGGAAGCGAGCGTCATTTCTTTCATTTCTTAATTGATCGTCGACAGAATCTTCTACAACCTGTTTAAAGAAGCCGCAAAGAAGCGCGTTCTATTCTTTACCTTAGGGCTCCTCGTGTGTCGGGTCAGATTTAAATAATTTGCAGACAAAGATGAATTCAAACACTGCAATTTGTAAGCGACTTGCCTGCGGTGAGAGTTTGAAAGTAGCCCAGAACGCCAAATTGAAAACATTGCCAAATCCATCCAGGTTGTAGTTGCCAAGGTTATTTCTCTTTCTCTTGATTTCGCCCTTCAACTTAATTACTGTTTTTTCTGGCACCCTACGACGCGATTCTTAAAGAAAGGACAAGATAACGAAAATTAGAAGATATCGCCTTCGGCTAAAATGGGTCGTCAACGTAGAACATATTGGCTCGTAGATGAATTAGTGGTCTGAATGTCCGCTTCGGGAAAGCCCTTTCACCGTGGGTGGCAAAACAATGAAGGAGTACTACTTGCCTTATTCCTAGCAAAAGATCCAAGCTTTTTGATCCAAAAGCGAAACCTCTTTGAACGCGTTTATTCATTTGCTACAAAAATAAAACTCAAGATTTTGGCTGTTAGTTGAAATTGTTTTAACTTCGAGTTTGCGCTCGGATGAATTGTAAAATTTCAAATGTTCTTTTTTTCTCTTTGGTTGAATGAGAGTTTTTATCGTCACCTCTGCAGTAATAAACTCCATCAGATATTGCAGTAGTCTTGTTTTCCATTGTTTTAGATGTATACTGGCCATGGGCAGGCAACTATTTTTATTCATGTAAAGGAAATCCATGATACAGATCGTATCCGATTTTTGAGCTGATATTCTTCGATAAAATTCACTCGGCTTTCAGCACGACATAATATTTTAGGGTCGCTTACGAACGAAGTCGTCTTTGAGCCAAATATCTAAGTTTTTCGTGTTGCGTGAAAGACCATCGCAATCAGTTTAAGTCACAAGTGATCAGAGCGAAATTCATTTGCTACACAGCGTTAGTGTCACCGGCCTGCTGCCACTCAAGCGTTGGTTGTTGACCTAAGCAATATACCATAGCACGACAAACAACCATTACGTTAATTGTTGCAATAAAGGAATCATTCTCTTTTCTGAAAGCAACTAAAAATATTTAGCCGCGAGTCAGGTTGTTTACATTTCCCTATGTAAACATTCGTATCCTGGTAAAGGGATTATGTCGTCGGATCTCAGTGGCTGATGTTTCGAGGGTTAATTCGGATGAAGGGCGCTTCTTTTCTCCCTTTGAAGATATTTAACTGCAGTTGACAGCCGATGTATGACGGGCATCTAACGCGAGAACGTAGCTCGGCGAAGTGTTGACACAAATTGGCAATTCACACTATTTTTGAATCAGATAATATTAATAGTGTTTTGACATGACTGTTTCGTGTTTCGACGTATTTTGCAGCAGTGTTCAAATCTTATCAACACCTTATTTTGCTTTCCAAGATATGCAATAAAGGCTACCACTACGAAAGTAGCTATTTTAAGCCGCTTACTGCCTAAGATGTCGGTCTGCGACTATCAGACCGAAACTTGGCGTCGTAATAAGCAAGTAATTTGTTTTGACAATATTAAAACGCAAATAAATTTAAGAAGAAATGAAAGTTGACTTCCAGGGGACAAGTTAGGAAACTGCGAGCGGTGTTTCGGCAAGGACTTCATCTACGGTAGTTATTATGGTATTTCAAATCAAAACATTTGTCGACAGTTTCCCCTGGTTGGTGTCGCTTCTCCAGTTTTGTACGAAAAGTCTCTTTCGGCACAATTGTAAGACCTATAACTGCACTTAAGACTCCTACAATATAATACAACATAAACAGGGCATAACAACAAACTCAAGAATCAAACATGATATTTAATATATTCAGATATAACGACATGTTGACAATTTGAATAGTGACTTCTACATCCCCTACAATGTATCAGCAGTTCAAGTCAATCTCATATAGGGGCAGTGAAGTCGTTCCCGAGGTGGACATTCTTAAGTTTTCATCAGAAATGGCCAACTCTAGCGTTCAGTGATTAGCTTCAGTTATTCATATGAGGGGTTCTTCGTTTGGTTGACATGCAGCAGCGGCGGCTTGTCCTGTCAGCATGAATGACGATCTTTAAATGATGTGGACTGCCTGCGTATCATTGCAGCAGATTGGTAAACGGCAGTGTTAAATTAAAGGAACCTTGTTCATTGTAATGCTGCATGTTACAACTAAGGATTGCCAAATACTTCAAGCAGCTCTTGTATTGTTCACGTGTGTACTAGTAAAACAAGTACAAAACAAGAGATTATTCGCTGGCTACGAAATAAAATAATACTTAGCATAAATGTTCTGAAATCAAATACAAGATTAAGCTCATCTGTGCCTCAAAAAACAGAATTTTTACGTCAAAATAGTGCACTATTGCATTCAATACAAAAGGATAGCTCAGGGCAAAACATTCAGCAACATCCAACATTCCATATTAGCATAGCGCTTAACCTCTTAATATTAGTTAACGACCATAGTTATGGCGGCTTACATGTTTCTCGCCAAATTTCCGTGGTAGTCGCAAGGTAACCTGATGCTAGGCCAACTACAATCCTTAACAATGTCTTTGTTATTAACACGAGCACCAACTTGGGTTTTTGTACATATTTAATATTAAACAACACATAACAAAATAAGTTTGAAATTACAACTGAAAGCCTTGTCTTGTTCTCTCGCATAGCTTCAGAGTAGAAATTTAAGAGGTGCTGGGTGAAGAATGAACACTAGCAGTATCGTTATTTTCAACTCCACGAAATAAATGCCTTGCTTTGAACGGAGTGGTTCTAATTTTGTGTTTGTGTACTGACTGATCCTGATTTTATTTTACGAGATACTGAGTTTATTTTATGAGATACCGTGATTGACTTCCAAGAGGCTCTGTGAAAGACAACCTTTGCATTCAACTCGAATTCCACAACAATTTACAGTAAAATAATCAAATAAAAAGTCTCATTAGAAAACTATAACTAATGCAGTTTGACTCTCACATTTATCGAGCAGCCTCTTTTAGACAGAGTTTCGCTATTTCATTTTAGAGTCTCCCTGCTCTGTTCTTTGAAATTGGCTCCTGAATATATATGGCCTCATGAATTTAAAGGGCTGATATTACGAACCCAGTGAACCAAGATCAAGTTGAATTCATATAGTAACATAAACCTGCTTAACCAAAGCCTTTATTTATACCGTATATTAAAAAAAAAAATATTGAATCGAAGCTTTCTTGCCAGTCCTTACGTGACTTAACGCCACTTCAGGATTGTTTGCATGGAAGGAGCTCATTTATGGTTAAACGGTGGTTTCTGTAAAAACCTGTGTGTTGTCTAATGTATTTTCTTTTATATGCTTTTATCAAGACAGAAAATAGGACGCTGTATTCTAAAAATGTGTCAAGCACATACTAGTGAAACACGCCCTTAATTCGTCCCCTGGCAAATGAAATGTAGTGTTATGGTAGGTATCGGCTTTACCTCCGAGTGACATACAAAAGACAATTGTCAAAGCCTAGTTCACGGAAATTTTCTTGCAATGAGGAACTCCTTTAACCTGGATTCCTGTTGCGGAGCATCCTCTACATAGACACTTTTGTAACATCCAGCAAAAACGTGACTATTTCCTCGTAATGTTCTACTGTTTTGTCAAAGGAAAAGTGCGAAACCATCGAGACTGGTTCGAAATTTTTTTTTTATATAGGGTTTAGTAAGAGAATTTTGCCAAGTCTTTCATTCAGTAACTTATTTAAATTTCTAAGCGTTTACTTATTCTTCCATGCTTCCTCTTTGCATGTTGGTTTGCATTTCTCCTCCTTTGACAACATGGCGACAGGGCGGCCACATTTCAAAACTATTTACTTGGTTTAACTTGAATCTAGGGAAAACATCTTCCGTGTGATAGTGTGGACACTTCTCTAGGGCTTAATAGTTCCTTTCAAGATTGATTTCTTAACCCTTCCACACAGTAACTAGTAGATAGACATTCTCCCCACAAAAAATATATTTTCTCTTGGGCTTCTTTCCTTTTTGATAACACTGGGCTTGGGCAACAAGCTTTATCCTTGATTTTGTTTCGTTTTATGCTATACAATTCAATACAATACTTCATTTACTGTGGAACATACGCTTAGCTATATGGTTTAGTTTAAAAAAACTGCACCAGTTTACAGATATTCCACGAGAAATTCTGGCGAAACTATGAAATGTTCCTTAGCATTTTTGTTTCCAATTTTTTTTTTTGTCCTTGGAAATATAGAATTTCAAACAGACTTTGGTTTGGTTTAAGGTGATAGCTTAAGATTATAGCTTAAGGGAGCTGCGTCCAAGGTTTTTGGAATATCCCACAAGGGTTTGGATGATATTTTAACTGCCAGTTGGAAGAACAATTAGTTACTAGAGTAACTGACTAAAACAACTTTCTCTACGTCCCCTTAACGTGTTCTAAACAAAGATTTTCAATTTTTCTTTGGGTAACATTCACTATGAAACAAACTATAGTCAGACTTAAAATAAGACTATTGACCAAGAAAAGCTATATGGTAGCGCTCAATAGCTAACCTTCAAATCTGCTGCAGACAAACCCCGGGAAGCTTGTTAGTAAGCCAAACGACAAATAACAATGAACGCTATCTGCAATGCGCCCAAACCCGGCCTAGAACTGCAACCTGACGATTATAAGAGGAAAATTGATACCCAACGTCAAAATGCAGAGAACTGGCAAAGCAGGTTTTATCAAACAGCGTAATGTCGACGGGATTATTTGAATAGGTACTGAGGTTGATGCCACTGAGCTGCTTGGCTTTCCATTCCTTTTAAATTTTCACAACCCCCCAATACGTTTGCGAAACTTCACAAAAGCACTTGAGCTGTCTTTGTGGAGTTTCGTGGATGCATTGAGGAATTTTACTTCGAGTGGTCAAGTTACGAACGAAAGTGATGACAGGTTAAAATGAGGTCTTATGAAAAGGTTGAGCAATTTAGTGTCGGTATGTACGTCTACAAGCGTTTATGAAGTCTTTTAGAAATTAAACCTAGTCACTTGAAACTTTTTTTTTTTACCAACCAAAAATGATGTGCTGTAAGTATTCAAGACAGGATAGTCCAGCAGGATGTTGTATCCAGGGAAGTGGAAAGCAAATTATGAATCACGCGGACTTTTTAACTTTCAAATATGGGCAGAAAACGATACAAAATTATGTCATTAAGCAGCTTTCACTACAATACATACAGCGTGTAACAAACAAAAGGAAAGATAACCTGGGGATTTCCTCATAGGACAGCTTTGAACGAACGCCCTCTTCAATTTGTACACGTCTGTAATATAATATTTACTTTGAACGCTGACCTTAGGATTTTGTATCAAGCCCCATATACACGTGGTTTGTCTTAGCAGGCTGTTGGGGTCGCGCGCGTTCCTTGTAAGTCTTTGGTCGTTACTATGACAGGCAAATGTGTTATACCAACCACCTGCTATTTTAGGCTAATTTTGTGAAAATTAATTTTCATCTTCGATCGAAATCCTGAAGCATATTATATCAAGCTGAACTTTTTTTGTTAGATATATTGACGGATTCTGCCCATCGTGCCAGTTTTCGGCGCCTTTGATTCTTCTGGTACTAAGACTCGACTTTTTTTCGCGGCTGTTTAGAAAACATTTTATTTGATCTCTTTGAGTATTCCGAATTATGGCTATTGAATTGCTTTAATTGTGCCGGTGTGCCGCTGGAAGAACCGCTTTTTAAACAAGTACAGCGATAATACTTGAAGATCTATCTAGCGTCGAACCTTTCAGTTTTTCCTTGTCGCATCCCTGCTTCTTCTCGGTGGGGTTCTGTTTCCATTTTGAAAAGGAAAACACACACATACATTAAACATATCCAACCACTCGAGAATAAGCCGCTCTTGTCAAAAGCGAAAGCAAATAAATAACTTATTCCTAGTGCTCGCGTTTTTTGTTTTTTCTTTTTCTTTTTCAACAATATTTCTTGTTTTGGGCAAACTAGAGTGCTTAATATGTAAAGATGTCCACTGCAATTTAGCACGGAGAAATACTAAAGAAGATTCGAAGAAAGGCATCGAGGGACGGGGATGTAACTCTTTTTTGAGGTGCTGTTCGTTTTTTCTCACTGTTTCTGTTAAATGTAATACCCAAACTGTTTCGTCGAAGCCAGTACTCTAGTTTTTTGAGGAATCTTCCAGCTTACCAGCCGCCCAATTTATCTAATCTTATATTTAGCCTTAGAATCTGCCTTAAACAAGGAGACTCTGAACTGTCCATTGCTAAAGGCAGAATTTATTGCATTTGTCCCAATGGTTCAACTAGTGCACCCAGTTGTCATAGATATATGATGGCGAGGGGAGGGGGGTTTTGGCGTTATTTTAGGCTTTGCGTCAGGAATTATAAATCAGGAAGGGCCTTCTGTAAAGCATCAGCTGCAGGTTTTTCACACGGCATATCCAGAGCTGATGTCTGAATTGAGAGACGCATGGCTAGCTCTTTAGTTAAAATTAGTTACCAGCCATCCGGCTATTTCGTAGTTTTCTGTAGGTCACGCACATTTTTTCCGGGTATGTCTCACTAACTAACATATGGCATTCTGTGGGAAGCAGCTTTTACTTGCTGTGTTTTTCGCTGTTTTATTTGTTTAGTGCTAGTCAAGTTCGAATGCCCGAGTAAAACTGCAATATCTTGCTTATTACGAACGGTAGTAACTCCTTGCCTCAGACATTAAGATCCAAATGGACGAGAGTGTTTTTTTTCCCTAGGTTGTATTTTTTTCCCTAGTGTGAAAAGTGTTCCCGACATGTATGATAATTTCATGATGTTTACTCAGTGATGTGGACTTTTTAACACCTTTCACTGGCTTCAGGCAAAAGGGACAGCTCGTTGTCAATTTGCTGTCACCTTGCGTCTCCGTGTCTCGTTCTTGTTTTTTAAAATAGGAAATTCAAATTCTTAACCTTGTTTATTTTTCCAAGTTTTAATAATAGTAATTATTCGTGTTCAAAACGCGCTGAAATTAAACCTTCTTGAAAACTAATCGTTGACGAACATACCAAAGAAAATCTTAGGTCTTAGCCAGTAAACTAAATTAAATAAACTTTTTTAACGGTGAGCATATTTCTTTAGAAACCTGACCTAACCACCTGTCTTCATAATTTGATCATTGCTCTTACTCACTATTTCACTACTCTGGGAATCATTTATCCCTTGTCAGTTATTCTCTCATAGGTCTTTCAAATGAATAGTTTTTCAAATTTATCACGAAGAATTTTTTCTGTGTACGCTGATCTGCACCTTCCTCTTTACAACCTTCAGACTTGTGCAATATGTGCACAATATGTCCCTACCGACCGCCTAAGGTACTCTATTGTTTGTTATATGTTCAAAAGGCTGCGCCTTCTCGTAATTCCTTCTTTGTAATTTTTGAAAACAAGCCTGTCACTTTAGGCAGTGGGTAATTCTTAAAACATTTTGTCGGGAGATGGTTAAAACCGTAATAAGTCACACTGGTGTATCAACAAAAATAATGACAAAAAGCCTTTTAACTGCCTTGCAGTTTTTCTTAAGTCATTGTCCATACTGATAAGGACAGGATGCAAACACACATTTAATTTTGGTTCCTTAAAAAGAGTGTTACAAAGTTGAAGAGTAGTTTTGTTAAACTTAAGCGGCTTCTTGTAATATATAGACTGATAATCTGCAAACAGGAAGTCGAGATGACTCATGAATTCAGTTTAACAAAGGATATATTATGCTTTTTGTATAGCTTTCTAAATGCCAAATAAACAACACAAATTCCACTTTGACAAAAAATCAATTTAAGTGGATAATAGCCTCTAACTTTCCTAAACATGTATTTCAACGATGTCTCCATGCAACTTCCAACGCCTTCAGGCAGGACTGTTTTGGCTTTTTTCTCTTGGTCTAAGTAAACTGGCCCTACCGCTTTACACACGATTCCACAGTGGTTCTCAGACATCAAGTGTGTCGTTTACGTGTGTATTTTTCCACTCATTAAAACTCAGCATTTGCACAGTTTTTCTCGGCGATTTCTGACATCTTGAAACAGGAGTTTTGTGCTGAAAAAACTACACATATTTGTGACGAGTGCTTCCTTTCAAGCGGTCCAATTTGCTTTATTTCTTGATTATAAATAGAGTATACCCCCAAGTATCGTACCAAAAATTTTCCTTTCTGTTTAGCTATTCTTTGTCAGTAATCCGAATGCTTTGAGGTTAGAGTATAACCTTATTTGTCAGTATTCTGAATGCTTTGAAGGCAGAACGTAACGAGTTTCAATACAACGATCGTCTGCCATTTAAGATCCGGCTATTTGGAATAATCCATCCCTATCATGAGAACTTAAGAGGCAGTCAACCTTAGAGGAGAGGCTATTCATAGCTCACTACAAAAAAAAATAGAAATAGAAATATATAAATAGAATTCAACCTTGAGCTTTGAGCTAACAAAGGCAGTTTCATGGCGGCTTTTAACAATAGGCCGAAGTCAACCATGGAAGTTGTTATATAACTCTGGGCTCACCAAGGCATCGTGAGAAAGAACTGTTTATTTCGGACCATACGTGCAAGATTTAGTCGTTGTCACTCTTCATTTTCTTTTTTCTCGCAAACATACTTCTCGACCAAGGTGTTTTTGGCGTAGTAATGCTTTTTTATCGAGATACTTTAACCTCTTTACCGGTTCGACCGAAATCTTTGCCTCGCTACAGAGAACACGTTCCATGTAATTAAACAGGCCATGTTTGACTAGCTTAATTCAAAAGCTTAATGCTTAATACTTCTTTACCGTGTACGAGCAGTACGTTCTTGACGCCCTAAAGTATGTCTTTTTGCGTTATAACTAGCGTGAAATATAATTTTACAGTGGCTACGAACTAAATGACACCAAGTTTCGAGAATTACGAAATGAAACTCCGATCTCACCTTTCTTAGACTTGCCGGACGAACTGCCTGCAGCAAAGAAACACTGTTAAACTGGAGATTAAAATTATTTCAAGTTTTTCGCTGTTGACACAATTGCGACCTGTCTGTTCCAGTGTAATTGTCACAATTTTTCAACCGTCGAAGGACAGCTTTGCGTTCTCAATTTCCCTGAGAGTTGAAACATTCATTTTGTATGGATTGCCCTGAGGGATAGGAAAATGAATCGTGTTGTGTGATTTATGGGGACGCTGCACTTGTGGCACTTTTGTCAACTTGGGCGACTAGTGTCGCGAATTCGAGCCACACAACAATCACAAAATCCGGCCTTATTGCCTGTTTTTTATGTCTATTCGCTAAGAATGAAGTTTAAGAGTGCCATGAAACTTTTCGTTTGTGGTGATGGGAAAAGGTGTGCTAGAACTAGGGTATGGCCTGGTATGATTAGTAGACTTCCATCCGGCTGAACTGGGTAAATGCCATTCAAAAAGGTTTCTTTACACTGATACAAGTACACAGTATAATTATGACGAATGAAGCGGTGTGTAGTAGTTCTTATTAACCATTGCTTTACCTTGTGTTTTTCTCACTTTCGATGCGCTGTGCTGTTACCATTGACAAGAGCCGCCGACATTTCATAGGTTTGCCAACTTCTGCGCCAACCGTGGACGTTAAAAATTATCCGAACCCTTGTTCTAAATAAGTAACTGAGAGACTATTAAGCGTCCTAGTATATGACTCGAAAAATAATAATAATAACCCACTACACACCTGGAGTAGGTGCATGCTGCTGTTCTAAAAAGCTTGGACTCAACACAGCACTCAGCATGATCAAGACATTCCGTCAAACTTCTTTATTGTTTAATGATGGATGAGTGTGTCTCGAATACCGCGTGGCTCACTGTGCTTTATAATCTAGAACGTATGTTTGGCTCTCTCTAGAGACCCTATCCCAACTGAAACTCGTGTTTCTTTACGTGACACTCTCACGCGCCGTTTTGAAAACGGCGCGTGTATGCATTGCTCAGTGTTGATATTGCGATGTTTTTATTGTCCCGCTAGCAGTGATTTCGAATCACTTCGGCGTCTACTTCTGTATCCAGCAAGATTGCCTTTAGACCTTTTGTGCAATATGATCAATCATGTTCGACAGCGTGTAGCTTCTCGTGTAGAAGTAAACAGCGTGTTTGAAGAAAGGAATATGCATGTAGCGCTCGTTTGGGAGTTACGAAAAACGTTTAAAAACAGTTTAGCCTCCTAGTGGATACGAAATGCTTTGTAACCTAAACAGAGCTGTTAAGTCAGAGTTTACATGATGTATGCTGTAAGGTATTTTATTTCTTATTTCTCCGCTTTAGGCACGTTTGCCAGAGAGAAACTATTGGCACTAATGAGGTACATTTCGGTGTACACGCCAGGCACCCCTTCGCCTTAAGTTACCGTACCGGAGCGGTGTATTTTGGTGGAATAGAGCGGAGTTTTTGGAAATTATCACTTTAAGCTCGGTGAGTCGGCCACGCCTTCATATCATGAGAGCCGAGTTTACAGAGATACGCTTCTCGACCTTGGATGATTTTTTTCTATAGCATTCCGAATAACACTAGTTGATTTTTCAAGTTTTTGCTCCATTAAATCTGATGGTTGTTGGAATGTTTTTTGTTTGTTTGTTTGTTTCATTTGCTTAAGATGTGGTTCCTTCTTTTACTGTCTGTAGTTTTTGTGGGCATGTCAGTTTTTTATTGCCATAATTCTTTCTTTTTTCGTTATCTGTTACTTTTCGATTATCAGTCTCGAAAAATAGTCGATGTTCTCCTGATTAATAGAAAAAGATTATGTAGCAATAATCTCCAATAAAGGCAAACGTAATAATAGCTTCAGTCTTATGCGGAACTTAAAAACTGAAGAATGATCTCGATTTGATGAATTCTATCTTCTTAATTAAATATCGTTAAAATTGCGGAAATTGCTCAAACGAAATAAGAATGATCACCCGAAGTATCCGGCTTAAATATTCATGATTGAAAACAGGAATTAATTTGAAAAAATTTTACGCGGAAAAATCCGCAAATACCACATCAAGGTTGTCCTTCTTCTGGCCAAATATTTGCTCCTGATGTAACGACCCTTCTTCAATGTCGGTTGCTTTCAAGTTTGAAGTTTGTTTGCTTACCTATCGACAAACTATGTTTAACATGGCTTTATTTTCTTAAGAAACAATATAAACAGCCTGATTTTCAAATACTGATATGATTTTTCAGACCAGATCAAAATATCGATTATTATCTTGGAGGTAATTTTCAGAAAAACGTTAAATTTTTAGGAAAAAAATCATCGATATCTTTTTTTATTGTTTGGCAGTTCATTTGAACCAGGGGTAAAAATTCATATCGCTGCATGTGAATTAAAATACGGGTTCATAAAACCCCCGCTGTGCGCCAAAAATATTAATTATTTGAAAGACATTTGAGTTCTGAAGACAGCGATGATCTGGATAAACATATTTTATAGTTTCGATGCGTAGTTTTAGGCGTATGAGCTTTCGTCAATTCTTATCTGCTAAATGATTGCTTGGCCAACGTGCCGATTTTTGGAATTATGCATAAATGAAACATGATTCTTCCAAATTATCTGACTCCTTCGCTCATCAGAATAAATTGACGCTTGAATATAATGAGAACAATTTCTAAGAGACAAATTCATCGAGTTTTGCGGCGTTATTCGATTGCAATTTTGTTCGAACTGTTGCGGACTTTCTTTCAAGAGTAGTAATAAAATCCAATTAGACTTTGAAAGATTCCATAGTAATTTCGAATTAAAATAATTTACTAAAGACGATCAGGTTGCAGTCAAAATAAAATTTCCCAGTCTGGAAGATATTTGCAAGCGATTGTGGCTATCTCGCAATTACATCAACTTGATAACAAGAATAGCCTCAAAGTAAAGCTTCATCATTTGTGATTCCTTTGATTTTAACAGTTTCTAACAAAGCGGCGATACCCTGGTTAATCATGCAATTTCTTTCGGAAATTAAGGTCTTATCACTCATGCGAGGCGCTACTTTCGAAGCTAAACACTGAGATATTCAGACGCCCGCCATCGGTAGTAAACTTGTCTGCCCTGTGTTCAAAGTGGTGTTGTTTTCTCTTGTATTGTCTCACTTGCTACGTTATCAATATTTTGCGCCCCACCAGTTTACCTAACTTTACTGTGCGGAATGTCGAGAACAGTAGTAAACAACATTGATTCCGCGGTTTCTGAACCAAAGTCCTTGATCTTCGGAATCTCCTATTTAAGTCCCCTTATTTGTTGCTCAGAAGAAAGCAGACCCTTGTAGTAAATACGGTATTTATATTTATTTTGATCTTAAGAAAGCTGTCACGGGTAAATATTTGTCTTCATCTTGTAGGCATTGCAGACTAACTAGTAACATATTCACTGTCAAATGTTATTTGCTATTTGGTTACCGACCGATAATGTATCTTGAAAAGCCGGGTGCTTGAGTAATCAATTTCAATTTCATAGCACTTTACGATATTGCTAGTCACGAAGACCAGTGTTAAAGCTTGGGCTATTTTTTTGGCCTCGTTGCTTGCGGGTTTAATTGTATTAACCTGTATTCGCCTTTATTTGTGTTTTCTTTCCTGTTTTTTTCCTTTATTTGAAATAGCTGGCATTAGAACGCCTTGCTTCGGCGTTAACCACGGTGAGTGAAACTGTATCTTGATGTTCTCGATCAGCCAAAAACACTAATTCTGAAGTTTCTGTTGTAAGTTCTTAAGCTTTATTTTCGCTCTTCAATTTCATTTGAACATCTTAATTACGGGCTTGAATGGGTTCGAGTTCAATGTGTTTAGATAGTTCACGCTTCGAGTCCTCGATGGTTTATCTATTGCCATGTTCAAGATGAAAACGTGTAGAGATTGCTAATTAAGTGCAATCTTCAGCCGCAGCTCAAAACCTAATGAATTCATTGTAAGTCCTTCAAGGCAATAACAATCTGTAAATTCTGAATTACGAGAACCTGCTTGGTAAAATTAATTTTGTGTGATGACAGATAAACGTAAACATCACTGCATACAAAACCAATAATTTGTTTGACCGCGGCCGAGAGCAATATTTGCCTACGACATGCTCGGGTGAAAAGTTCAAGAGATTTCGACAACGATTTCGGAACAGAGAGAAGGAACTCTTGTGTTAATTTAATAAAAAAATGCCGGCCTGAATATTTGTTCTATTTACCTTTGGCCTGCTAAACTTGTAAACTATATGTATTGGGGAATGTCTAAGGAAAAGTTTCGCTGTTGCAAGCAAAGGATTGCCTTTCCTCGCTTCAAACAAGCTAGTAAACTTCGCAGTATTCTGTGTGAAAGGAAAGATTAAACGAGCTATTCGCCTTGCCTGATTGTCACGAGTCGCACCGCCGTCATTGTAAAATTCAAATTTCTTATCGGTTTTGTAATTCTAATTTGTTGACACCATCGTGTATGACTAGCAAGGGGTCGCCATGTGTTCGTTTGTGGTTTTAAGCAAGCCCTTAGTTGACCGTCTCGTTTCGCATCAGTGCAGCACCAAGCAAAAATATCTGTTAACGCAGGTCTATCCGGGCAGATATTTACTAAAAATCCCAAAGAACTTCCTAATAAAATGTTCATCGACACGACGACGCGGCTAAGGAGGAAATGGGAACAGATGCTAGAAACAAGACGAAGAAGAAGTAAGAGAAGAAGGCTATTTTAATGTCAAGGAAGTTATTTTAAAGCAGTAGTTTT
This sequence comes from Orbicella franksi, assembly GCF_964199315.1. Classification (NCBI taxonomy): domain Eukaryota; kingdom Metazoa; phylum Cnidaria; class Anthozoa; order Scleractinia; family Merulinidae; genus Orbicella; species Orbicella franksi. The sequence continues at coordinate 10,404,330 of NC_138147.1, forward strand.
TATATTTAAGCACTCGTGTAATATTCCCGCTGGGAAGTTTGCTTATTGCTCGTTATCTTCCTGTAAATGTTTTCGTATTATCTACGAAAAGCCTTAACGTGTGGCTTTGCCTTGTAACTAGGCTATAAACTAGATACGTAAAATATGTCCTCATGGCTCCAACGGCCGAATGTCGCGTTAAAATAAAATGGTCGATCTTATTTAACTTGCGCGGCATAAGTTTTTACAAGAATTTACACGGGAGGGTTTCAGTCGTCATTATTTTACGAAATATCTTCATTGTTTTCTTTGATAAGTGTGCAAGTTAAGCAAAATAGAGACCCGACCGAGAGATCAATCTCGCGCGGCGCTGTGACACCCCGGTTGTTAGAATTTAACTCTGTTCTTTGCCATTCCCAAGTACAATTTTCAATTTGCGCCTTTGTGAACATTCTACGTTTGAAAAGGCTGACTCGTTCAGCTATCATTGACGGCAGTGTTTTGGCTTTATTCTTTTATTAAGCTTGTTTGAGATCAAAGCGAAGGAAGGAATCTATTATTTACATCGTTTGCAAAGATGAACACAACTTGCCATCAAAGTTGTGAAAGAAATGACCGATGACTCAGTAACTGTGAGACACCATAAGGTGCCCAATTTTCATTATTAAACAGAGATAATCCTCATTTTGTCGGAATATTTTTATTTCCACCTAATAAGCCGACGGTGCTAAAGGATAAGAGAGAGAAAACCAGTTAAGAATGTTCTAAATTTAATGAAATATTTATTGTACTCGGTGTTCATTGATAGTCGGTTCTTCGCGTGCCAAAGCGTATTACTTCATTGAATGGCTTTTCTGAGAGGTACCCTCTTTATAGCTTAAATTCTTCGCAAATTATTTCAAAAGATGTTGAGCGTGTAGTGGCTTAGGAGACCTTCTTGCTGGTCAAATGTAACCAGATCAGTGTAATTACTGTTGACTCGCGCTTTGGAAGATTGCGTTCGACGCGATATCGATCTTAGCTAATTTGGCACAGTGATATCATTTAAACTGAGGTAGTTTTTTTCCTTTCCAGCTTTACACAGATGTAATTTATCGCTCAAAGGAATATTGCTCTAGTTGAAACAGATGTGTTTTCTTCCGTATTGGTTTACACGCTTTGTTTTAAATATTTGATTCCAACTATTTTCCAAACGCATTACTTAATTTGTCACCAAAAAGCTTTCGTAGAAATACTAACCCCTTTGTTTTAATTTAAAATAAAAATATATTGCCTTTACCGCCAATTTTTCTTGGTGAATTTTTATGGTATATTTAGATTGGGGAAAGAGGCAAAAAGCTCGCAAATTAATATATTGGTAAGCCTGGATTGTATACTTCTGGTGGTCGTCATAACAGGCAATTCAAAGGGTGTACACAAAAACACTTGAATCTTTCCCATGTTTTTAGAAGTGCACTCAGTGTTGTTAAAAGAGCTAAAAAATAAACCGTGAAAACTGCTCTTGTTTGCGCTAATATTCTCTGTTTTTTTTTTTTTTTTTTTATAAAGGATTGAAGAGGGTTTATCATCTGTTCTTTAAAGAATTAATGAAAAACTGTAATTGTGTTATTTTCTCAAGTGTTTCATTTGAGGCGATGGCTAACTCGACGATTCAAAATATCAGCCTCTTTAGAAGAAAAGGGGTGTTGAATTCAGAGACCACCTAGCCTCTGTAAAGCCGCTATAGCATAAACAACACGACAATAGTTTCGGCGAGGATTAAAAAGGGCCGGCACCTACAAGATCCGAAAAAAAAATGCTTACTCTTCCTTGCAGTATCAAACCATACAAGAAAATCATAGAATCGTGACAAGAATAGAGAACAAAGCTACGCTTGATCTTTAAGTTTAAATGCGGCGCGCTGTCCTTAATCAGAAAAAATAGCTTCCCTGCAAGTTCACAGGTGCTTTTAAAGTTATCGCTGATACCTTCTTTAAACAGACCGCGCGTGAATCGATAATCTATAACTGTGCAATACTGTGGGGTTGGGACCTTGCCATCGACGTATATCCATGGCCAGCTTTCCTAGCACAATTCCAAACCGAATGCTTGGTGTTCAAAGTTAATGAAGTTCGCCATGGAGGAGCATCCTTGGTTTGTTTATGTCCTGGGCAGATAAGGGAATGACTCGAAAAGAAAACCTGCGCGGTCGTGTTATATAACACTTAAATATGTCCTCTAACATAGGCAATGCAAAGAGCATTAAAGCCAGTTAACCCTGAAAAAGGTAAATAAACTTTATGCTGCCCTTTCCTCCTTACCGATCCTTGCAGTTTGCCCAGTTTTGTTCGAATATTGATAAATTTAAACAAAGCTTTGACAACGCTGCCGATGAAACAGAAAACAACCAACCCCTTGCTCAAACTTGGTCTGGACTATAAACAGGTTTGCAGCTGACCGAGCGTTAGTTTCGCATGGGGCTCGTTTAGCGGTTAAAAACATCGAATTTCCCTTTTGTCAGTGTCATTTCTTCTTCAATTTTCCTGCTAATGTGTTTAATTCTTAGAGATTTTAGCGTACGACGGTTTCAAGCCGCTCCTCACGCAGAGGAGGGCACCCCGCAGGGATTGTTTTATAGCAGCGCACCCTCTCGCATCCATGGAAATGTAATATATCTCTTTAATCAGAAACATTTCCTCTCCATTTCCTTGCAAGCGGAGTTGCAGTTTATCACAGCTGTTTCGGAAAGGCTTGGATCGGTAAAATTTCCCACCCTAGATATTTTTTAACTTTCCGTCACGCATCTAATATAAGAAAGAAATTTGCGGAAACAGCAAGTCAAAATAATGATCCACCTGTTAAGAAAAAAAAAATTATCGTTTTTAAAAAGTTCTTTTTCGGATAGTTCATGAGGACCAAATCATTTTTATACCATAACTTTTTTTAAGAAATGAATTCAGTCACGACAAGTAAAGTGTTTTCCACACGTGTCGTGCTTTGAGATCCTTTGTGAGATTTAGAAGGCCGCGCGACCATAAATGATGATTCTCTTATCTCGCCGAAATGCCTCGGGATATGTGGTTAATTTGAATACAAGAAGTCTTCGCCGGCTACTTTCATGCATTGCTTAGATTTCCACGCGTGTGAGAAATTTGGGCACGTCGAAAGTTTTTTTTTTGTTCATTGTTATTTCGGTAGAATAAAAACTGTGTTGTGTTTATCGGTACAGATCCGTGTACCGGAATGTAAATTTCATCGGGTAATTTACAATTTTTGACTTAAAAATCACGCGAAAAAAAGCAAGCGAAGGTCTCGCAATAACAACATTTAAAATTAAGTTAACAGTGTCAAATTTCGTGTCACTTCTGGGTGCGAAAGACCCTCACCTTGTCAGCGTTCTCGAATTTAATCGCTGACTATTTAACAGAAAGTTTGGTTAACAATAAGCGATGGAAAAAGCTTAATTCGATGTCAAAACACCATAAAGTTCAGCGATGGTTTATATTCCGAATAAAAACACGGCCCATAATAACAAACAGTTCCTTAGTTTCTCTCATATTTGCCTGCCCATTGGCGGTGCTGATTTGGATTAATAAACTGCGCTGCGAGACCAGAGTGGCAGACAGCAGAGACAACGATAAAGTAAATAGTGGGAGGATAATGGAACCAATGATAAATACTACAAGATCGGACAAATAATTTTCAGGTTACGGCCATGTAATCAGTGCAGTTCGACAGCTCAAACCACAGTCCAGTAGTGAAATCGCCTGCCGAGTTCAAGGGAAGCAGTAGGTGACGAAAGTGCCATGTAGCAATGTCCTTGATATCACCGTAAATCCGAATCTCGAATAAATCGTACGATCCTCAAGGATGCGAAGCCATCTTGATTGAGAAGCGTATAGGTTTCTGACCTAGTGACCCAAATTTCTTCAATGATTTTATTTACTACTTGGGCCGAGAACTTCACAATTTTGAGCGTCTAGAGACGCTCGATGGTGTTATCCCCATATTTACTCAAGGAAATCAAAACAGCCAGATATCCTGGTTAAGAGTTTATTTGCATTGAAGGCGTAGAAAAGACAGTGACACCGCCGCCTTAGCAAATAAATTATTGTCACAAAATTCATTTTCTTCCGTATTTCTTTGAACGTTTGAAACGGCTCCTGTACAACTGACAAGTTATCGCCCGTTCGTAGAATTATTCAAAATTAAAGTCAACAAATGCTAGAGGTACTCTCATAATTCTAAAATGGAAGGAATAGATCGACAAAATCCTTTTAGTTGAAAGTGTTCTGCAAATCGCAGATATGAAATGAAATTCTCTCCGCGGTAAAGAGATGGCGTTTGACGCCTGACACTGAAATAGAAAGCCTACGCTAATAACAACTCACTAAAGTGTAACTAATGCATTTACTAGCTCGTTACCTTACTGTATGGACTTTCATCATACGAAAACGTGCGAAATAAGAATAAATCGAAGAAAAAAATCATGTCTTCTTTTTTCTCTCTCTTCTGTATTGTAGATAATATATGATTTGGTACAATTCGATTTGTCTGTAGGTCAACTGTTGCCCTGGCTGGAATGCCCAGATACCATATCAAGGGGGCTTCTGATTTAATGATTAAAGTAAATATAATACTCAAATATTACATGAAATCTCTATTTGGAGTGTACATCTAAACTTTGTTAATCCCTTTTCTTTTTTTGTATTTAGTTTTTCTTTCTCCACTAGGATCCAAGAGTAATTCTTACGCGGCTTCATATAAATAAAATCTCTAGGTCGTAGAAACGTTTTGCAGTCATTAATCTCTCGCACACGTTCTTCTACGAACGTGGTTGAGCATCAAAGGTATGCTTGTCTGGTGGATTCCAGTATGGATTAGTAAAGTGGTGGCCGTGGACTGCGGCTGTATGATCAGTTTGTCTGCGACAGCCTACACTGGGCATTGCCACGGCTCCGTACCCACACTGGTTATTCACGGGGTTCTGGATTTGTGTAGAATACTGCGTACCTGTGTATGAGCTGACGGGGACTCCAACGGTTGATCCCATGTTCATGTAGGGTGCAACCGCATATCCTGGTGGAACTCTAGACGATTGCGGGTTGCACGGGTACGAAAGAGGGCCAGCAGGTTGAGCAGTTCGCCAGTTTCCCCCTGCTGCAGGTACACTCTGAACCGGGTTATATGCCGACCACTTTGGAGCGATGAAGTTTCCGTACGCTGCAGCGCGCGGATCTGTCAACATTCCGTTTGTGTGCTGCAATGTGGGCTGACGGTAGGGCCTCTTCATACGGCGCCGGCGCCTGTAGTTTCCTTTCTCAAACATGTCCTCGCAGGCTGGATCTAAGGTCCAGTAGTTACCTTTTCTCTCACCGCCGCCTTCTCGAGGCACTTTAATGAAGCACTCGTTGAGTGATAAATTGTGCCGTATGGAATTTTGCCACCCCTTCTTGTTCTTCTCGTAAAACGGAAACTTGCTGATAATGTACTGGTAAATTCCATTGAGGGTTAACCGCTTTTCGGAAGACTCTCGAATCGCCATCGCGATCAGCGCGACGTACGAGTACGGCGGCTTTACATTGGGATCTTTCGACGAGACTTCCTTACTTTCGGCTTTTTCGCTGTCGATTGGACTTGATCCACCGTCTTCCTTCTTCAGCTCCGGCTCGTAGCTGCTGAGTTGCTGCTCGTGGTTTGCCGAGGCCATTTTTCTTGTATTTGACAGAGTTAATTCTGAAGTGTTGGAGGCTGTTCTGTGGCAATAATATATAAATTAGAAATTCTAAAGACTGTTTGGTGTTTGTCTTGTCGATATGACATTTGATTGGCTCTTCTATTCATTATCTATCACTTTCTATAAATATCCTGACATCACGCTATCTTTTGTCCATCGAACCAATCATTATGCTCTTTACAAAGCGTCAATTGATTCATTTATTTGTCTGGTAGCAATGCGACCACCTACTCTGGCAGCTGCTAGTTGTCCGTTTAGGCCCTTAATTGTTTCTATCCATTCACTTTTATTATTTACACCAACTATGCCAAATTTCGTTTACCTTTCTATCAAACACTCACGAGTGTACAATTTTTAACTGCCTTGACTCCTGTTGTATATTTACACCCAAGGCGCGAAAATATTCTCCCGTTATCATCAAGGAGGAGCGAAAAGTGAAACGCTCTTCCCCACACCCATAGTTAACACCTGGTTCGCGACTATACCAATCAGAAAGAAGCAATCGGCAGATGAAGGGTATTGAAAGGCACAAAGCAATTCACATGTTGTCTGGCCCAAGTGCAGGCTATTTAGCTTTAATTATACGATGTAGATTTTATTTTTTATTATTACAAACTTCCCGCTGTGACTCTTTTTACGCGATAATGCTGCCCCACGCTGGGGTCCTGTACCATGCAAATGCGCTTTCCTCTTTCTGCGAAAACAACAGGACAAAAACACAAGACAGGAGCGCTTATTTCGCTCCACCTGTGCGCGGCCCAAGAGCCAGACAATCGAGCCGTGTTTGACAAGAACGCGCGAAACATTTCCAAATTAAGCGAGACAAGCGGACTTCCTTATCACTCAAAAGAACTGTCTTGATTAGAAATGTTCTGAATTGAGTCAACGGGTTTCGTTTAAAGCGATAGCGGCGCTTGTTGATAAGCCCAAATACTCATTTTCCCGCAGTCAAGAATGAGCTTAATATTATTATTTCCTTGGTTTTAATTACAGTTTAGAGTGACTGCAACGTCGTGAAACCCCCCTCAAAAGTAAATATTTCGCCGCTGAAACGTCTCTGAGGCTGATTACAGTATTTGCTGGTACTATTAAGGTTTGTGTACATTCCAAATGTTTATTCAAAAGAGTTGTTAAAGATTTATAATTCAGTGTAAACAAACAATTTCCAGTTTGTAAGGGGCATTTTCATTGAAGTTGACAACGAGAAGACGTCTAAATCTAGTGTAAGGATACACAAAGCTGTGTAAATGTTTCGGAGACATACCACGCTCTTGTTCACCGGAAATCTGCAGCTGCGGTTCTCCTATTTCTGGTTTAATCACAGAAAGATGGAATTCAAAGGTCATTTTCGTGTTGCAACACCAGATTCATCTCCTCTGAGCCTTATCAGATCGACGCAAATTGTTTGTCTTTGTAATTGTACGAGGAAAATACGATCCTGTCTCACAAATTTAAAATCTGACCTAAAGTGTGAGGCAAAAGCCGGCTTTGTTTTCTTCTGAAGGAAATAAAAAAATGACATAAAAAACAGCTGTGCCTTTTTTTTTTCTTGAATGACATTATCAAAAAGCACGCGAACTTCCTCGAAGAAATCATGCGACAACTCATTAAGTCAAGCAAAGGATGTTATATCTGGGCACTGAGTGAAATTCGATGGACACTGGATCACTGTTAACTCGATAAGTTTTTTTCGTAAAAACATGCTAAAGATTCAATTACCTTTTTCTTGTCTTTCAGCTTTCAGCTTAGGAGAATATCTTGCCCTATCTCGATGCGGCAAAATTTTCCGAAGCTAAGGCGATTCAAACCAATTTATTCCCGTCAGTTAACCTTGAGAAGAACCGGGAAGCTTTTGAAGAAGTAACTGGGGTCGCTCTGATATTTTCTCCACGGGTTGTGCTCCTACTGTCCTCGCTAGACATAATTGTTTCCAAGCACGAACACTCTGATTGGCCGTGCTTCAATTTATTGCCCTATTATTTACATCTGAAACAACAGTTGTCTTGTCTCGCGTGGGACTTAATTGAAATGTGCTTGAAGTAGAAGTTAGTGTATTAATGCGTGCTAAGTCGGATAAGTCAACACATCGCCGCTCTGCATACGCTTACGAAAGCACATCTTGTGAACTTATTTTCTCCGGTTTTTTTCCCACAATCCGGTCTTGAAAAGAATTGACAGAACTCCGCGGAAGTTTATCTGTTAACCTGCTGTTTGTGTTTACTGAACTAATCTAAATTTCACTACAGGACAGTGATTATATATTCGCAACGTTTATTGCATTTATGGTTTGTCAAGCCCTCCGAGTTGACAGATTTGCCCTTGGCGGGAACGTGATAATTAAGTGACAAGCGTGGGACTTGAATACGGTTTCGTGAAATCTTAGCTCGCTTTTAAAATTCCCGAACCATTATCTACTGGCAGAAATCGCTCTCTATGAGGTGAAAAAGACCTTGAGTGCTATTTTCGGCTTTTAGGCGGATTCGTTTGATCACAGGAAGCTTGTGAAATGTTTATGTATTTCCTTTGTTTTGGTTCCTCAATTGCCAATGTTATGGTTACTTAGGGGCTTGATTCAGAAACATTATTCCATGGACTTTGCAAGACCTCATTATTTCAATAACACCAAGGTAAAGATCAGGTGTTTGCTAAACGATTAATGAGCGCAAACCTCGAAATAGCCGCTGAATAATAGCATTTATATCGACGCCAATAACCGATGGACTGCGGTTGACACTGTTATCTATGTTTCTCGAAAGTTCAAATTAAATGTCAGTTAATCTTGTCTGTTGAGTACGGACTCGCTCACACGCAGGGATCTCGTAGACAAAACTGTTGAAAATAATGCCTGTTAAGCTTGTTTGTTTAGACAAGCAAATCATCATAGTGTCAGTCAACATGTTACTTTGTCTTTACCTTCGCTTATCAGCCGCCGTTAAACTCCATCCGTTTCTTAGAGCTTTTAAAACGTTCTGGCATTCCCCGAGGCTGTGTAATGAAAAGTTTCTCTTGTTTCGACCCCATCAATCACAAACGACCCCTGCCTAGAATCTGCTGAAATTGAGCCTCTTTACCATAGTGCATTGATCCAAAATCTCGTGACGACAGCATCGATAAATCCTAGCAACCCTTTTTGGCTATGTTTTCTTAACGTTGGAGTTCAAAGAGATTTGTCAATTGTCAGACCCACGTGTTTGTTCTGGCATATTTACATTTACAGCATTGTCCTTCAATCTTCGCGAACTCTGTCCAATATACTACAAAGACAAACTACGCTATAGGCTCTCTCTTGTTTTTTTCTCAGAAATTGATGTCAATTATTCGGGGGTCACGCCGTTTCGAAATCTCCATGTCTTTGAATATTAAACCACGGTCATAGTAAACACAGATCAGGTAGACCGTGGCGATCCATTGTTTCGACTGAAAACACGAATAATACTCCATCGACCGGTGGATGAATTGCAAATTGAATATTAATGGTGGTCGCTGTCTAACGAAAGCCAATGGGCACCTCAGCAAATAAGACTACAGTGCTTCTAAATTGTTTTGATAACTCTAATTCTGTCGTCAATAACCCGTGTAAATTGAAGCCTAAACAAAGAGTTTGTTTACAAACAGAATTTCCTGTATTTAAATACCTCCATTAACTTCCTCGAAAGAGAGGCATATAGTACATCGTTATAGTTTGCGCCAAATTTCCTATTTCATATTCGTATGAAACAGATGCATTTTTTGCGCTACCAAAGGCTGTTTAGTGATTTTTGTTTTCCTTAATCTTCAACTGCTTTGAGTTCTGGACAGCCCAGAGCTATGTACTGTTCATCCAGAGAACTCTCCAAATACCAAAAAGTTCCTTGTGGGTCTAATGTAAATTCTATCAAATCTTTCCGTTTCCATTTGAGTTGGTGCAATGAGACCTATGAATAGTGCCGATTCACTCGCGACTTTGCTGTCCTAACGAAACTTGTAAAACAGTAGATATGAAACTGATAATTCAGTGATAAACTCAGCGTGTTGATAGTTTCCGGAAATTGAACCTATGCTCTTTGGGGAAAAATTGGCTCCGTTATATAATTTACCGAGTACCTCACCTCGTCAGATATCGACGAAAGCGGAACGCACTCACCTTTGGAATGCCAAATCCAAGACTTGAGCCTCGTGGGAAAAGATTACTGGCTTCTCAATAGTTTCATTCAATAAATCCAACATAAGATAGCAATCAATTATTCACAGCTACTTGACTGAAGAAACGGCTTCTTCTCCAACAAAGTTCAAGGTCTCTCCGCCTAACAGTTAGTTATTAAATACCCGCCAATGAATAATGCCTGTGCCATCGGAGATGTGATTACACATTGTTGTAGGCGCGAACTTCCGACCTGCCAGTGTGTGTGCCAGTCACAAAAAAGACAATGACCTCACGGTTTGTATCGAGGCCCCACCAGGAGCAGGCAGTGTTTAAAGTCCCTCCCAAGTCCCTCCCAACCAATTACAGCTTATGTTATCTTTAGTAGTCTACGTCTAGGTCGAGGGGCTTTTTTACGATGTCACGCTGTTTTACCAGCATGTTGTAAGTCTCAATGGCCAGTGACACTACCACGCAATTCAATAAAGCAACTTTCCCTCATCATGGTGAGCTACCTCGAGTTCTTCTTTCACCGTTGCTAAACTCTTAGGTAAACACAACTCGAAACTGAACCTTTGGCAGAAAAAAATGACTCGACTTGGAACCAAGCATGCTTCCACTCGATTGCTATTGACTTTGTTTAGCATTCCAACCCTCTTCAACAATGTGGGTGATCCATTGTGTAATAACAAACTTTTCGAAGTTTAACGCACATTATCTGTTCTCTGTTTTTTTGTTATGTCGTCTTGTTTTGTTAACCTTGAAAATTGCTTTGAGTGATAGCTTTATCATTCCCCCGTGTAGAGGGTTTGTTAACTTATCTCCAACAAGGTGAGAACGAGGTGATGAGGGTTTGACTAATGTTTCATTTCCTTTACGTTATCTCTGTTGATAAGAGGTGGATCTCTGCTATCAGCAGTTGCAGTTTGTTTATACAGCGAGAGCTTATTTGTCAACAGGAATTTCAAGTGAAAATGGGAACATTCGTCCTACAAGGTCAGTACCTTAACGACCTATTTCCTGTAACAATAACCACAATTCAGGAATTTTTGGATGTGGCGTTGACACACGCCTTTCAAACGTTTGATAACTGTAATCTAGAAGTGGCTGCCTGCCATTTCAAACAATTGTAGACATCTTGTAGTCGTTTATTTTGGCTCCTATTTGTGTCTTTGTTGTTAGTTCCAGATTAAACCTATCTTATCGATCAGTGGTGTGATCAACTCATCTTTTTACTCCCAAGAGCGCCCAAGTTCAACTGGTCAAATATAGCATTCGGTGTATCGTTTCACCCAATAATGAAAAACGAATTGTGCCATATTTAATACTGCGAGGTAGCATCCACATTAATAGTCATTCATTGAGCTTTTATTCACAAGCTTACAAGTTGACGCGATGTCTAGCTCTGGGACCAGCACAATTAGAATTAGCTATCCGAGTTTCTTCCTTCGGCTAGATAAGAATAGCGTTCCGATAACAATGAGGTGCAGGTTTCGGTTGCACACTCCTCAAATGTCTTGCAAACTAAAATCAGGTATAGTTCATGGACCTCCTGTTCTCTGTTGAGGACAATGTTTTTGCAGCATTCAAAGTGCTCACGAGGTATTCTGTTTGCCTGGTAAAACAAATTGGTAAAACTGAAAAAACACTGAGAATCACTTATGCCTACTGTTCAAAACTCAAAGATTCTTGCTTTAAGTGCTTTGTGAACGCTAACTAATACGTGCACCAACTTTGCCATCAACTGAATTGCCTGGGCCCCTTGGAAGTTCCGGTCAAGATATGTAAGTTATGTAGGTGCACCTTTGACAACTTCTGACAACATTCCAGCCTCTTTGGGAATTCTATCACGTTCTCAGCAGAGATATGAAAATTGTTACATCGATCGCATAAGAGATTAAAATCACTGTCACTCATTAGCGCAAAGTGCTCTTCAAACAAAGAAACCTGTTGTTAGCTTTTGACTTATACAATGTCACATGACTAGGCATTTTGCCCATGTTATTGTCTTTTGTGTCGATAGAGGCGTTCCACGATTGTGGTCCTGAAATAGAAGAGTCGTGCAAATTTTTCCCACGGTAAAATTTCAATAGCTGGTACATGGAGCACAATTGAAAGGCTAAATTAAATTAACTTCATTTTCTACCATAAGCTATTCAGTGCTTCATAAAAGGAGTTAATTAAATTGCGCGAGCCAAGCCTTCGAGGTAAACTCGTTCACTTCAAACAAAAAATTGGGAGGCCAATAAAAGAACGCGTCTTAACTGTAGATCACGTCTTCGGTTTACGTTGCGGCTATTGAAGAAACAAAAGGCTGCTTTACTCAAACAATATGAAAAAAAGGGGCTCTCTAAATCCCTTCAATTTGAAACAGCTTGTTTTATCCATTATAATCCGCTGTTTCAATTTGAAACCTCAGCTTGTTTTTATCCGTTATAATCCATTGATTCCAACTTAGAATCGGAAATGCTACAAAAGCACACATGCTAATAAGGAAAGCAGCTGATTTGCTACCTAACAGGTGCGTTAGGTGGGCAATAGCCTTATTTGACTGCGCAATTTTACTATAGACGAGTCATTGTTCATAGAGCATTTCTGAGCACGCAACTCCCAGCTGTTGGCTCATTTATTTGTTTTTCGGTTCCTTTTTATGGTCTAGAAGTCAGCTGTCACTCCAGCAGTTGCGCTAGCAAGGGCAGTGAAATCACCAATGTTTATGTATCAATTATGGTAACCTTGTTTTGTCGCGTGGTTGCTGTTTTACCACTTGATTCAAACAAAGCTAGCAATGAATCATCAACGTTATGAGTTTTTTTTTCCTTAAAACTTCTTAGCAGCCCCCTCGCAAAATGAAATTGTAGTCCTTTCGAAAACATTTCGTTACGTTTTCAACTGATTTTACGCCCTTGTTTCGTCGCTAAATCTTGTGGTTTTATCACTATTACTCTGCCATTCATTCATTAAGGTTTCGTTATTTTTAACATCTTAGCACGGAAACTTGTGTTGGCCTTTGTGTGTGACGAAGCACCATTATTACTTTGCAGCTATTAATACTGTTACTCGTAAACTTCAGCGTTTGTCAGCCACGTTTTTCATCCTTAATTGACAACAATATCTTATTACTAGGTGAAGTGCCTTCTAAATCATTAATTAGTTCATGAACAGCAAATCCATGAAACCAAGCGACTGGTAGACACATGCCCGAAGCCAATGGATTTGCGAATTATCACGTTTGTTATGATTTCAAGATACGTCATTCAGTAAATAATTTTTTGCCCGCGGTCTACTATCAGAGGCGCTCTGGACCGGCCGGCGAAACGTATTTCCTTGTTGATTTACAACTACAAATTGTTCACCTTCATTTTGATAATGCGATCACAATACCCAAAGTCCCCGTGTTCATTATCTTTTTTGTCACCGACCGGTTTAAACTTCAAGGCATAATGCTTCTATTTGTTCGCATTTATCAGGGTAAATGGATAATCGGGTGATATAATGGTTTCGCTTGTCCAAGATTAACTCAGCGGATGTTTCTTATGAGTTAAAGTTGCAGCATTAGACGGATTAGAATGTTTGATAACAACGAGAGTTTTTCTCAAATATTTCTTGTTAGGGCCTAGGGTAGATTAAACTGTTTTACAATATATGGGAGTAAATAGAATCCGCAACGGGAAAATATCTTCACTCTATTTACTTTTAAAAAATAAACAATCTAAATTGCAGGCAAATAATAACTTAAACTTGCAAGCAAACATGGGCAATTTTATAAATACCTTCCCCTAACTACGAAAACTTACCTAAGACGTCTCCTTTGCTTGTACTTCACTAGCGAGAAGGCAAGCAGAAGTGACAGATGAATAGGCACTCTCCCTCCTTAAATCAAAGTTGATTAAATATTTATACTTTTGAAATATTTGATATCGTTTTAAAGGTATTTTATTTGTACAAACATTCATGTAATATTCACATGCTTTCACCGCATCTTCCCATGGCTTACGTAAACATAATACAAAATTAACCTCGAATGCGGGGATTCTTTTCAAATTGATTTTCTCCTTTTTTCTGAGGATAATGGTCGACGTTAAATTTGTTTCATTTCATACACTTGTTTGTCATGAGAGTAAGGAAGAATTCATTCCGTTCGAATGCGCTCTTCCAGGGTGGTTTTCGTTGTAACTCCACATCAAATTTCATATTGTCAAGCATTGGGTTGGATTGTTGCGAAATCGAAAACTCTAACTTTGATTAAGTCGGCCGGCTTTTCGTGCACCTATGGAAAAGTACCTGTTTGTTTCAAGCTGTGTTTTTTCCATGTGGAGGGCTATTAGCTGCCTTTGTTAATAATCTTACCTGGCTGTTGGGCAAGACTCGTATACCTTCCGAATCGGTGTAGAACTTTTAGCCCGACTTTGTGTTGTCTTCTGAAGACGTTTGTACTTTTTAACCGCAAACAACAGAGACAACTATTACTTTTCGCGTATTTCCCGCTGAGAAAAGCAAAGTGCAACTCGAAAGTTGGTCAGTTGTTTATATTTCCTATTTGGTCCATCTCGTGGTTTTTTCACAGTGTATACAATATTAATTTGCTTTCTGTCTACTGGTGTCTGTTTCTCAGAAGCCCTTTTATCGTCACGATTAGACCTTTATTTTCTGTTAAACTTTGTGACTTCAGCTATTTTCTCGCCTTGAATTTTCTCGCTTGAATCATCACTGCATCTATCAACGTTCAGCTGTTATCAGTTTTCGTAATACAAATGCATAATTTTCAAATTTTATGGTTGTTTAATCCAAAAATTATAGAATCTAAATAAATCCATTGCTCGTGACAAATGGTTTATGTTTCTGGCTTTCCTCAGGAGGTATAATTATGGTTTAGGATTTATATATTTTTATAACTTGTTTTTTCTAAACTTACTACCTATCAAACATCACTGCTGAAGGCGAAGCGGTTTGTCGTGCTTAGTAATGTATTTCCTTTGCCGTGAGGTTTTGAAGACCATCCATTTACGATCTTCTATAATGGCGCAGTCGAACTTCCAGCCTTTATACAGTTATGTCAAGAGCCATAACTGACCTGTTGTTTTTCATCGATCTCAAAATTTGGACGAATTCTGTGAAAACAATCGCAGTTTAGTTTTCATCGAGAACCTCAAGTTTACTCCTAACTTATAACATTTGTGTAATCAAAGGAGATATTGCCAAATTGATTGTTTTCAAAACTTCTGCTGCTAAATTTAAATGCAATTAAACTACTGGAGATCGCGTTTAGACTAAACTCAGCAGTTCTCAACATAACTCGATGTCTTCAGTAATCAGTTTATGTTCGATGGCTCAGTACAAAAATTAAGCGGCAGTGTGGTTCCAACTTTTCAAAGGTAAGTGGATACAATCTTAAGAATGATCACCTGACGATTCCGTTTTCCTTCTTCGTCGGCCTTTCTATCGTTATGTTAAGCGGTAACTGAGTACCGAATGCTGCTTACGCGCTCTATCCGTTGTTATTTCACAAATGAAACCTCTCATGATTACAATAAAATGCCATTGCGCGATATGTCCCGACTGATGGATGTTCTTCGAATGTTTTGAGTAGGATTACGCGGGTAGTCCTTAAGAAATAAGAGATATGGCTTGTAGCTTTATCTTGTTCTAAGAGGAGTTGAGTTTTTCAATACTACAGTCTTGTCAGAAATGATTTACAGACATTGTACATTCAACCAGATTTATATTGTTACTGCGTACATTTTCAATACTATCACAGAAAGCCCTTTTCTCCATACAAGTGCGTGAGTTTAAATCCTGTCCTGGGTCTAACCCACTCATTTTATCAAACTTTATTCCGTTGTATTGTTTTGATTTGAAGAAAAGAGAATGTTTTGAAAACTATCGTCGTAACCTGTCCATTGTATTACCATTTCCACAATGTTTTGTTTTCGCTGTAAGAATAACTGAACAGGAAAGGCATGCAACTTTTATAGCTAACGTGCTCTCGAAAGGAAAGAACTGAACATTGGCCAATTTTATCTCTTGGCAATCGCAAATTTCTGCGAATCCAAACAAGTTTCTTATCTTGGCTACCGATTGCTTTTTTTAACACAAACATTTAGAATGTGTTCACTTTTGTGTTTTATAAATTTCTTTTCTCAAGACACAACATATGCAAGGTTTATCCAGTGGTCTGGGTTCTTGTTCTGTTCTTTTGCCATAAATTACATTTCTTTGATCACATTTTCAATATTGACCGCCTGCCAAACTTCCAATTTTTGAAATCATGTTAGCTGAAATAAGACTCGCTATTGATGTTTACTTAGTTCTTCGATGTTCAATTTGACAACCCCAAATTAATCCAAACACTAAATGAAAACTAGCAAATATTTTACGTCAAGTGGTTACATCTTTGTTGTGGGCTAAAGGTATGTCCGTTTTGCTGATACTGGAATAGCGTCTTTTTTAACTCAGCCAAGTTTGAACTGAAAATGAGCTTTTAGATGTAGGTGGGGTCAGACCTTATTCTGTCAGAGGGCCTTGGCATTCTTCATTCAAAATCACTGGGCGTTTGTCGCGATTAGGATCTTAACATCAACTGTTACAGCGATTTGAAACTGTTTAGTTTCAAAATATTTCGACTACTTTTTCCGATAGATAAGCATTTTTCGCTTAGCGCATAAAGGGAAACCTAGAATGTTCTTAATTTGTCAGGCGAGTGACCAATATTCTTGTCAGCTCACTAACACCTTTTAGGGCAATGAATTATTGCGTTGCTTTTTGTCGTATTTTCCCGGATAAAATTTAGGTGAGGTCTCTCTTCCCGCATTCCATTTAGGACTGGCTAGCGTGGTCTCTTCTGATTATTGCTCGTATTTTGCGAGACACTTTGATTACGTACCCACTGTACATATTACTTGAGTTGGTCGATCCGCTGAGCAGAAACTGTGCATTTTCTAGTTTTTTGGTAAACGTGGAATCGCTTTGAATTCAGCCAGGGCATTTTTGCAAATGAAGTTGTGTGAAGAAATCTTCCTAGATGGGTACCCGCATTTTTCAAGGTTTGTTTTGCCATGTGGAGCTCATTAATTTGTATTGTTGATCGAAGTGCTCGCCAAATTGGCGACCAATTTTATCACTGAGCGACTATGTTTTTACCATTTTGGAACAGTGCTGGAATTCTGACTGGCTGTCTAGAATAGAGAAACATTGATTTTTTTTTGTTATTCCCGCTGAGAAAAAGCAAAATTTACGAAGGAAGAGGTATAATACCTTGAGATTGTTTACATTTCCCTTTTCGTTCTTATCGTGGTTTAGTTTTAGTTCCCACAATGTTTTTGTTCTATTTGTCAGCTTGTCAGTCTGTGGTTCCGCTTATTGGTCACGACGTTTACTAAAATTTGTCTTTTCCCATGCTATCCTGTCCATGAATGAATAGGCTATTTTACTACTGCGATGCGCATTTAGTTTCAAGATCTTTCACGATATATTCGAGACATCCTCTACAGGTAACTGATTTGTAATTTGTTCTTTTGTACGAGAGGAGATTGTGGGTTTTTTCAGTTTTCGCGAATTGATTTATACAAACATTCTAGCCGAAGTAATAAAGCTCTTATGAAGTATAAAACTGAGGTGGCATGAGACAGTCAACAGTAATTTGATGCACTTGAAGTTAATACATTCGTGCATTCAGTATTTTTTAATATAATGCACGGGGCGTTTCGGACTCCAGTATGGAAAATGAAGCATCAGTTTATTATAAACTTCATAAGTTCATGTATTTTCCAATACTGAACGCGTCACTGAGTTAGCAAGCTCTTTTACTTCTCTTGGAGATAATCGTTGCTAACATCCCTGTAGTCACAATCTGGATATAATTATATGATTATTCCAACGATACTGCTCTTGTTTCCCACTAAAGACATAAAGTATGAGAGAAATATATTGAGGGAGACATAATTTTTTCCGTCATTGTTGTGCCAAAGTTATTGGCTATTCCGTTCAGCATCTATATCCAGTGGAACACTTTAATTCAGCCGCTCTAAGCTTTAAAGATGGCTAGGACTTCTGAGAGGTTTTCTCGATATATTCAAATCAAAACAAAAACTCATGAAAATAAGCATTTTAATAACTCTTCCTTTCGGACTCCGTTATGATATTCAAGTTTGACTAGAAAGCAAGTCATGATATCACCTGAAACATCGCCGTGATGGAAAGAATTTATCAGGACTTATATAGCACGAAATATAAATAAGATAGTATTTCTTGAAGAGAGTGGTAATCAAAACAAAATCTAGTCAAACGCAAGTATTGTGGTTGTATTGCCGTAAATTGAATTTCCTTTTGTTGTTCATCTGCGCCAAACCACAGAGAACCTCAAGTTTATCCTCGGCGCATTTCATGTATGTAATCAATGGAGATGTTGCCAAATTGATTGTTTTTCATCAAGACGTCGAATGAAGTTGGCATTTACACCAAATTCTGCTTTTCCCCATCACTTGATTTCTCCGGCAATGGTTTTGTTGTTCAAAAATGAAGCAGAAATCAGACTCCGCCTTCCGAAAAATACATAACCACTATTTATTTCATTCAAATGGGCCAAACGCAAAAGCAGATCTGTTCAAGTTCAACAAATATTATTGCTGCTAAGTTATAAAACAAAAAATATATCATCATACATGCATTAAGCAAAGTATTGCTTAGTTTGCGTGTAAATGTTATTAGTCCACTACTGCAATAAAATGTTATCGAGACTCACGACTGATTATCTAAAGTTCGACAACAAGCTGAAGGAGATAAATGATTTGAATTTTACACGCGTTACGATAAATGTTTTCATTCTATTAAGTTTTAATTTTTTTGTTTTCATAAAGTGCCCCATCGTTTAGGGAACCGAGCTGGAGTATATTTCTTACGTTCTACCCTCCTTTGTTCATTAAGGGTCATTTTCACATTATTCATGTTATTTTCAACGATTAAAATGATAAAATTTCAGGAACGATTTAAAACAAAGGGGTGAAATACTAAATGAACATTCTACTCGTTATCTTGCAATTTTGTTCCGTGCATTGATAACAATAGACGTCTATAATGTCGAGTGTAATGTAGAATGCTAAGTCTTCTAAACTCCATACTTTCATGTCCGAAGATGCAGCTACATGTATTTTACGGCTGTTGGCCGCTAACCCAAGCTGTAGGTGGATTAACGAAAACTCTATTCTGCCGATCGTTTGCCTATACAGACCTTGCTTTTCTTTCTAGAGCGAATGCCCAGTAGGAATGATCAATTACGGAATCAACGTCAAAACAAAATTGCGTTCAGTGTAATACATGGGATTGACTTAATACTTAGACTTCTTTACGTTTAGATGATTTCTTCGGCTTTATTCTGATATTGGTGATGTACTCGCAGCTTCGGCTCTCCATCTTAAGCTATTCTTCGTAGCCTTACTTCCTTACTGATGTTTTCCGTCTCCCGGCCCCTCTCTTCCCTTCATTTTTGTGTCAGTGCGGTTCTTTGCAAGTTACTTATTCCCAACCTCTTCATTTTTGGTTATGCTAGTTATAGTTAAGCTAATATCGTCGAGATCTGGAAATGCGCGAGATACCTGTAAATTGTTTTATTACGCGGAAAAGCTGCTTTTGATTACTCATGAAAAAATTGCATTGTAGTCAAAATATTGAATCCTTTTATGCGCATTTTGAAGCCATTAGCTTCCTCTGGCTTAAAGCTTCATTAGGGGAGATACATGTGGAGTAGAAAAAGCCAAACCTTGTTGGTGGGTTTAACACATGTGCAGATTACAATTGTTGCATGTGACTGAGTCATTTTCATTGTTTGTCTCAGTAGAGAAAATGGAAGTGTTTAGATGATTCTCTCTGAGGCTTGTCTTTTGCATTACCATGGTCTAAGATGGTCGGAATAACCCTGCAGTGATCATACTTGAGATCATAATGAGACTGATTTCAATCCAAACTTAAATTCTCCCTGTTGATTGTTACTGATGCAATTCTCCAATCTGAGATTACCACAGGCAATGTACAATCAGCAATTCGTTTCAGTTTTATTTTTTACTACATACATTCTATCGTTTCTTTTAGAAAATGTTGATGCTAATAGCTTATAAAGAACGGACCCGAAATGACGATCATTTCGCGGTTTGTGCACTCAAGAGATGTTCAATACCTTTTTTTACTTGATTCTGTCACTGGCTGATTTTTGATATTGATTTTGCATTTGCCAAACACTAAATAACAATGAACCACCCACAACACTAGCTATATACAACATTAGTCTTTGTTCAATTGGCCAATTAGAGTTACTACTTATGCCAAACACGAACATTTGACGCAAATTTCATTTCAAAATATGGATTTTATTTCCTTGTTAGGAATTGCAAATACTGTCCATGGTATAACCTTTTAAATTCTGCCTGGAGCCACAAATCAGGTTCAAGTGTACACGGAATTTCCCTATTTAGAAAGCAAGCTGAAAATTCGGTCCTACGAGGCTCTTGTTAATTATTCAGGTTTTTTATTTCTAACTTTGTCAAGTCCATTTGTCACTTAAAGCATCGTCAGAAATCAGTACCAGTTACAATTCTAAGCTTTAAGAGCAACATGTGCCAGAATGTGCCAAGCAAGTAGTCCATTGTTATTTGTGAGTACGCCTCTCACGTTATGGCTACAATAAACGCCTGGAGTGCGTTTATCGTTAAGAACAAGTAACTAATATTGCTTTCTTAAGCTTCCATCGCTAAACCTCTTTACGGCGTCTTTTCCTAGAGTATAATTAAGATTTCCGGTCAAGATTGGATCTGCGACCATTTCCGTACTCTCAATGGATTCTGATTAAACTTGAAGACCTATTCGCTAAAAGCTTTGCTGGAAATGATGTTATCGTAAGTGGATGAAGAAAGATCTCATGAAGCCTTCACTGCATGTTTTTAAAATTCTATATACAGCCAACCATTTTCTCGATTGTGTACCGTTGTCCGTCAATGCTATTACAGAAACAACTTAATTCGTTTACCCGAGAGCTACGGCAATAATCAGCTGCAATAGTAATAATCTAAATACATCTTATCAGATGGGTTCCGAAATGACAATTCGTTGTTAGCGACCTCGCGTTTTAAGAAGATCAAATAAAACCTCAAAAGTGAATTAGTTCGATTGTAATCAAAAGCGGCGTTATTTTATTGTACAGAAAAGTCAGGCGAGAATTTTTTGCTGCCAATATATTTTAGCATCCATGCTTTTGATAATTACAGAAATACAAGCACATGATCTCTAGTGGTGTTTATCTATTTCCTATTGTGTTCGGTTTCCCTTCTGTTGGCAAAGTTTTGATGTTTTTCTTACCCAAACTATGTTTACTCAGTTGTTAGCACGATAACAGCACTGTTCATTGATTGATACAATATTTCTAGTTTCATAATAAACTATCCATCGTATATAAACTATCCACGCAATGAATTATTTGCCAATAAAACAAGAGATGCGAAGGTGAACTCGGATCTAGCGTTGTGTTGGGCTATGTTTAATTTTTTGCTTGAACGTGTAGCGGGTCTCTGAGGAACCTCTATTGCAAAGTGCGCCCAGAATTGACTGGCGTAGTTTCTTCGATTTAATGAGCCAAAATCAATGGATGGAAATTCTGTGGCTGGGCTTCTTTGGATGGCTTCCATCTGGTCTCGTCTTGTCGACGAATCTAGGGATTTTCTTTGAGGCAAGCTTTATACAATTTAGTCATTTGACTGGTTTCGTGTTTTTTGACTAAATGTGTAACCTTTAAGTCCGTATTGAACATGTTTGTTTAGTGTTCTTAAAGAGTCGGAAATTTGGAAACATAGATTTTAATTTCATGAAATATATTTAGATTGTGCATCTCTAAACAACGTCACTGCGCCAACTTTTTTCGTTGAGTAGATAAGATGCTTTTTTTCTGAAAAGTGTTTTCCTTTTATTGAACGATTTTTTCTTCCTCGTTTAAAATCAAGTGATTTTTTTTTTTTTTAATTTCTTATGACTTGAAGCGATAACAGCGACCTCGGAACTATACATAAATATATTTTAAACATAAATAACTCAGATTTTCTATCCTCTCGGTCTGTTAGATCTAAAGTTGATTTTGCTGCCTCGAAGGAGAAATAACAAAAGGTGCTCTTTGACTTTCTCTTCAGTTCCGTTTTGAAACTAGAATGGAAAGCTGATTAAAAACATGTAAATTACAGCCTTTTATTCTGTTGTGATCAATTTCCTTTGCATGGCAAACTTTACCATTATACTTGGGGGGAAAGCTAAGAATAGCTAAAATGGTACTATACAAAGTAGCTTGTTAATAGGCCCGAACGGAATTCAGAACCATAAGATGACATTATGAATGTTTGCTGCGGATTTCATTTCGTTTACTTAGAAGGTTTCCGGTTATTCTTCCTGCAAGTAATTTACGTATCCATTTATTCACTACGTGGGATGTCTGGTGTGGATTATATGGGAATTGCTTTGATGATATGGATGATAAATAATGGTTCTCGGTGGTAACCAACAGAAGATATTAATCATATTATGGGACTGATATTGTTATATTTAAGTGCGGCTTAAATTTGTGTTATGAATAAATGTAACCAGGAAATAAGCGTCTTGACAAGAGGAAACTGAAGTTAAAGTGCTCTTACTCATAGTTTTTACTTTCTACGAGCTAACTTTGTCAAGTGTTGCATAATGTAATCGTTGCTGTCCTCCTCAAGAGGCAAATTGCCTATGTCCTCTCCAGGCTGCAATACACTGGATTTCTCCCCCTCCCCCCCCCCCCCCCCACAAAACAGAAACAGTCCTTTTTCCGGTAACGTGCATTTTACTCATATTCATGGGAGACGAAAAGATAATATTCATTCATGCTTTGAACAACTGCCTAAAGAGGCAGAAAATTAAATGACATAGAACTTTACCTTTACTTTAATTTACCATTTTCTTCCTTTTTTTCTCCACCTTTGTGTCCACAGAGGCGTGTATACGGTTGGACATTTATTATTTTAAAAGGAGCGGGATGAAATAGATGAAAAAATGTCACTACTTTTGCAGCATTTATTCAAGTCATGTAGGCTAGTTCTGTGCAATTGTGCGTTAAAATGATCGAGAATCTCAGTGCAAGATACCTGGCGTTTATGTGTGATGGACTGCTAAGTACTATCTGCTTTAGAAAGACTGCCGTTACATTAAATTTAAACAGGACCTGCTCCAACCGTTTGTCGGGTGAACAGAAGTTAATCTTCACTTTATTGCATGACTGTCTCTATTAACTTAGTCACCATCATTAGCGACAAATACCATTCAGTTCCACCTTTTCGTAGCTTTTCTAGTCGTGGTGGAATACGATTGAAGAACTCGGTGTCAAAATACTTATGTCCTCCGAAGGACTGTCAAAAAAAAGTCAAATCGCTTGATTTGCTCTGGCGGTTAGTTTATCACAGCAACTCCAGTTAAGTAAATAACTGGTAAAGGGTTTGTATGGAAAGTGGTCAATTAAGGCACAACTGAATGTGTTCGTCATATACGATGTTCTTCTCATACGTAGCTCGGATATCGCCATCATAGCACTAGCATAAGAAAATGAATATATTACAATTGTCCCAAGACACGACCATAGTTGTCCTATTGATGTGGTGACAGCCGTTTCTAAGTTGTAACAATTTGTTTAGAAAATGATCGTTTGAACAAGGAACTGTGTTCGGCATGCAGTCTGTTTGTTGTAGTTGTTGTTGTTGATGATGTTTCTATGAAAGCTAGGTAACTCAAATCATAGTAATTAGTTAACTATGCTCAAATGTTAAGTTCACGATATGACTATGAAAAATATTTGTATGTCAATCGTCCCAAAAGAGGAGGCTAGTATTGAAGCACGTTTGCTCTAAATTTTAACCTTTGTTATAACTGGGTAAAAGTACAATAATTTAAGCGATTGTAAGCGCCAAAGTACTTAATCGTCATCAGGTGATTATCATCCCTACTCGGGTTGTAATGTCTCTGAAAAATTCCAGTTATGACTTTTGTAGTGGCTGGTGCCACAAGAGTTTAATCCGAACTCGTTACGGTGGGACTGCGTTAGAAAGCCTACAATAGCTAAGAGCAGTTTATTTCGGGTATTAAGCTCGTGCATTTGAATATTACAACTCGTCATGAAGGGTCGGCACCTGCAACATTTGATAGCAAATCAACTGTCGATAAAGAAGAGTAGACGTTGAATGTTTGGAAAAGAGATCAGTTATGTAACATGTGAAACGCCATTTTGTGTTTGGGAAGGATAACAGGCTCTCTTGAATCACAAGCAATAAAACAGGGAAGAAGCTTTGTTTTAGCCGCAAGCAATTTTAAGTTCGTATATATAGCGTAATTAATCAGTGTCTACCAACTAATGTATTTCACTCGTTAAAGGATCTGTAGCTAGTACAGAAATAAATGGGCCATCTTTATCAAAGCTCTGCTTCGTTTGACATTTTTCTTAGAGAACCGGTGGCATTATTTAGAGCGATTGCCATTGGTTTCAAAGTACTCTGTGTGTTTGAAAAAAGACAATTCTGCGGTCATTTTTGAAAAAAAAAAACTGTTCTCAGAAACTTGAAAACAAACTTTGGCTTTTTCACTTGTTTTGATTAGTAAAACAGTCAGTCATATGTCGGTAGGTATCACATAGTGTTTGAGACCCTGATGTAACGCTTAAGATTTTAGAGAACCTCTTAATTGACATAAGAATGTTTACAAGTCTTCTCGAAAATAAGTGTCTCACCAAGCACCTACAAGCACGAAAACCCCTTAAAGATGAGAGCAGGTACGACAGAACTTTCACCGATCCGTTTTAGAATGATAGGTAATGCTGCATTCCACGTATCTATGCAGACAAGACAGAAAAGGTGTTGTTTCCAAAAAGAATAGCTATTCGTTTCTGAGCGAGTGGATTGGAGTGCTATATAAACTGGTGCTATAGATTTAAAGTGAAATCCTAGATTTATTTAGTCTTCCGGACTTAATGGGATCTTTTTCCTTCTATTGGCTGGATTATTAAGCCAAAACGTATTGACTCTTGGGTATTTTTCTCGCTCTCCAAGTCACACATTTCGTTTACGCGGTAGTTGTTTTGGCCTTAATACCGGGAAGCATTTCTCAACTATTAATTTTAGGTCCAATATCGTACTCTGTCTCTTACTTGACTTAATTACTTGTTATTTGCTAATCCAAATCCTCTTGTCTTTTCATTCAAATGACCAGGTAGCATATTTTTGTTTTAATGGCGTTAAGAGGGTGACCGTAATTAGATGTCAACAAACGTATTCCCACCAGTTCCCAGGACAATGGCTTGCTATTACGGTTTTTGATTGGGGATTTAACACGTTATGAGGGTTTTCATTAACACCTCTTGAAAAACAAAAGCCATGCATTTACAAGAGTCAAGGGGTAATTAAAACGTGGCAAAGGTGTTAAGATGTAGCTTTTTAAAAAAGGGCAGTGTTTTAGTGCACAAAGCAAAATTTGCGAATGAATGTCTTGAGCCAATGTATGCATTCTCGTGTAGCGTGGATTTCACTAGCAACCACCGGGACACTAAGTCGTAAGAGGCTAAAATGGATTATAGGATAATAAGGTTTTTATTCTGTTTATTTTAGTTATAAGATATTATTTTTTCGTAGTGTACAAGAAAGTCACTAATAAAATACAATCAGATACACACATACACCAATTTTTGTCCAAAATTCGCGTTTCAGACTGTTCATTTGAACTGTCACGTACTTCCATTTGTTAGAAAGCATCAAGACACCTGTCTAGTCTAACATAACAAGCGTTATTGTTATAAGTGACTTCAACCTTGACAACCTGTGGGAGAAATCGTAGCCTTTTGTCAAAGGATTAAGTCCTTCACTTCAATCCAGCTCACCTGTTTTGCAGTTGTTAGCCGGTGTACAGTGCTACAACTCCCAAACTCCACACATCTTGTTATGAACAAACAAACATTTTGGACCGTCTCTAAAGACGTTCGCTGCATGTTTTCAGCAAAATACAAACACCAATAAGCCCATTTTCCCTGGGACTAATTACCGTCAACTAAGTTAGTCCCCATGACAAAGTGGTAAATTAACACAGCAGTGATAATGAAGATGAAAAATCACTCTAAAACATCGGCTGCAGCATTCCCTTTTTATAAAAAAAGCTTTCCAATAGAAAGAAAGTTTGCTGTAAAAACGTGTGTTAGTTTTTTCCGTTCAATGCTTCTACGCTATTTAAATAACTTTGGGTATATACAGAGAGGCATAAGTTGCAAAAATATTCAAAACGCGTGCATTTATTACAACAAGGAAACTTGCAAGACTTGTAACAAGCAAAGTTCTTTTTTTTACCCTATTGCGACAATTCAGGCGTTTTGGAAAAAGTATTTATCTGTTAGTTCTTACGACTAAAGTTGAAGGTGTCGGTGCCATGCACGTTAATTAATTAAAATAAAAATAACGAGAGTTGATAGGGAAAATCCAGTATCGGCAAAGTTACGAGTATAACAAATAACAAAAGTATGTCTTGGCACGGACCAAATTTAATATAGCTAGTCTTCACTGTCTAATACCGTTACTACACATGAACGGTGGTTCACCTCGTTTCATTTCCTTGATTCCGTTTGTAGGATCAGAGATGGGCGAGGGATTCTGGAGGGAAAGGAATCGTCCTCTGGAGCAACTTGACGGAGACTGACTAAGTGATGGTGAGAGTTCGCTAATTAGTTTATTGCTTTTCATTTCCGTTGGTTCTGGCTTTCCCAAAGCGTGCGTCGACCAGAGCTCCGGAGCGTTAAAGAGAACTAAACTTTCAACGACTATCATTGGAACGCGGCCAAACGAGGTTTAGAATACACGACAGACAGCAAAAATTAGTCATCGGGGGAGCCAAAGGTGTCTTGAACTCTCATTGAAACTTGGTTTCAAAATGAGAGCTTAACAGTATTTTAGCGACCAATCTCAGTGAACTCTCGTCTACTGTGATTCTGGTTTGGCCAGGGCCTTTAGGAAACAGTAAAAGAGGCCGAAGTCATTTTTCAGATATACAAACACAAAAACATTTTCACTTTCTAAAACGAGAACAGCGCATAGGGAAGCACGAGATGTAGTGCTTAAACAGTGAATAAACAGTAAATTAAGTAAATTAAATTAAGTGCTTAAACAATGCTCGAGGAAGATGTTGACGATTCACTTTATAAAATACGAGTGTAATGCCCGCACTCAAACTCGCTGCGTAAGCGGCGCGCGTTATAACCCGATGAAACACGTGCGCGCGCGGAAGCCGAGTACTTTGTTGAGATATATTACGAACTCGGAGTTCTCTATTGCAGCGCGCGCAATTCCTAGACACAGCCCCGGTACTGCCCCGCTCATGGAATCCGATATAAAAACATAATGCGAACTGTCGTGTTTATGTCACGTTAGAGATGACGCGAGGCGGTATGCGAAAAAGCCTCCCCGCCCCGCTTTTGATAACTTCTAACCAAATCAAGCTCTGTATAAAGATGGCTTGGTTCATACACCCTGGCCCCGAGCCAAATATTCTCGTTCGGCCCTCCAGCTCAGTAAACAAATACGTTCATGATAAATACGCTTATAATTACGAAGGCGGAGGTAGTTCGCTAAGCTGCTTTATAGAATTTGAAATTATTGCGCACGCTCAAAATCTTGTCTTGAAGTGCGTGAATGTTAACGAACTAGCTTACGCGCCCAATCACATTGCTTAGTTATATAAACGCGCTGGAGTTTCTAAGAACACGAAGGACGTGCTAAGAGAATAACTTTGCACAGCCGTGTGCTTGTACTTTCGATTGTTTTTAAAAATCCACCAGTTAAGTGCTCAAATAACTTTTCACTGCACGAGAAGCAACTTCGATTCATAACTCGAGCGTTCTTAAAAGTGCAGTAGTCCTTTCATGTCGCAACAATGCAGAAAGAGAAAGATTTCTAAAAGTGTTCCAGACGTCACGCGCGCTCCAACTGGAGACGTGAACGACCGACTAATCTCGTGTATGACCTAGGGGGTGTCGTGCTATATGGCGCGATATAATCAACGTTAATCAACGATCGATCATTATTGATTAAGGATCATCAACTCCACCAATCGTATCGCAATTGATGCCTCTGCCAGTCGCGGCGCGAGTAATGTCTCTAAAATTTAGTTGAATATAGTTAAAGCACGGAAGTAAATTGTTGAGGCCTCGCGCATTTTGGAGCCTCATTTCAATAAATATGGCGGTCACGCCACGCGCGTGGCTCGCCAAGTAGCAAGGCACGCGGATTAATGTCGCGATCAGGGCGGAAAAAGGCCGGGACATATAAGCGCCCTGTCGCGATTGTGAGTGCGAGCGATTTCCTGTATAAGCACCTGAGAAGTGTAGACTTCTCTGGTGTCCTTCAAAATGTCCACACACTTAAATAACGTGTCAATGCACTCAGGTGCGTTTACTTTTTTACGTTATAATGAACTCCAAATGATCAATTGCAGGGCCCGCAATTCCTTGCAGATTTTCAAACAAGGAAATTCAACGCGCCTGACTTCATTGTTGACTTTTAAAAATACGCAAGCTGAAATTATTTAGGCGTGCGGGTCAGCCAGGTTTATCCTCCTTCGTCTCTTCGACTTTTCTCAAGACTTTCCTTGAGAAGTGCCCCTTTCACTCAACAATACACAAGAGGTGATTAGAAAGTTTTTCTTCATTTTTAGAATTTTTTTTTTTTTTTTTTGTCTTTTTCTCTCTTGTCATAGGCTGGATTCGTTCTTGGTATTACAGAACTCAGCTCCACAGCCATGAATAGGCGCCGGCCTGCTGGAATTCGTAATAATGTTATGTTTCCTTTGATAAAATGCCATGTCTCTAGCGAGAGCATGCCCACAACATGGTACTAATTTTATTAACTACTATTATTATTTTTCACATATGCCGAAGACACTGAACAAATAGTAAAATTTGGAGTTACGCTGGTAATTTTAAATGCATTAGTTAGAGCATATAAATGTTGAGAACTTATTAGTGTTATCGATAAGATAGCCAAGCGTAAGTTTGCCTTGGTATCTCGACAAACGTAGGATATCTAAAGAATGGCTTTAGGGTCTTATGCCATTATGGCGATACGTTGCGAGAACTAAAACATGGCATTAAGCGGATAATTTGTGAGAAAGAGTAATGAGAGTATTACCTTACTTCGCGATAACTTGTTGTCGGGTAAGTGGAGGCCTAATGGTCACTGCGCTGGATTTCGTCCTCGCTTTCCACTGGACCAAACATTCCGCTTTGAATCTCCCGAAATTGCCACTACAAGGGCGAAACATTTTGCGGAATTTCCGTCAAAGAGGACAACCTCGCGAGATTTGCCCAAATTTGAAACAATTTCCTACCGGGAATTTCCGTTCTATTTGACTTTTTCAACCCGGAATTTTCGTTCTAATAGTTAGCATTTCGAAAGTTCAACTAATTTCGGGTTTTCCGGAAACTTTCCCCCGTTCCAAAAGTTCCAGAATTTTTTGGCTCAATGAAAAGCGCTCCTTATCAACCGGTCCAGGCTCGAGCCCTGACCAGGATTATTATATTGTGTTCTTTATTCTGACGGTGCCTCTCTCTACCGTACCCTGATGTCTAAATGGGTTCCAGCGAATGTAATGCTGGAGGCCTCCTTCCGGTTGATTAGCAGGGAGGAGAAGGTCTATTCCTAGTCGCTCTTTGCTGCGGAAGCCAGAGATAAGCGTTAGTCAAATGAGCCACTGGGTTCGAAAGTAGCCAGTACCTTTACTTATCACAATTACCTCATTAGCCTTCTTTCCTTAAAACAGAAAGGTGGAAGTAAAAGAAAACAATGTAAGCCGGGACAGTGACCAGTCTAACAACGGTAACAGGGCAATCTGATTGGTTTTGATTTTAGTTATTGACCCTGTAAACTAACTTACTCGTGACTGTGTAATAAGTAGAAATATTGACCTTGTTGATTATTTTTACTTTAGCAAGGTGTACAAGAACAAACAATAACGATTTTAGTTAGTACGTCTATGCTTGGTTAGTGACAATCATTCTTGAGATTATTAAACCTTCCAATGATTTAACGCCCGCTGTGATGCACTACTCCGGGCTGCATTTTTCCGTCATTTCCATGATGGAGGTTAATGTCCGGCAGCGGCTGGTACTAATATTAGCAAAGGCAATATAATAAACTTATCAGATGTCATTAGCTTGAGATATCGCCCTCGGTTTTCTCTGTTCCAGAACGACCTCAGGCGATTGTCTCGCAGTGCAGCCCTCGAAGTAAATACCATTACAACATAGCCGCCGATTCCTGACAATTTTCTTTGTAGACATCTGCTAATATTGTTTTTAAGTATTATTGTGTAGTGGCGTTTCTTAATTTAGGTGTTTGGTGATTCTAGTCAGGGTTGAACAATTGTTTTTCTGAACTACAAGTTTATATCACGCTGCGAATTTAGTCACCTTGACCGTGCTTGCCATAGGACCGATACAGGTGGGCATCGCCATGACCAATTGAGATTTTGAGACAACGTCCTTTGTTTAACTCAAGTATCGAGACCACCACCAAGATATGCTTTGTCTAGTTCAGTAGTGTAACGTAGCCAAAAGACTGGACTCAGCTGTTATCAGCATTGTGAATCACTTCTTTCTGTTTTGTACCCTGGCGCGAAATAAGTTTGAGGTTGTCGCTCTAGGCGTATATACCGCGTACTTTGATGAACAATCCTAAGCAAAGAACGTGGATAGGCAAGGAACTCCTTCCGTTAACCACAACTTCTAAAGAATGTCTTCCAGTTCAACTTTGCCGTCGATCACCTTTCTTCAGCGCAAAACCTCTTGCATTGCTTGCAGTTAGAACAGTTGGCACATAGCAATAAAAGAGTTGTAATCATTTAAGAGTAATAGGAGTTTTTATGTCTCCTTTCCCAGATGCAATTAAATACAACTTAATGAAAAAACTATAGTCAATTATTTGGTCAACAGCCGAGCTTTGTTTGCAAAGAGCGCCCCCCAAAAATGTAATCCAGATCCAGTGTTGGGATAAATTTTGGCCACACGAGGTGGCCGCTTTATTGATTAAATTATACATAGTCAAATAAAACTAATTAGGAACGATTATTTCGTTCGTAAAGCTCTAGCAAAGGTGAGGGCACGAGAAAAACGGCAGGCCCACAATGAAATACCCAATACAAAGAAATAAAAAATATACGAGGTGGAGGAAGGGAGGAGGAGGGTTGAACTCGCAGAGTGTTAGGTCTGGAGACAAAGAGGACGAACTCGAGGAACACACATCATCTTATAGGTCTCAATGGAAACGAGGCTATGTACTTTTCCGTCTCAACTCGTGACTATTGCCAAATAATCAATCTATTGTTAGTTAGGTCATCAGATAGTCTCGTGACTATTACTCAATCCTTTTGTTACGTTGCACAAATTACACTCCATCCCCCTCCGGTTGAACCCTGCTCACTGCCATTCCTCCCTAGCTTACCTTAGTTGTTAAACTGTGATAGTTACATTTAATAATTAATAAAAGTGGGTAGGAGTCATAAACACTTTTATTTGGCGGCAAATAAATTCATTTTTTAAGATTGTTATCCAAAAAATGTGCATCGACACAACACTCTCTTATTCTAATACGCTGTACAGCAAGGTCACAATAAGCCAACTAAGGAGAATAATAGAAGGAGTGGAGCTGAGACTAGCGAGTTTTTTGTTGTTAATTTTTTTAAAACAGCTTTTTTTTAATAAGTACTTGTGAGCAGCATCAGGAACAGATCTTGTCAACTTGCCTTATTTTCTCCGACTGGTTAACGTTAAATCCGTGAGCCCCAAACTTAAATAATGCACTTTTCTTATATCCTGCACGAAATGTTCTGTGGGTATTTCAGGTAGGTAGGTATTTTTTTGCTGTTCACACCTTTGTACGAATGTGATTTGTACTCTATAGATTAGCCATCTTGTTCAAACTCCCTGGCGAAGTCTGTGCTCTCAGACGAGACCGGTCGAAGAAAATAAAGCAAGTTGACAAGATCTGTTGCTGTGTGCTGCTCGTTAATACTTATTTAAAAAAAGAATTAAAAAGTGTTGTAAATGCGAGCTCGATACGTTAAGGTTGTAAGTCGTTTAATGTCCATTGTAAAATATAAACCGAACAAACAAATCGGTGCTTCGAGTTCTATGCCTCTAAAAAATCGAGACCGACTACGAGGCTGCAGCTTTGTGAAAAAGCGGGACTACGAGACCCACATAACTGCTTTGAAAAAGGCACTACATACGAGACCCATGAAATTTGACGAGAATTTTGCGAGACCCATGGTTTTTCAAAGACCATTCGCCACCCCTAATACAAATCAGTTTTCTTTCCTGTTTTGATAACCACGCCTTTGGTGACTCGCCGCGATTGTCTGTCTGATGCGCTGCCAAAAATGATCGGTAAACAAAATGGACAAAAGTAACGCTGAAGTTCATAGTCTATGTGCAAAGTTTAAGTATTTTCAATTGGCTTATTCCTATAATTTGTGTCAAAATTGTTTGGACCTACAGTACCATGAGATCCACGAAGATCAAAAACATCAGAGGTCAAGAAATGGAAAAAAAGACCAGAAAATGGTGGCACGTCTGCCACGATTTGATGATCTTTTTTAACACTCTATTTACTATTTACTTTGAATGAATGCTATCTACTTCAGAGAACGTTCAAGGTAATCTAATTGGTAAATCACGCATCACGTGCTTGTAAAATAGCAAATCACGCATCACGTTATGATGTCCTGTCCCGCGACTAATTTGGTCTCGATCACTCATCACGCTGCTAATTTTGGGGCGATCACGTGTCAAACAAAAAACCCTTTGCCACCCTCCTTGAACTGGAAGAAACCCCAATAGAAGGTCAGCAACTATAGCAAAAAGATAAGAAAAGGCGAAAAAAAAATCAAAAAACCGAAAAGCCTAAAGAAGTAGATCACTTTCGTCGTAGATCACATACGTCGGCCTTTGTGTCAAGATTTGGGGTTAAAAGCGCCATTGCATACATAAAAAAAATTAATATTTTTTTGAAAGAAAAAAAACTGACATTTCAGATGACGTACGTTTTACCAAGATCTGAGTTACCATGGTAATGTTAGGACGTCATACCAATGATTTTTAACATGGTTTTTCTAAACGATGGCAAAATTTAAAATAAAATTATGACAGCGTTTTCCAGAAAATTGCGGGTGAAGTTTCAAAACTTCACAACAAGCTAGTCAAATGAAATATATATATAATGGCGCTTTTACGCCCAGTTCTCGGCACAAAGGCCGACGTGTCAAAACTAAGAATTCATTTTCGCTTTTTAGGTCGCCGTTCTATGTTAAATTGAAATTAGCAGCCAAATATCTCTGAAAGGAAAAAAAATATACTTAACGACAAGCTTCTGTGCAATTTTTTGAACAAGCAAAACACCGGATTTAATGTGTGAACGTTCCATTGTACTGGTCAATATCGCAAGGACCGGAAGGCTCAGGAAACCAATTAAAAACTAATGGTAACGAGATAAGAGGACGGTCTTTCTTCGATCCCGTTTCCCTTCCGAATGCAGTAATCAAATGATCAATTTCTCTCGCAGTCATAGCACCTGGACCCGATAAGGAGAACCTTTTGTAAAGATCAATTCATGTCTTCTGGTGGGGCAAGCTAAAACGTAATGCAGCGTCATTTGCATTTTATTTTCATTTTATTTGAACCAAATGTTCCGGCTAAATGGGAAACATGTCCCTGTTTTAAGTTCATCAAACGCGACTTGTGTCCATCAAATTTAAAAAGCATTTCACAGTTCCGTCACTGTTTCTTTTTATACAGACATACCAGAAAACAACATCATGGCTGTTTACGTGCACTGTGGGGGAGGCCAACTGATAAACAAACAACCTGATTGGTGCTTAGTATGATAATTGATCTCATTTCCTGGACATGACTGCAGTCGTCCTCAACTTTAAATGCTATAAATCCAGTGGAATAGGGCTCCAGTATCTAGCATGTATAATCGATTTGGATAAGCCTTTCAGCACTGAGTGTCAGGGTGGAAGAATGCCTAACTCTACAAATGTGAATTTTTCTACCATTATGGAGGAAAGTTATCCTTCGACACCAGCGCCCGCACCAGTGCCAAGAAGTCTCGCCATTGCAGTCCTCGTGATTTTGTCGATCTTGATTT
Source organism: Orbicella franksi (assembly GCF_964199315.1). NCBI lineage: Eukaryota > Metazoa > Cnidaria > Anthozoa > Scleractinia > Merulinidae > Orbicella > Orbicella franksi. Next base: position 10,438,360 of record NC_138147.1, read on the forward strand.
TGGCGGGAGCTTCTGGAAACGCCTTCGTCTGTGATCTGCTTCGAAGACGCCGTGACCTTCGCAAAGTGCCTCACTATCTGCTCGCCAACCTTTCTTCGACTGGGCTCCTGACATCCTTCTTTGCTATGCCGTCCCTGTTAATAGCAACCGTTGTCAATTACCTTTAGGCTGGCCACTTTCCAGTCACTCAGACACTGTGTAAACTTGGCTTTCCTCTTTCTGTCGGCTGCGTAGCGCTAAATGCGTTGACTATAACTCTTATGACAATAGATCGCCACGATTGCGTTGTCCGCCCATTCCGTCGTCGGTTATCAACGCGGAATGTTAAGAAAATTCTGCCACTTACTTGGCTTGTGGCCTACATAATTACTGCTGTACTACTCGTACTGTTGAGAAAATATACCTCTGTTTGCTATACATGGTTTCCTTATAAGCAGTCCAAGTTTTCTCAAACGGAACAAGGTAATGTTATCCAAATTTACCTAGCGACAATTGCACAGCTAGATACGCTAGTAATAGTGCTAGTGATAATTACTTTCTTTCGTGTCGTAAAAACGGTGCGCTCGCTAGCTATTCCAAAATCGACAAATTTAACCATCCAACAACGCCAGGAAAAACAACTTACACGGCTGACGTATGGACTCAGTGGAACTTATATTTTATTCAGGTTACCATTGATCGTTTGCCACATTGTGATAAGGGCGGTAGAGTTTCAAGGGAAGGCCTTGAATACCGTGTTTCTGCTGATAACTGCAATGGTGTATTCCACTTTCGTTTTAAATCCAGTTCTTTATTTCAAAATGCTCAGGGCTAGGCAGCCAAACCATGTTGGCCCAGTCGTAACATAAGCTCTCCAGGCACAACTGAGAGTAGAGAACTTTCGATTCCACGAAATACCCAGAGAACAAGATCAAATCGTGAGGTAGTACACCGTGAACGTCCTCATGTTTGAAATCAATGATGTACAATACAGTACCGATTTGTATTTCGAGCGTACATTTGGTTTACCTTTTGTATCTCGGTTTACTCAGATTTTTTTTCGATTTCATTTCCAAGACATCATCCGAAATTTATATCATTTTTGCCATCAGTTGGATTTTAATAAATAGAACGTGTAAATAAGCCAAAAATAAAAGAAAATATAGTGTTTAATCTCTCAGCGAGCTCTTGTGTGGCCTCTTTATCCTCCCCTCTTCACTCCTCTTTGTTTATACCTTTTTCTCTTCACCCCATCTCCCTTAATTCAACTGTGTTTGATGCCTCATCCAGTGTTTACTTGCAATCCCCTTTCTCTATCTCTCCTTCGTCCTGGCCTCCACTCCTTCTAAGCAAAAGCAACTAAAACTATACCAAAAACAACAACGACTTTATTTACTTGATATGTTTCGATACAATAATGGTAATTCTTTAGCCGAGTCCAGCTCTTTCAATATATAATCCTTTTCTCCTTTCCGTTAACTTCTTTCGCGGGATCCTCTGCGTCAGGCGGTATCAGAAAAGGGTGTGCCCTGATAATGAAAGTAAATTGCCTCAATTTAAAACTGACGGACCCAAAATCAATGTTTTGTAAATACATTACCGAGCCAGCTTGTTCACTGGGGAGAAACGTCGGGTTTTTTATGGAAGGTATAGGAACTTAACTGCAGGCGAGTTCCACGAACTTGAAACAACAAGAACGCCACAAAAATACTCCCCGATACTGACTGAACACTGAGCTAGTTTTATAATGTATAGCTATTAATAAAATTATGTAATGGCGCTTTCAAGCTCTATTCTCGGCAAAACCTCTGATACGACAAAGCTATGAATTTATTTTAGCTTTTCAGGTCGGTGTCCTGAAATTGGCCGCCGACCATGATGGAAAAACATTTCTTCTGAACGGCAAGCTTTTAATTTTGTGAAATCCTCTGAACAAGCAAAACACCGAATTTTATTCCTGAGCGTTCCATTGTGCTGGTCTACATCGCAAGGTCGGAGCCGCTTAGCGAAATAATTTAAAAACGAATGGTAAAGAGATAAGAAAACGGTTTTTCTTAAATCCCGTTTTCCTTGCGAAAAAAAATTACTGATTCAAATGATCGATTATTATCGCAGCACCTGGGCCTTCCATTTAACCGAACATTTTGAAAGGATCAATTCATTTTGAAAATGTTCCGGTGGGGCAAGCTAAAGCATAATGCAGTGTCATTTGCATTTAATCTGCACCAAATATTTGAGGTAAATTAACAACGTACTTTGTTTGCGAGTTGTCTACATCAAGCTTTAAGGACTGTGCTTACTTTTGTTAGTGCGCACACGTTCTGCGCATCACGCAAGGCATGGCTTAAGCGCCACACGCGCGCTGGGTTGACATGACGCAATTAACTACGCTACCAAGTACACTACTAAATTGAAAGCAAAATTTTCCTGCTGTGACCAAATCAAGTTTAATGAACCTGTACTTAAACCAGGAACACCAGAACAGCAGCATATCGCTAACCACTAGCTGTTAACGTCTTCCAGCTGAAAAACTAGCTGTATCTGTCGAAAATTATACTGAAATCCAACTGTAAGCATGTACCTGCAGATGGCGTAGTGCGCGCGCAAAACAATTGCGAGATACGCAAGTGTTTTACTTACTGGGGAGGTGACAGGAAAAAATGTAACAGGCACCGTAAAAAGTTTAAAAAAGGATCAATGACTTTAAAAAACGGGTGGTTACCCCTATATTTTATGTTATGAAATGGAAGTGGCAAGTCTATTCAGCAGGTGATTAGTTTCTGGTTGTGAGCGAAAGATATTTAGCCTGTATTTTAGCTGAAACAGAGGAAGGCTGTCAGAGACGCTAAAAGTGCTGTTGCAACGATTTTGTTATTAAAATCATGCCAAAAATGGTTTTTATATTACCATTTACCATGTAGTTTTCAGATCTTTATAAATGTGTTTGCTTTTCTGTATGTAAAGGCGAATTCTAAAGAAAGCTGTGAAGAAATATCCTCTCCCTCTATTTTCAGAAAAATGCTGATGTCAGCATTTTTGTTGAGATTCAAGGCTAATTATCTCGAAAAAATGCGTGGCTACCCTCTTTTATCTTTATGGATTCCGATAGCCCTTGCAAAGATCTACTTTTTCCGCAAGGTCCTAACCTGGCGCAAAAACCTTTGTATTTAGTAGGCACCGTCCTTAAAACATATATCAGTTTCGTTACTGTCTCTCTTTAAACAGGAATACGAGAAAACAAAATCATGGCTATTCACGTGCACGGCGGAGGAATCCAATAAACCAACAACCTGATTGTTGTATACCATGACAAATAACTTCACTTCTTGCCCATTAAGGAAGTCATTCTAAATTGTTTGGGATATATTCAATACTCTTAAAATGACTGTTTAACAGATGAGTAATGATTTCAATAAAGCTGCATGGCTATTTTTTTCGTAAAGCGAACGCAACAAAATAAATTTCGTGTTTAGACCGCGCACCTAAATGAAGGAAAATTTTGCTTTTCGTCTTTTATACATGGAGATAAATTTACTACACCAGCTATAATCCTGCCTTAAACGTCACCTTGCACTTGAATTAAATTTTACAACCACTTTAGATTGCATTGTTGTCTCAAATTGTTTGCAGTATAAATATTGCTCTCTTTCAGACTTCCATATCTCAACGCCTTCCCATAGATATCTTGAGGGCCAGGGATGAAGCTAAATATTTTAAATTTGAATTGTTTCGTGCGGCTGAAAATATGGGCAAAATGTAGCGTTTTAGTTCGATCAATTTAAAATCAAATTTATGGCCATTTCATGAACATCCACTAAAACACAAAAGCTATTTCTCTGTCTTGACTTAACTTAAAATCAATAAGAAATATCTAGCATCGATTGTTTTAAAGTGTAAGGAATGGGATCAGTGTTTTTTGGGTGGCTAAATGTCCTGAGTGTTTTCAAATAAAATCAATCTGCAATCTGTAGTCTGTACAACAGTTGTTCAGCTCAATGTAGCTCAATGTTTGTGCTAAACTGGCGTTTGTTTCCAACCAGGGATCACCCGAGCATTTTCTGCGAAGACTGCGATTTTGCTCTTTAAGACAACGATTTAAGTCTAGAACTGTTGGATTGACCTGGAATAAAGGCTTCTCAAACTCGTAATTGTCTCGTAAGCCGTCAGCCACTCTTAACCATCTAGCTGTTTAATCGTAAAGTTCTACACGTATGTAAACAGTACTCCAGCACACGTCGAAAAAATATTGAAGTCCCCAAACATTTATGGCCTTTTTGAGAACTTTATTGATTGCTCTCACTACCCATGTTAGAATAATGTGTATTGGTTTTGCCTATTGCAGATATTTGCCATCAGTTAAAGGCTATTCACGACACTACAAAACATACCACTCACTTACGATGAAGCCACGGACAGATATCAAATTGCCCAGTTGAAATGAATATCTGTGCTTTTAGACTGATAGTTGTACAACATGATCCAGTGGATTTCATTTTCACATGGCCTTTCTTGTTGTAGAAGTACTAAACTAAAGTTGGCTAATTGAATATGCATAGATTAGTGTCAAATGGCCACTTTTGCAGGGGGTCCCCCTAACTTGATAAGAATAAAATATTCACTCACCAAACCTAAGATTTGCGCCAAGTTTGAGCAAAATCGGTGACTTGAGCTGTATCACCCCCTGCCTGGTTTTCTCATGGACACACTCTTAACAGTCTTAATAAATTATAATTTAGAAGTTGATCTTTTAACTTAAATGAGAGAGACTGTGTGATTAGAAGGTCCGAGTCAGTCAGTCGATAATATTAAATAAAAACTAAACCAGAAAGGGCCGATGGAATATGAGGCAAGCTTTAAAATGAAGTCACAATATTAATAGTGCTTTAAAAGTAAATAATGCTTTCGAGTCATTCCCGATGCTTTCAAATGATAGCGGACTCCACCGACGCCAATAATCTGGAACAAAACACACGCGAAGAAAGACTTGCGCACGAAAAAAATGTGAGCGGACAAAACCGGGGAATGCCGATAAATCAAGTAATCCCGCAATGATGAACGAATTACACAACATGAACCTTCCTCTGCTTCTCCCCCTGAACCAAGTTCAGATCCACGAACTGAACTTAAAGATACCAAAGTGCCTACGAATGGATGTTGAACGCGGCGAGCAGACGTAAATGTCTTGTTAATCAACCTCTCCTTGCTTCTCTTAAAATAAGGACAGCAACAACTTTGTGTGGCTGAAAATGGGGAAGTTAATATTTTAGCCCCATGAACCCCTGGAGTGTCAAGAAAACAAAACCTACAGCCCAAGGAGATGTAGACAGTGGATGGAGAGAAGGGAGTAGGCCTTCACTCAGGGCCACTGTAAACATTCCATGGTAGAGAGGAGGGAGTGGGCCTCCTCTCTGACTGGAGGGAGTGGGCCTCCACTAACCTAACTCCAGGGGGTAAAATTGGAGGGAGTTGGCGTCCGAAAATCGAGTCTATGGGGGCAAGAGTGTGACGAGAGGAGCACTTCATCCCCATTCCTGTGTTTATTTGACCAACCTTAACAGAACGTGCAAAGAACGGTAACAATATAAAAAAGTATAAATTGTGAATTACGATCTCAAGTATGTATTACTGGACTGGCAGACTGTTCTAATCGACATAAACAAACCTAAGCGAGGTACTTAGTTTCTATAGTTCGTTCAGATAAGTAACATACTTAAGTGTTTCTGAGAATCGTAAAGATCCTTCAATAGATTGACATGTCTAAACCACCTCAAATGTGGTATGTAATTGCTCTAAAAGTTATAAATGTTCGTTTTGGTAATTTTAATTCAAGTGTACACAAAGAAACCTCAAAAGAGGTACTTATTCTAAGAGTCCCATTGCTTATCTTAACAATTAACGCATCTATTAAATACAACTAAAAGTGGTGCTTGAACCCTCAAGATTTACATGTTATGCCACGAGTTTTTATTAATCGTGTACATTACAACTTAGGTGTCAAACTGATGTCGCCCTACAATTTAAGTTGTATTATAAAATATCCTAGATGATTGGAAAAGCCCTTAGGCAAACTATATTACTACGAAGACCTATTAGCGGGCAAGTGCTTTGGGTGGGTGGGAGGGAATAGAAAATATTCTGGACAAAATGTCGCACTGTAGTCCATCTCGTGTGAGAGCAAAAGACACTGGCCAAATTTAGCAAGCACGTATCAAGATGCTAAAGTTCACTCTGATTGGCTGGTTTTCAGGATTCTCACGTGAGACCATCCAAGGTCGATGAACGGATGATTAGCAAAGCACATAACTCAAAATAGAAACAAGAGTTGTTGATTAACCGAAATTTATTTCAAATGTTCAATAAATAGTGATTTTACCCAATGAAAGCCATCAAAATAAACTCTGAGCTTGCATCGAGATGCTTATCCGGGCGCAAAGAAGCGTTTGATTAATCAATCTAAAACAGATCTTAAGAAATAAAAACTCAGATGATCTGGAATACTTGTCTGAGTATGTCGTTGGCAGTGGGAGCCACGTGCAGTATTATCATGCTCGGCAATTAAAATTATTGTGAAGAAAATATCGCACAATTACACAGCCGAGGGCAAAAAAAAAAAGCGCGAGGAGAAACTTAGTACATGGAGCTGAGATAGATTGTCAGTGCTTTAGGTGACCATGCACGGCTACCAATGGCTTGGCCAATCGCTTGGCCAATAGCTCGTACACGCAACGAATCGTAAAAGTCCGTAAGTAACGACCTCCGAAAGAAGTAAGCCCACACCCCATCCCCTGAAAATAGAGGAACTAAGGTTCAAAAGCATAATTATTTTTCCAATCAATAACCTGAATAGCGTACGATAAACTGCTGACGATTCAACTAGGGAAGGTATAGCTTAATCCGGGAGGCGTCATGAAGCGCCCTGGTAAAACAAACACCGCAAAATTTTCATCAAGTAACAATAAGGTACTAACAGGAACTTTTCTTCAAATTGAAATTACTAAAATTGACAACTTTGCATCATTTTTAACAGGAACGCATAAAAACAACGTTTAATCATATTGAAATTAAAAACTCGACCAAAGCAATTGAATATTTATAAAGCAGACTAACGTAGCAGTACATCATGAAAAGTAAAAATAGTTTAAGGTATCTTACATCACGGTCTACATATAAAGTACCCACCAATGTGCCAGAAGCCTGCGAATGCAGCCGTATTTTCGGCTGTCACTTTGTTCTGTCCAAAATAACGTCTGCGAACCCGAGCCAGAAAACGATTTCTGTGACGCAATGACTTTTGTTTCTCCTTGGCCAATCAGATTCCATAATGGAATGAAACTCGAGTGCTCCTCACAGCAAAAACCTCGCGCAGTAGTTCGGGGCTACTTGAGCTAAACTGTGGTTGGCTTAAAATTCCTACGTCACAGAAATAGTTTCCTGCCTCGGGTTCGCAGACGTTATTTTTCGGCGGAACCAAGTGACACCCGGAAATACCTCTGCGTTCGCAGGCTAATGTACCAGTGCATAAATTTGAACCGGAACGAAGAATTTCTAAACGATTTATAAGAACTCAGTGTTTTTACGAATTACACCCAGAGTCTTAGAGAAATACAGCCCTGTTCTCATAGCATTAAAAAAAAACACAGGAAGAGATACTTACAGTAGAATTCAATTCCGTCCCCTCACGGGGTAAGAGATTCTCGGCCATATCAACTTTCTTTTCTCTCGTAAGTTCTCGCGCGTTTAGAGATGCGCCACCCTAACGTTTTAGGAACAGGGTCTCAACCAATGCTTACCTAACTTTTTAAAGATGCTACTTTTAGCCTTCCCCCAAATCTACACACGTGTATTTCACTTGTGGAAAGATATCGATTTGCACAGTGTTTGGGTTGAAGATTCACGCCCATATCAACTCTCTATTCTCTCGTAAGTTTTCGCACGTTTAGAGATGCGCCACACTCGCGTTTTAGGTGCAGGGGTCCCAAGCAATGCCTACCTAACTTTTTAAACATGCTACTTTTAGCCCTACGCCAAATCTACACACGTGTATTTCACTAGTGGAAGTATATCGCTTTGCACAGTGCTTGGGCAAGAGATTCTCGCCCATATCAACTTTCTTTTCTCTCGTAAATTCTCGCACGTTTAGAGATGCGCCACACTCGCGTTTTAGGTGCAGGGTTCCGAAACAATGCCTACTTAGCTTTTTAAAGATGCTACTTCTGCCCCTCCCAAAAATCTACACAAGTGTATTTCACTTGTAAAAAACAATCGATTTGCACAGTGCTTGGGTTAGAGATTCTCACCCATATCAACTTTCTTTTCTCTCTTAAGTTCTCGCGCGTTAAGAGATGCGCCACACTCGCGTTTTAGGTGAGGGATCTCAACCAATGCTTACCTAACTTTTAAGATGCTACTTTTAGCCCTCCCCCAAATCTACACACGTGTGTTTCACTTGCGGAAAACTATCGATTTACACAGTGTTTGGGTACCAGATTCTCGCCCATGTCAACTTTCTTTTCTCTCGTAACTTCTCGCGCGTTTAGAGATGCGCCACCCTAGCGTTTTAGGAGCAGGGTCCTAGCCAATGCTTACCTAACTTTTTTAAAGATGCTACTTTTAGCCCTCCCTCAAATCTACACACATGTATTTCACTTGTGGAAGTCTGTCGCTTTGGCCAATACTTGGGATGGAGATTCTCGCCCATTTATATTTTTTTTCTCTTGCGTGTTTTCGTGCGTTTAGAGATGCGCCACATTCCCAATTTTGGTGTCGTGATCTCAAACTATGCTTACTGGACTTTTTTTTTGGCCCTTTCCCAAATCTACACACGTATTTCACTTGTGGAAGTCTGTCGCTTTGGACAATGCCTGGGTCAAAGATTCTCGCCCATTAATATCTTCTTTTTACTCCCGTGTTTTCGCGCGTTTAGCGATGCGACACACTCGCGTTTTGGGTGTGGGGATCCCAAACTATGCTTACAGGGCTCTTTGAAAATGCTAGTTTTGGTCCTCCATTAAATCTAAACAAAGGTAATTCACTTGTGGAAGTCTATCGATTTGGACAGTGCTTAAGTTGGATATTCTCGCCCAAAACAAGTTTCTCTTCCCTCATAAGTTCTCGCGCGTTTAGAGATGCTCCACACTCGCAATTTTAGGTGCGGGGATCCCAACAAGTGCCTACCTAACTTTTAAAGATGCCACCTTTAGCCCTCCCCAAAATCTACACACGTGTATTTCACTTGTGGAAAAATATTGATTTGCACAGTGTTTGGGTTAAAGATTCTCGCCCATATCAACTTTCTGTTCTCTCGTAAGTTCTTGGGCGTTTAGAGAAGCGCCACACTCGAGTTTTAGGTGCAGGGATCCCAACTAATGCTTACCTAACTTTTAAAAGATGCTACGTTTTGCCCTCCCCCAAATATACACACGTGTATTTCACTTCTAGAAAACTATCGATTTCCACAGTGTTTGGGCTGGAGATTCTTGCCCATATCAACTTTCTTTGCTCTCGTAAGTTCTCCTGCAATTAGAGATGCGCCAGAATCGCGTTTTAGTGGCGGGGACCCCAACCAATGTTACCTAACTTTTTAAAGATGCTACTTTTAGCCCTACCCCAAATCTACACACGAGTATTTCACTTGTGGAAGTCTATCGATTTGGACATTGCTTGGGCGAGATATTCTCGCCCATATCAACTTTCTTTGCTCTCATAAGTTCTCGCGCGTTTAGAGATGCGCCACACTCGCGTTTTAGGTGCAGCATCTCAAGCAATGCGCACCAACCTTTTTAAACATGCTACTTTTAGCCCTTCCAAAAATCTACACACGTGTATTTCACTTGTGGAAGTCTATCGATTTGGACAGTGCTTGGGTGAGATATTCTCGCCCATATCAACTTTCTTTGCTCTCATAAGTTCTCGCGCGTTTAGAGATGCGCCACACTCGCGTTTTAGGTGCAGCATCTCAAGCAATGCGCACCAACCTTTTTAAACATGCTACTTTTAGCCCTTCCAAAAATCTGCACACGCGTATTTCACTTGTGGAAGTCTATCGATTTGGACAGTGCTTGGGTAAGATATTCTCGCCCATATCAACTTTCTTTTATCTCGAAAGTTCTCGCACGTTGAGGAATGCGCAACATTCGCATTTAGGTCCAGGGGACCCAACCAATGCTTACTTAACCTTTTAAAGATGCTACTTTTAGCCCTCCCCCAAATCTACACACTTGCATTTCACTTGTGGAAAACTATCGATTTGCAAAGTGTTTGGGTTGGAGATTCTCGCCCGTATCAACTTTCTTTTCTCTCTTAAGTTCTTGCGCGTTTAGAGATGCACCACACTCGCATGTTAGGGGCGGGGATCCCAACCATTCCTTCCCTAACATTTTAAAGATGCTACTTTTAGCCCTCCCCAAAATCTACACACGTGTATTTCACTTGTGGTAGTCTATTCATTTGGATAGTGCTTGGGTGAGATATTCTCGCCCATATCAACTTTCTTTTCTCTTGTAAGTTCCCGAGCGTTTAGAGATGCGCCACACTCGCGTTTTAGGTGCAGGGATCCCAAGCAATGCCTACCTAACTTTTTAAACACGCTACTTTAAGCCCTCTCCCAAATCTACGCACGTGTATTTCACTTGTGTAAGTCTACCGATTTCGACAGTGCCCGGGTAAGAGATTCTCGCCCATATCAACTTTCTTTTCTCTCGTAAGTTCTCGCACGTTTAGAGACGTGCCACACTCGCGTTTTAGGTGCAGGGATACCAAGCAATGCCTACCTAACTTTTTCAACATGCTACTTTAAGCCTTCTGCCAAATCTACATACGGGTATTTTACTAGTGGAAAACAATCGATTTGGACAGTGCTTGGCGAAGAGATTCTCGCCCATATCAACTTTCTTTTCTTTCGAAAGTTCTCGGACAGTAAGAGATGCGCCACACTCGTGTTTTAGGTGCATTGATCCCAACCAATCCTTACCTAACTTTCTAAAGATGCTGCTTTTAGCCCTCCCCCAAATCTACACACGTGTATTTCACTTGTGGAAAGCTATTGATTTGGACAGTGCTTGGGTAAGAGATTCTCGCCCATATCAACTTTCTTTTCTCTCGTAAGTTGTCGCACGTTTAGAGATGCGCCACACTCGCGTTTTAGGTGCAGAGATACCAAGCAATGCCTACCTAACTTTTTCAACATGCTACTTTAAGCCCTCGGCCAAATCTACACACGTGTATTTTACTAGTGGAAAACTATCGATTTGGACAGTGCTTGTGTAAGAGATTTTCGCCCATATCAAGTTTCTTTTCTCTCGAAAGTTATTGCACAGTTAAAGATGCACCGCACTCGCGTTTTTAGTGCAGGGATCCCAACCAATGCTTACCTAACTTTTTAGAGATGCTACTTTTAGCCCTCCCCCAAATCTACACACGTGTATTTCACTTGTAGAATGCTACCGATTTGGACAGTGCTTGGGTAAGAGATTCTCGCCCAAATCAACTTTCTATTCTCTCGTAAGTTCTCGCGCGTTTAGAGATGCGTCACGCTCGCGTTTTAGGTACGGGGATCTCAACCAATGCTTGCCTAACTTTTCAAAGATGCTACTTTTAGCCCTCCTCCAAATCTACACACGTGTATTTCAATTGTGGAAAACTATCGCTTTGCACAGTGTTTGGG